>NC_140492.1:90772536-91222536 GCF_964271855.1 Acomys minous | reverse complement strand
TCTGTAAACCAAAGGCCAGCCTAGGTTTCATAAGAGTTCTAGGCCAGGCAGGCCTACACAGTGAGGCACTGTCTGAAAAACAAAATATATATTTTTCTTTTTTAGTTCATTCTTGAGGAGACACGGTGAAGGCTCCTGGTATCTCCACCAAACTCAGAACTGGTTACTAGACATACTTTTCATAGGGCTGGGCCTGTCTCTAATGACAGCCAACCCAAAGGCCAGTTAACTGAGAGGGAGGAGCCATCTTGACTGCAGGTGGCACCCCAAGGTCCCAGGCTGAATAAAAAGGAAAAAGCAAGCTGAGCATCTTTGTCTCTGTTCTCTCACAGCAGGCACACTGTGACCATCTGCTTCACACTCCCATGGCCAAACCCTCCCAGAACAATGGGCTGTACCTCATCATGAGCTTCCCATCCTTAAGCTGCGTGTTCTATTTGGTCATAGCACTGATGCAGTACCTAACACAGCTATAATTGGTGCTATTCTCTCTCTCTCTCTCTCTCTCTCTCTCTCTCTCTCTCTCTCTCTCTCTCTCTCTCTCTGTGTGTGTGTGTGTGTGTATATCCTTCTCTCCCTTTAGTTATATTTATCAACTTAATTATTTATCGTGGTAGCTTCCCAAATGTAAAAGCACAATCTGCATGTACTGAACACTTAGTAAAATAAAATAGAAAATAAGGCAATTAATTTTTTTTAAAGTTCAAAATTATGTGTTAAATTCCATTAAAACATTTTTAACATGTTGGGAAGTAGAATTTTCTGTAAGATTATCTTCAAATCCACAGTTGTCTTTGCTCATACAGATCTGGCAAGCTGATGTTGGGAAGTAGAATTTTCTGTAAGATTGTCTTCAAATCCACAGTTGTCTTTGCTCACACAGATCTGGCAAGCTGACTCTTGTCTAATATCTCAAATTTGTAGATCAACATGTAAGTTCAGTGGCTTTAACAGCAGTATTACGTAATGTAAGGACAAGACTAACCTGGACTCCAGAAACCTCACACACATCCCAGGACATTAAGAAAATCATGCGCCTGTCCTGCATTTGCCTCTTATGCATAACACAGAGACAGAACACTGAACTCCCTAAAATTCTCTATTTTAGATTGGGTTGTTTGTTTGTCTGGTCATGGGGGTGGTAGGCACTGAATCCAGATCTGGCACGTGATAGGCAAAAGGTTCATTTCATCTGTAGTTAATTGCTAAATATTGCTCCGAATCATTCTTACTCCTCATTTTAAGTACTTATGGCCGGTGCAAGATTAAATTAACTATTTTTCCCCCTCAGAAAAGAATAGAATCGTAAGTAGGCCCCTTGGAAATCATTCTGTCACCTTCTACCTGATGTAGGGTCTCATCTCAGTGGTGACCGTCACATGAAGGCTTGAGAACTTCAGGTTACGTAACTGGATGTCCCTGAAGAGACCTGCAATTTTTCTGAAGTTTTGCCTGACTAGTTGTAGGTTCTCCATGACAATCTATTGTTGGTCTGGTGTATTTTGATGCTGGTTAATAAAAGGCTGTCACACCTGGGCAGGGCAAATGAGATAGGCATGGATAAGGCTCATGGGCATGGAAGGACAGAGAAAATATTGGGAAGAAGAGAGACCGGGGAGAAAAGTGAAGATGGAAGGCCGCCATGGGTTAGGTGAATGGCCCGTGTGAATGGAGATCTAGCCCAGATGAAGAACATTAACAAGTATTTGGGATTATGGATGGGAGGTAGCTTGATAGAAATTATTAGAAGCAGATGACATGGGATTGGAACAGGTATCCCATACCTACCCCACTATGGAAAGTAGTTTAGAGGATTAATATCTTCCCTGCCCCCAGCTTAACTAAGGCTATTTTAAAATATAACAGGTGTCTGTGTCTTGATTGATTGCTCGCAGGTTATACTGTCATAATAATAATTATAGGCCTGATAACAAACATTCTTAGGCTATACTGGTAAATTAATAACAACAAGTGGTGCTCGATATGGGGCAATTATTAGGCAATATTGATAATTTAATAGCAACAAATTGGCACCCAACTAAATTCAAGTATCCAAACCCTTAAAAATTATATTTTGTTATAGTCTGGCAGGGGTGGGAGACAGCTCCCAGAGAGCATCCATGGTCTAGAACATTTCACAGGCACTGCTCCTAGCTGCCTCTGGGCTCAACTCTCACAGAGCAAAGATGGCTACAGATAAGTGGCTGGTTGGAGAGGCGGAGCTAGGAGACTGGTAGTCTTCTAAACTGGCCTAGGGAGTGTAGTTAACTGCTTAGAAAAATAATAAAATAAAACCTGCTATGGTCCCTTTCCAAGGTGCCATGGCAGAAGGCTCCTGGATCTTTTTTGGCTTTGTTTTGATGGTTAGAAATTTGTTTACAAAGGAGTTTAGTCATACTCACACTTCTCCACACCCTTTCAAAACAAAGTTCAGGGGAAAAAGCAGGGGGGGGGGGGCGAGAGATGTGAGACTAAAGTTACTGACAACAAAATAAGAAGTAACTGAACTCTTTTCCATAGAGCTGATAGCGGCTGAAATGCAAAGCTCCTCAGCTACAACATGGTTCTCAGCACTTTCTGGAAAGGGTTCACCGAAAAGAAATAACAATAACTAAATTCCAAGGAATGTGGACAGGGTTTCACTAACTGGAGCCTAAATGGCCACAACTGATCCAAGACTTAAATTTTTCTTGTTTTCCTGCTTGATTTTTGCTTGAGATTTCTAAAGAGTTTGACTGACTTGAGATGAAATAGTTGAACAGGGCAGAAGTGGCACCCGCCTTTCATCCCAACGCAGTAGAGACAAAAACAGGGGAAATTCTTGAGTTGCAGACCAACCTGGACTCTACAGGGCATGACCCTCTGCTGATAAGATAAGTTACTTGCAGAGACAGGCTAGGATTTAAACGGACACATTTTTCCTTAAATTTACTATGTACATTCCTTTTTCTTAACAATGGATTATATGTCCTTACTGATCTAAAGGATGGATGCACATCAGTCTTAAATTTATGTAAAAAAAAAAAAATGATGTAACTACTCTAAAAAAGGCCAGCCAATCTCATTAAGAGCAGAAAGTCCACAGGAGAACTGGTGCCAGAGGGTAATTGGCCTAAGAGATATGTTCTGTTGGTCAATGTAAGGACCAAGTTTGGGCAGGAGACAGACATGCAAACTGCATGCCTCCCACATCGAGAAAGAGTGAGACAAAAACACCCACAACAAATGTGAAAAGCCAGGTATAAGATGCCTACATTATACACAAAGCCTAAAATAAAATGGGAGTTTATATAAAGTTTATTTAAAGCTTAATGTCTTTTCCTTTACCCAGGGCAACAGGCTTATTTCTAAAACAAGAAACATTTTCTCTCTCGGGAAACAGGTAGCAGCCTGGCCTATACATCAGGCACCACAGAGCCTAGAGAAGGACATTTAGAACTACACAATCTTGTTTTGATTTCAATGTGATAATAATTGTATGTTCATTGTTAATGTTGATGTTATATTTCCTCTTTGAAAGAGGTCAAAATAAAACAGACTTGGATAAAAGAGAGACTGCTGACTTAAGTCAGTCTATGTTTACATGAATTCAAACTTCAGAACAAGCAGTTAGCTTACCTTGTTAATCCCACTACATGGGAAAAGCTCTGAGACTGGCTGAGACATGAATGTCTATGCAGAGCCAAAGCTTCCTGTTGGTTACAGAATCCACATTATTCATTATTAGATGCCATTCTTTGTGTGGCACGAAGGAAGATTTACAGATGTCTTTCTTCTGCTCATACAAAGAGCAGAGAACCATCCTTAATTGTTTTGTGCATCCTGCACACCTAATACATTCATAGCTTTAGGGCTATATAATGCTTGTGAGAAATTATATGTCCTCAGAACAAAAGAACCAGACACTGATACTGGATCAAACCTGACAGGATTCATTCCTCCAGCATACTGAGACTGTGACATCCTGCATCCTTCATGTTCCAACCCCAAGTGCTTCAATTGCTGTTCCCCATCAGAAAACGACAGCTTCAAAGAAGGCTCCTGATCCCGATTGGTCCAACATTTCAGACTGTCCCACACAGGACTTATATTAAGCCTGGAATTTCTCAACATTTAAAGGCTGGACCACAAATACTATTCCTGGCTAGTTTAACCACTTTTTTTTTCTGCGATTTTATTTGGGCCCCTACATAGGTATTACTTGCAGCCTTATGAAAAAATACACCTTGTTTCCCTTAAGGGGGGTTGGGTAGGGTTTTGGTTGCTTTCTTGGGCTACAGATGTATATTGTCATTGAGAGGTATAGAGACAGGGGTTGAAAAGAAAGAAGAGGCAAATATAGAAATATATAGGGATGACAGGACAAAAAGTAGGTTATTGAATCTATTCCTTAACTTAAGGCCTTAATTGTTACTCACAAATAAGGTTAATTTTAATGCATTGATATAAAATTTTGTATATTGATATAAAATAAGTTTAATTTTGATACATTGAACTAAAATTCAAATTTAATATTATTCTTCACAGATTGTATTTCTACTCTAATATGAGGTATTGTACACATACAACTCAATTAATATATGGTTTACTTCCAATACTCTGATAGTGTTATTACAGGCTGCTTAAGCTAATTAAGTAATACAAGTCAATTGTTAGTCAATCAAATCATGTCAAATACGAGTATAATTTAATCACAGAAATATACATCCTGGGTTTAACAGATAGGTATGAGTCTACAGATAGATAATGTAAAATAGTTAGATACAGTCTTCAAAAGCCTCAGAGACCTACAGAATATGACATGGCACATGCCTTTAATCCCAGCCCTCGGGAGGCAGAAGCAGGTGAATCACTGTGAGTTCAAGGCAACCCTGGTCTACAAAGCGAGTTCAGGACAGCCAGGGTAACACAGAGAAACCCTGTCTCAAAAAAAACAAAAAAACAAAAAAACAAAAAAAAAACCCATCTTACAACACCCAGCCTACCTCAAAGAAGATGATGATCATTAAAGAAACTATTTGCAGAGGTGGATTTGAGTATGACAAATAAGCCACTGGACAAAAATGTCCTTTTATCTGCCACAGAGAGAGTTCTGTCTAAAAATGGAATAGCATGGATACAGACTGACTTGACAGCCAGACTCTGCCATGGACAGGGTAAACAAATCTTCAGTAGTTCCTGCTTCACAAATACGTCTGTCAGATATACTGGACCAAAAGACTAAAGATGATGCTTCAATGTTAGAGAGAGTTTGGGTGACTGTTCAGGCAGCAAACTGTCATTTTTTTTTTTTTTCATTTTAGAAGCACTTCATGTTTACTCAGGTAGTTAACTTTATTCCTTCTCAAGTCTCTAATGGGGTTGAAGATAAAATAGTTTTAAAACTAAACTTAGTTGTCTGGGAATTAAAAAAAGATACTTTTTATGTCTAGATAGATACTTCTAGGTTGATAGATTTGAACTGTGATAGATACTGATTTAGGTTCAAAACTTTAGACTCATCAAGATAAAATAAAATTTTCTTCAAGGTTGCCAAATATCTTTTGATTAGGCATTATGTATGTAAGCCTTACCTATTGATTTTTATGATTTTTCACGATTATTCTTACTGTATATAAAAAGAATGGCTTTTTTATTTAGACAGAAAAGGAGAATTGTTGGTCTGATGTATTTTGATGCTAACTAATAAAAAGCCATCACATCTGGGCAGGACAAATGGGATAGGCATGACTAAGGTTCCTGGGCATAGGGAGACAGAGAAAATCTTAGAAAGAAGAAAGAGAGACCAGGGAGAAGAGAGAAGATGGAAGGCCGCCATGAGTTTGGTGGAGGAGAAGCACATGGCCAGCGTGAACGGAGATTTGGCCCAGTTGAAGAACATTAGCAAGTATATGAGATTATGGACGGGAGGTAGAAATTATTAGAGGCAGATGGCATGGGATTGAGGCAGGGATCCCATACCTGCCCCACTACGGAAAGTAGTTAAGAGGGTTAATATCTGCCCTGCCCCAGGTTAACTAAGGCGATTTTAAAACGATAACAGGTGTCTGTGTCTTGATTGATTGCTAGCAGGTTATCCTGCCGTCATAATAATTATAGGCCTGATAATAAACCTTGTTAGACAATACCGATAATTTACCTACAACAATTTATGAAGGCCTCCACCTCGCCTGCCTTTACCATTCTCCCCACAGCGCACCTGAGGGCTGATGCCCGAAACTCACAGTTCAGCTCTTCTCGATCCCTCCTCCACTCTCTCGTTGTTCCTGAACTGAGCTGGGATAAAAAAACCAAAACCCCTCGACACTGTCCTCTCACTGTGTAGTCATTAGTTCCTCGAGAGTGTATCTCTTGTTTGCTCAGCTTGGGCCGTCACATCAGCACTTCTAATTATACCGAGCGTACTTGGACAGTTATGCATATGCCAAACACCCTGTACAAAGTTATGTAACATAGGAAGAGGTGTGGAGGGAAACAAAATACTTCACTGAGATTTCTCCAAGGTGGGAGGGTGTACTTTATAGAACAAAGATATGTGTATTTCATTAGGTTGTGTCTTGACCAAGTGAATGCCACTGACCAAATCATTTGTTATCCATCTAGAAGAGGAGCAGTGTTTTCAGATGAAAACATTGCACATCTGCCAGCCTGTTAATATGAAGGTGACAGTGACATCCATGTGATCATCATCTATTGCTGGCTCTAGACCTGTGAAGTAACTCACACCCACTCTGGTGCTTTGGTAATGTGCATGGCTTAAGTTGAAAGCAGATTTTATCACCTGTAGATGGATACATGTGACTATAAAGGTTGGGGTGGCCATTATTGTAGTTTTCAAGAGTAAACAAGAGCTTAGTGTTTCAAATCAACACATACTTAATGCTAATGCAAACCGCAAACACTTTTTCTCCATATTTTAATCCCAGTAGATGTTTTTGAGCATGGCTTTATTATGAGTTGTTATACTTAGAAATTGGGACAAAATATTAGTACTGGGCCTTTAGAAAATTATTCATACTGTGAGGCCAAAAAAAAAAAAAGGGCAAAATCATTTCCCCTGAGATGCATGTTTCTCTCTGGTGATGGAGCCAGAAGGAATGTCTGCCTTCAAGGTTAAAGTAACATTCACGATTTCAAGGCATCATAGGGTGCTCAGGAGATGATGTAGCCTGCCCCGCACCACCCTCCCTCATCCCCGCAGAAGATAATTTTTTCCTTTCTTCCGCTAGAACCACACTGTCTTCAGGTGTCTTATAAACTGTGGCTCCACTGAAGGATATAAATTAGAGAAAAGGATTCCGGTATTAAAATGCACACGTGTATTTAAATATTGGTAACCATGTCTTATGCGTTTAGTGATGGAATTTTTCCCCTGTAGCAATTAGTCAATAATAGTATGAAGCTCAAAATTATTTGAATTTCACATATTTTCATTTAAATGCCTCATAACTGTTTCCCACATATAAAGATGTCCATGAGAAAATTGGATAGATCCCTGTCTTGCTGGCTTCACAAGCCCCCTCTTGCCTTGGCTACCGAGTTATTTAGCTGTTTCAGATGTAGAGAATTAAAAATACGGTAGAGGCCAGAGGAAGAAATTCAAAGCCAAGCAAGTTGAGGTTGTGATAAACTCACCCAGGACACACCTGGCAGGAACATCAGTGTATTGCTAAGTGTAAAAGGCCCATCAGCCCTGTCGTGCCACGCAGCAGGAACACGCATTTTCACAACTCCATCCTGTGTCAAACACTTCTTCACCTGAGATAAAGCACTGGTGGAGAGCAGATGCATAAAGCACGTTTGCCCAAGGTTCTTGCATGGTTTTAGTCATAATCGGATTCCTCACTTCTGACATTGTGATGGCAGCTGTTGATTAAGGTTCCTGAATATTCTGCAGCTCAGTGTCCTGGACTTCGTGGCTTTCTATTTAGCTGGTGTTTGTGAAGCTTCGCTCAGATGACTTAGTCCCTAAAATGTCCCCTGTTCGTTTGCCTTCTCTTGATTCTAAAAGACGGCTTGATCAAGCAAATAAATCTGTGAGTAGAGTGTTAAAATAAAATCTGAGGACGAGCGTCTTGCCTTGTTGTCCCCATTGACACGCACCTGTTTCCACAGTCAAATCCACAAATGTTTTAGTTACGAACTCTTCCTTTATTAGAGTAATTAAACTCATTAAAATGAAAACGAATTTAATTTAAAAACACAGGTGTTGGGAACGTAACTCGAAAAACCACTTTGTAGAACTCAAAGGCCATTTTGCGTAGGAAACGATGCGCTGTCTGAGCTTGCCACTCGGCAGCCCTGATAAAGGACGGGCCACCGAAGCAAGCCCCTGGAAGGTCAGTGGGTAGCTCGTGTGAGCCTAGTCCAGGACAGGCCTTGGTATGCTAGGAAGCTAACTCCAATGTGGTGTTGATGTGTTGGTGAGCCAGGCCCAAGCTGGGAGTAGAAAGCTGCCGCCCAATGAAATGATATAAAAATTGCAATTTGGGGGTCTCTAGAATTGTACTTAAGTGCTCCCCAAACTTGGCTTCTGTACCCTCTGTGTTGATATCCACCAGCGGGAGGATTTCAGGCTCTGTGCGGGGCCCTGGCTTCAGTGACCACTGCACTGTCGGTGGGCCAACACATACCTTCATGTCAGCACAAGCCATTAGCCTATGTCCTCTAGGACCTTCTGGGCCCACACTGGTACCATGCTGCCTGCCGCAGCTGAAGGACTTCACAGCGAGCTTATGTCGAATCTGCAAGTTTCTCAAGAATCCTCACCGGAGATTTCCCCCAGAGGAACCCCGCAGCAGTATTTCTGCCCAAACAACCATTCCCTTCTTGGTGAAGCGTTCGTTTAACATTTATACCTGCAAGATATCCTAAGGAATGTTTGTGTGACTGAAGCATGCACTTTCGAAAGATCCTGTGTAGGTGTCTTAGTAGCTGAGTGCCTTACAACCCCATAGGCCCAGCTCTGTGCACAGGGAATATGAATCTCCATCTTAAAGTAAAATTCACATAGAAAATGAGGATTCTTTGAGCTATAATTTTACCGTCCTGGCAGTTTGACAGGTGCCTAGCTGTCCTCAGTGCACGTGGTTTTCTTTACTGCCCGTGGTGATGCGGGTGTGATGCTAAACTCCAAATGCTAGCAATAGTGTTTCTAAGCCAAGCAAGCACGAGGGGAAAAGTGGTTGGAAAAGAGACAATTCTTTGTGGAAGATGGATAAGCTATGCCTAGAAATTGCAGTTAATGATGGAAAAACTAACTGCTTTTCTCTTTAAAAAATTTGTTCCTTCAGTTCAAGAAAGAGAAAAAAAATCTTCCTGGCCTTCTACTGGAGGCTTTTCCTTGAAATCTACAGAGAGCCCTGAGCACTTAAATCAACCTTTTGAGGAGACAGACTTGTGTTCACGGTTAAGAGACAAAAGACTGAGCTGGTGAGATGACTGAGCAGTAAAATGCTTGCTGTGCAAACTAGACATCTCAGCTTCAATCCCCAACCAGTTGCCACTCTTATAATCCCAGCACTGGGGAAATAGGACAGGAGGAATCCTGGGGTGCTTCCTGATCCGCCAGTCTAAAGTGGTCAGCTCTAGGGTCAGTGGGAGATCTTCTCATGAGTAAATAAAGAAGAGAGAGATTGAGGAGGACACTAGATGTTGATTTTAGCCTCCACACAAATGCTAGCTCCCTTTTGACATGGGTGCAGGTTGAAAACATGCGTCACACACACATACACAGAAAGAGAGAGGGGAAGGGGAGGAGAGGGGAGGGAAGAAGAGAAGAAAAGAGAAGAGAGAGAAGAGAAGAAGAGAGAAAAGAAGAGAGAAGAGAAGACATTGCTTCTAGATCTATGGATAATTAGATCAGTAACTGATATGTTAAAGGGCCTATGACATGAGTGATCAATTCCTTTTTATGACACAGGCAATAATACCTCAAGAGACATTACCACTGGAAGTTCTGTTTTGGTGGTCTTTTAGGGCTTTCTTTCTGTCTGTCTATTTTTCTGGCTAGTTATACTCAAACTTACAGTATTGTTTTTTTTTTTTTTTAGGCTAGTGACTTGTTACTAATTTGGCAAGGAAATCTCATATCCATTGAAGGACCTTTACTATAACATATTAAAAAGTGCATTGTGGGATGCTTGGGCTGAAGATTAGAAGCAAGGAACTCAGATCTCTCCTAGAGACAGGTCTTCATGACATGCTATTGTGGAAAGAATATAGGCTTTGGTATAAATCCAAGATCTTAGAGTTATTAATTGAATTATAGGAGGAAGACATTTAGCGTTCCCCAATCTTCATGTCCTTATCTGTGAGCCAGAGCTAAAAATAATACACACCTTGCGATGCTGTAAGAATCAATTCAACTAAGACATGTGAAAGCACTTTGTAAAATTCGAAGTCGAATAAAAAATTGTCTTTTGGAGAGAAGTACACAGTGCTGGCCATTCATCAACATGGAAACAATACATTATTGTATTGATGGTACCAACCTTTCAGATGCAAAGCACTTGCCAGACTCACTTATTGCAAATGACTATTATACCCTGTTCAAGGTTAATGTTGCCATGGAGCTAGTTAACTCTTTAGTGTAGGAATCACTAGAATTTATGGAAAGAAAGTTTTGATTCTTTTCCTAAGGAGGCTAATATCCATTTAAAAATGCATACCAAACTAAGTAAAAGCACCAACAAGGCAGGCCGAAGGGAAATCAGATCTGTGATAGGATGAGGATAATTGACCCGGATGTCCTGAAAGAACAGCAGTTATATTGATTAAGATGTGACGAACATCAGAAGATCTGAAAACACTGGATTAAAACAACATTTATTTTTCACTAAGTAACAGTGTAGTTGTGGGCAACTGAAGGCTGGCTGAGTGACTCAGCCATGTCAGCACTTAGTCAGCATTTTGGATGCTCTCTCTTTCTTCCTCTCTTCCATCAGGGCTTGTCATCTTCATGGGCAACGACCACAAAGTGCCTGTCTCAACTCCAAGCAGTAACATCAGTGCCACAGACAAAATAAAAGGAACACCTTCAGAAAGTCTGCTGAAATGTCTATCCAGAAAGCAAACTATTATCCAGGTTACCTGGACGATTCCGATTCCCTCTTATTTTGATTGGTCAAAGCCAGATCAAATAGACTCAACTAATGCCTAGGAAATCTGAGAAAATAAATGTTTAGAACACAGGGATATAGCTGCCCTAGAGGGCCTGGGGCTCATGAGGATTCATTTTCTGGGGCCAAGCATATAGTGATTAAGAAAATGAGCTTCAATCCTTGGATAAAAGGGACTGGAGAAAAATCTGTTAACATAACTGGCTAATGGGTGTCTTAGCCTAGAGAAGATAGATTTTAAATGGTATGTGTAAGGTTCTGAGGTGGGACAACAGATCAAACACACAAGACAGCAAAATGTTATCAGACCAAAGGCCAAATTCCCTTCTCCTTCTGAGGCACAACTAATTGATTTCATAGCAATGGGAGCTTTTGTCTTGTGAAATATGGGCCATCTGAAACGGCCATCTTAACATTTTAGCCAGCAGTTTCTACCCACTCCAATCCAAGCTCTATGATTACTTTCAAGATGCATAGCTTCTTTCAAGCATCACCTTTCTCTCCTTAGCCATTTTCAAATTTGGTTCCTGACCTGGGTTGGGCTTTGCTCCTCCAAACACGAACGAGTGGAGAGAGGTAGCTCGCTCGGCTAGCATGGGAGGGTTGTTGTGACTGGTCCTCTCTTCTGGGCACTCCTCATTGATAGCTGACTTTACATCATTTCCTGATTTTTGTTTACAAAAGCTAGCTCTAGCCTGTGTCTCTTTAACACTGCAGGGTCTAGCTAGAGACTTACCACTTCCTGATTGCCCTGCGTGTTCTGAGAAGGAGCCCCCATTTTGGTGGGAAAGCTAGCTTAGGAAAGACATGGCGGTGCATACTAACTCAGAGTCTGGATTCCTAATACATTTTAAAGAGTGATCGGTACTAAGACTTACCTCTGCCGGCACACAAAATGAAAACGCACAATAGCATTCTTCTCTCACACAGTCTAACTACATCGCTATGGTAGCATTTGTCGCATATGATACCAGACAAGCTGAGCCTACTGGCAGAGTAAACAAACAAAACATGCATCCAACAGGATAAATTCACGCAATTACAACTTCTTCCCTGCCCTTTCACTCAGCATATGCCATCTTCCAGTCTGATTTCAGATATTAGGAAGTAATGGAATAATACACAGGAAATGAATACCCCCCTCCTCTGCCCTGTAAATCAGAAAAAAATTATTTAGTGGAGCTGAGTGAGTGGAGGGAGAGGCATGCGGCAGGGGAATTGAACCTTAATGGCCACTCAAGAGCAATAACCCTCCATCTCTCTCTGCGAGTAGCCTCTCTCTCTCTCTCTCTCTCTCTCTCTCTCTCTCTCTCTCTCTCTCTCTCTCTCTGTGTGTGTGTGTGTGTGTGTGTGTGTGTTTCTGTGTATGTGTGTGCGTGTCCCTGTGTGTGTGCATGTTTGTTTGTTTTGGGGTACAGTCTCAGCCTGTAGCTCAGGCTGGCCTGAACTCCCTATGTAAGCACTTAGGCTGGCCTCAAACTCACAGCAACCCTCTTGCCTCAGCATCCTGGATGCTGATATTAGAAGCATGGACCAACATGTCTTTCTTTTATTCCCTCTCTCTCTCTCTCTCTCTCTCTCTCTCTCTCTCTCTCTCTCTCTCTCTCTCCCTCTCTCTCTCTCTCTTTCAATTCCTCAGGCCTGCAAGGCTGTTTCCTGGTGGGGACCTATCTCTGTATGTTTTAAACACAGGATGCCACTTCTCCCAATAATTTTGTCATTACCGACAGGAGGTCTAACTCTTTTCAATACTTTAGAAATCACTTGTTTTCGGCATTAAAAAAAAAATCAATGTGGTCTTCTGGAATAGTTAATTATATGATTTAACCTTATACTATACATAAAAGAAATCAGAATTGGGGACAATTTAATAATAATAAATAAAAGTCACCAAAACTATTGAATATATTTTTGTAGATATTCAATTAAGATAAACAGAATGTCAAAACTTCACACAAATTCTAAAGTAAGGACTCAGGTCCCATCCTCACCTGCTTTGTTTTGTGTTGCTAATTTTCCTTCTTTCAGTTAGGAATGAATTCTATCACATCTCAGAACACCAGAGACCAAACCCAGGCTGCGCACTGGAATCACTGGGAAAGCTTGAAATATTACAGTGCTTGAGTTTCTCCTCCAAACCAGCCCCGGTTATCAAGATGCCCTTTAGACATCCCAAGTGGTTTCAATATCAATTTAAATTGATAACCGCTGATCTAGTTTCAGCATTTTTCCACTCTTTACTGACCAGAAGCCACAGAACATATGGCTTTCTGATGCCATTTTCCCAGCATCAGAGGCACCATTCTTTGGCTTTTTGACAGTTTTGGGGAGCATCTCTTGGACTAAAATGAATATTCTATGCTTACTAATTACAGTAGTCACAGTTCTGAAAACCACAAGGAACAGCAATTACTTAATGTATTGTCCTAATATGATGTAACACTTCACACTTGTAAAATATACATACTTGTGGAGAATTGAAGGCCTAGAGGTCACAGAGCTTATAAGAATGTGGAGAGCAAGGAAAGCTGATGGTGTGAGTCTTGGTTTGAAAGGCAGCAGACTCGAGTTCTATCAAGAACTGATCAACTTAGAAGCCAGCATTTACTCTTCCTTATAGGAAGGCCAGCCTTCCTATCCTATTCAGGCTTTAGTTTGAACAGACAAGAGTCATTAATATTAAAAGAAACTATTCATTTTACTGAATCTATTGATTCAAATGGTAATATCATCCAAAACCATCCTCACAAATACACCTAAATTATTGTTTGTCAAATGTCTGGGAATCCTTTTGCCAAGTCCAGTGGACTCCTAAAATTAATCATCACACCAACATAATACTCAAATAAACATCACGGTTTTGATGGATAATTAGAAGCAAGTTAAGCCAGAGATCAGTACGTACAGTTAAGAAGACAGAATAGAAGCTGACTCTATAGGATATGGCAAAAGAGAAAAGTCTGGGTAAAAAAGAATAGAGTCCTCAGGCTTGGTAATGCACGTCTATAGTCCTAACACTTGGAGGATAAGACTAGAGGATCAGGAGTTCAAAGCCATCCTTGGCTACAAAGCAAATTCACAGCCAGTCTGAGCTACATGTGATTCTGTAGGAAGAGAAGAGGAGGATGCTGGTGTGAAGGAGGATTGGGAGAAGAGTGAGTAGAGGAAGAGGAGAGGAGGAAGAGGAGGGTAGAGTGAGAAAGAAGGAAGAATGAAGAAGAAGAAAAAGGAGGAGGAAGAAAAAGGAAAAGAAAGAAAGAGAAGAAAAGATACCTTAAAATACCAAAGAAAGAAATGAAAGAAAACACAAAAGGATGGGTAAGCTTGTCATGCTCTCTGATTGGTGAAATGCACTTTGTGAAGCAGACTGCATTAAAAGAAATCTACAGCAGAGCATGGTGGTACATCTTTAATCCCAGCACTCGAGGAGGCAGAAGCAGACAGAGCCTGATGAGGCCAGCCTGGTCTATAAAGTCCAGGACAGCCAAGGTTATACAGAGAAATCCTGTCTCAAAAACAAACAAGCAAACAAACAAATCTGCAGACTGATATTCTATGTTAAAAATCCCAGCGTTAGCAGGCTACCAAGAAGAGACTTGATACCCTATGAGCATATAAAGGGGGGAGGAAGTCCCCCTCAGTCACAGTCATAGGGGAGGGGAGTAAGGGGAAAATGGGAGCGAGGGAGGAATGGGAGGATACAAGGGATGGGATAACCATTGAGATGTAATATGAATAAATTAATTTTTAAAAATTCAAAAAATATCCCAGCGTTGTTTTTCACAGAATTATAAAAATTAACCCTGGGGACTGGAGAGATGGCTCAGCAGTTAGGAGCCCTATTGATCTTTTTGAGAATGCAAGTTTGGTTGCCTGCACTTAAGCTGGACAGCTCACAACTGTCTGTAACTGCAGCTTCAGGGATTCTGAGACTTCTGGATTCTGTGAGCATCTGCACACATGTGCACGTACTCACATATAGACATATACATGTCTATATGTATATTTTGTTTTAAAAATATTCATAACAAGTGCTACTGTCAATGTAGAAACATAACAGATCCCCAAATAACCAAAATAATCCTGGAGGCATCACAATACCAGATCTCAGATTATGCTACAAAGTTATAGGATCAAAAACAGCATGGTAGTGACACAAAAATTGACATGTAGACCAATGGGACAAAATGGAGAACCCAGAGATAAATCTACATGGCTAAAGACACCCTAATTTTTTAAAAAGGGGTACAAACTGTACACTGGAGAAAATAACTTCCTTAACAAATAGTGCTGGGGAAGCTGGATGTTTCTATGCACGCAGGAAATTAAGTTGGAACTGACAGTCTATTTTGTGAATTTTGTGATGTTTTAGGATTTGATGAATGGAAGATTTTAGAATAGCCATGGGGAATGAGGGAAATGGCAAGAAAGGGGAAGGCATCTGGAGACATCTGCCTAGGAACCAAGAATTCATTCTCCTTGGAAGGTTAGATTAAAAAGTTTTTAAAAACGTGAACCATGAATATGTTTCTTTACGTACAATTCAGGTTGGAGGTGGACCACATGTTCCTGAAGTACAGACAGTTGGGAGTTTCTCCCTCTAGACTCTGTGGTCTCTTAGTAATACCACACAATCCTAGTTTATTTTCCTTTTTAGGGAATGGCTTACTCTTAAATTCGTTGTTAATTTAAGATGATGATTAGGAACAACTTGGGTTTGAAAGGGAAATGAAGCATCTTTGTTCACTGATGACTCAACTTGTGTGAGTATAAAAACACAGATTAGATACGAATCCTTTATTCTTAACCACTGAGGTAGACACAGGGAAGCACAGGGATTCTCAGCCTTTCAAGTAAACTATCTACATTTCATCCTGTCAGCACTTGGGAAGCTGAGGCAGGTGGATCTCTCTGAATTCAACACCAGCCTGGTCTACATAGGAAGTTTCAGGACAGCCAAGGCTACATAGAAAAACCCTGTCTCAAGTTCACATTTGTGGTGGTTTGAATAAGAATGGCCATCATAGGCTCATGTAGTTGAAATGCTTAGTCACTGGGGAGCATCACCATTTAAAAGGATTAGAAGGATTAGGAAGCGAGGCCTTGTTGGAGTAGGCTTTGGAATGTCAAAAGCCCAAGCGAGGCCCAGTGTCTCCTCTCCCTCCACACCCATCCTTTCTGCCTGAGAGCCCAGATGTGGCTCTCAATTACTGCATCAGTGCCATGAATGTAGCCATGCCGCCTGCCATGATGACAAGAGACTGAACCTCTGAAACTGTAAGCAAACCCTCAGGTAAATATTTTCTTTCACAAGAATTGCTTTGGTCCTGGTATCTCTTCACAGGATCGTAACAGTGACCAAGACAATAGTCATACAGATATATGAGGCAGTAATTGGCCTCAGGAGGTTACTAATTAAAAGAAAAAGAGGAAATTGGAGAGAAGATAGCGTGGGGGCACCAGGGAAAGTTGGAGGGAGGTAATAGCAAATAAATATGACCAAAATACGTTGTATAAATTATTAAAATTTCAATGACTAAATTAGAAAGAGAAGTTTATGACCCATAAAAATAGTGATTGGAAATTAATTGGGTGGTCATTAGTTTATATATTCCCTGTTTTCTGGGGTGAGATCATAAGTGAGTGATTAGGGAGATGGCTCTGTGGGAACTCTGACCCCTTACCACCCATGTAAAAAGCTAGCTGTAACGGTACACACCTGTGATTCTAGAGCTGGGGCGGCAGACGTAGAAACACAGCCACTTGTGTTTAGCAACTCACTTTCATTTTTGAAGCAACACTGGTTACTTGATGGATTCAAAAAGGTGGAACAAGGAATCCAAAGTATAAAGAGATATTATCTGCCTTCGTTGGTGACATGACGCTGTATAAAGTACCCCTACTTATCCAGTTTCCCTTTGCATAGTTTTGGTCAACCATGATCCAAAACTAGTAAATGAGAAGTTCCAGAAATCACCCACTGTGCTGTCCAGTTTTTTTGTCAGTCATTTGGGAAGAGGAACTCTCAACTGGGACATGCCTCTGTAAGAGTTGCCTGTAGAAGGATGGATGTAGGAAGGTCCAGCTCCCAATTGGCAGTGCCACCCCTTGGTTAGTGGTCTTAGGTGTATAAGAAAGCAGGCTCAGAAAGCCCAGGGGAACATGTGAGTGCTGTGTTCCAAAGGCTGCCATAGTTGACTTCAGGCTAGCAGATTAACTTGGTACCATGATAAGACTCCCTTAGGCAGCACCTGTTTTTAAGTCATAAAGAGGTTGTGAAGAGCACTTGAGGCTAATCATTGTGTGTCAAGGCTAGAGTTCCTGAAGAGAGGCCAGCAGAGGCCATGTGTGAAGGTTTATCCTCAGATGCAGTTGAAGCCCAGGACAGACTGGATCATGGACAGATGCTGAGGCTTGGTACCATGAAGAGAGCCCAGGAGATTCTATTGCTGAAATTTCAGCCCAGTTGCAGCCAGAGACCTTAGCATTTTTTTTTTTTTGAGATGCCAGCACCATGGACAAACTGCCAAGGACAGCAACAACTGTGGAGGGGAGCCAGCCTGAGGCCAGGAGGCAAGCTGTGTGTGCTATGGGGAGCCCTTTGGAGCGAGAAGATCCTAAGTTCTAGAAGCCTGAGACTGAGCTTAACACTGTTGGATTTTGGGTTTATTTGGATATGATTGTGACTGTGCCTTGGTCATCTCCTCTTGAAGTAAGAAAGTATGTGACTTTTTCTTTTATTTTATAGGAGCTCACAGTTAAGAGAGTTTGGAATTTTACAAGAGTTTTGGAATTTTAAGGAGATTTGACTATTTTAGGGAGACTATGGGTATTTTAGAAACTTTGGATATTTTAGAGAAGTTTTGAACTCTGAAAAAAATGCTTTGGATATTTTAAGAGCTTGAACTTTTAAAGTTTCAACTTTTAAAGACTGTGATCCTTTCATAAGTTAAAATGTCTTATATTGTGGTGCTGATATTAACATGAGATCTTGGGAGTGAACAAGAAAAGAGAGGTTATGGATAATAAGCAATGTGTTGGTATGTCAACTTGACAAGAAGTCAATGGCGCTGGTCATTTTTATGTCATCCTGGCACAAGCTCGAGTCATTTGGGAAGAGGGATTCTGAACTGAGAAAATGCTTCTGTGGGATGTGTCTGTAGGAAAGGCTGTGGTGCATTTTCTTGATTGATGTGGAGGGGGCCGAGCTACTGTGGGTAGTATCAGCCCTGGACTGCTCATCCTGGGTGCTATAAGTAAGCAAGCTAAGCAAGTCCGCAAACCGCACTCCTTCACAGCCGGTGTATGCGCTTCTGCCTTCAGGTTCCTTCCCTGTTTGAATGGCTTCCTCAATTTCCCTCAGTGGTGGACTGCGATGTGAAAGCTTAAGTGACATAAACCATTTCCTCTTGTCTTAATTAGGGTTTCTATTTGCTGTGAAGAGACACCATGACCACAACAACTCTTATAAAGGTAAACATTTAATTGGGGCTGGCTTGCAGGTTCAGAGGTTTAGTCCATTTATCATCATAGCTGGAAACGTGGCAGTGTGCAGGCAGGCACTAGAGAGGTAGCTGACAGTTCTACATCCCAATCGGCAGGCAGCAGGAAGAGAATGAGGCACCGGACCTGGCTTGAGCATCTGAGACCTCAAAGCCTGCCTCCAGTGACACACTTCCTCTAATAATGCCACACTTCCTAATAGTGTCATTCTTTATGAGCCTGGGGGGGGCATTTTCATTCAAACCACCATCCCTCCCCAAGTTGATTTATCACAATTATGCTTTATTGCAGCAATAGAAACTCTAAGATACTCATAAGTTTTAAATTGTGTGCCATTTTAAGTAGTATGACAAACCTTGTGCCATCCTACTCTGCCCACTTAGGGCAGGACTCATTTCTTTGTCCCCTATATTTATGCTATATTTACTGCCTCTTTCTTTGTTATTTCATAGCCCTTTTGATAGTGTTGCAGGGCTGATGTCCAAGTGATCATATTTTTCCCTTTATTTTATTTTTGACAATTTCATGCATGTTGTTCTACTTAGAGTTTATTGTTAGGTTGAGAGAACCTCAGTTGAAGACTTGCTCTGTCAGATTGGCCTGGGGTCATGCCTGTGAGAGGGTGTCCTCACTAATGATTGGTGTGGAAGGGCCGGTCTCTGTGGGAAGCAGCATCCCTAGGCACACAGGCCTAGGACTCTTAGAAAGCTGAGCATGAACCACTGAGCAAGGCAGTAAGCAGTTCTTCCCCTCCTAGATTCCTGATCATAAGTTTCTTCTTTAAGAACCTGTGGCTGCTCCTCTTGAGAGGCTTAACAACCAGCTGTGATTGGCAAGAGATCTGCACCAATGAGGTAAAGCCTTCTGTGCTTTCCTGAGACCATGGATATTGGGCATCTGAAGTCCAAGAATCAGCTGTGATTGGCAAGAGACCAGCACCAGTAAGGGGAAATCTTCCTGAAAGTATTCCCTTGGGGTCAGCACACAGCAGCTGTGGTGAAGGGTGGGGATGAGGGTTAAGTTGCATCTCAAGCTGGTAGCTGAACTTGGCTATGTGTAAGAGTCACCCACATGATACTGGTTTTGAAGCCATTTTTTTTTTAAAAAGCAAAATAAAATTGAGGGGTCATAGAGAATGGATTAGGCTTGGCACTGTGTAGTAGGCCAGGTGCTGTGAAGTGAGGCCAGGAGAGTCATTGGTTAAGATACAGCCACAGTTGCAGTAGAGACCACAGGCTAGTGGAGATGCCAGGACCCTGTGACATTTTATAAGGACAGCATCTGGTATGGAGTGGAGCCTGTCTGAGTATACCAGACAGACTGTGTGTGCTGTGGATGACAGAGCTGAAGAAATGGAGGATGCCTAAGCCTTTTTAGCCCCAAAGATCAGGAGTGATGTTGGACACCGAGTTACAAGGTTTGATTTACATTGCTAGATTTGGGGTTGGCTTTAATCTGATGGTTCCTTTGCTCTGGTTCTTTTTCCCTTTGCAAATAAGAAATATTTATCTTGTCTTTGACTTTACAAAAGACCACAGTTAAGAAACATTGAATTTTTAAATGAGACCTTGGACATTTAAAGAATTGAAAAACTTAAAGACTATGGGACTTTTTAAATTTTTTAACAGTTTCATGTTGTGATGTTAACTTGAGATTTCAGGAACAAGAAATGAAAGAGTATAGCTTAAAACAGTGGTTCAATCCATTTGGGCTTCAAAGGACCCTTTTATAGGGGTTACTTATCAAACATTTTGCATATCAGATATTTCCATATATTACAATTCATAGCAGTAGCAAAATTGCACTTATGAAGTAGCATTGAAAATAATCTTATGGTTGGGGGTCACCGCAGCATGAGGAACTGTATTAAAAAGTGATAGCATTAGAAAAGTAGAGAACCACTGGTTTAAAGAGATATATTTGTGTATAAGTTGATAGATGTTGGATGTTGGAATGTCCTGGTTACTTTTTATTATCAAGTGGATACAAGCTAGCATCACCTGAAGAGAGAACTTCAATGGAAGAAACTGACTCTATTATATTGACCCATGGCCATGTCTGTGAAAGGTTGCTTGGCTGCTGATTGTTGTGAGAGGGTCCAGCCCACTGTGGGTGGCACCATCAGTAGGCAGGCAGGTTGGACTGTGTAAGAAATCGAGCTGAGTGTGAGCCAGGAAGCAGCATCCTACATGAGCCAGTGGTCCAGCCAGGAAGCAGCATCCTACATGAGCCAGTGGTCCAGCCAGGAAGCAGCATCCTATAGTGCTTCAGGCCTTGGCTTCCCTCCAATATGGATTGTAACCTGGAAGTTTAAGCCAAAGAGCCCCTTTCCTCTCCAAGTTGGTTTGAGTTTGACTATTTTATCACAGCAACAAAAAAGTATCTGGAAGACATGTACACAATGTATCATTACAAAAATAATATTTTAATTAATTTTTGAGAATATCATATGATGTAGTTTGATCATATGCATTCCTTCCCCCAACTCTTCCCAGATCCTTCCCACCCCCCTACCTACCCAGCTTCACACCTTTTTAAAACCTGTTGAGTCTAATCTGTGGTGC
Organism: Acomys minous; assembly: GCF_964271855.1. Taxonomy (NCBI): domain Eukaryota; kingdom Metazoa; phylum Chordata; class Mammalia; order Rodentia; family Muridae; genus Acomys; species Acomys minous. The sequence continues at coordinate 91,201,349 of NC_140492.1, read as the reverse complement.
CTAAATACTCTTTGGTGTGGAGTCTGCCTTGGGGCATAATTTATATACTAGGGTCATATCTTTAAAGAAAACTGACTCTCTCCCTCCCAGTACTATCAAAGGCCAATCTCTCCTCAACTAGAGGTGGGACTTAATGCCTGCCCCTTCCCTTCTTCCATCTGAGATTTTTTTTCTGGCTTGAGCTTGCATAAGTCTTCTGCATGCTTTCACAATCTCTGTGAGTTTACTATGTAAAACTTCCCTGTTGAGTTCAGAAAACACATCTAGTCATCTACCATCTTAGACTGTTACAATCTTTATAGCTTCATTTTCTATAATGATCTCTGTGCCTTTGTGGGAAAATTTTTATACAGGCATCCCATTTAAGGATGATCACTTCATAATATCTGTCTCTGTCTCTGTCTCTGTCTCTGTCTCTGTCTGTCTGTCTGTCTGTCTGTCTGTCTGTCTCTCTCTCTCTCTCTCTCTCTCTCTCTCTCTCTCTCTCTGTGTGTGTGTGTGTGTGTGTGTGTGTACGCGCACGCACGTCTATCTCTTTCCCTTATTTTTTTTTTTTTTGAGACAGGATTTCTTGGTGTAGCCCTGCTGTCCTGGAACTCACTCTTTAGAGCAGGCTGACCTCAAACTCAAAAGATCTATCTGCTTCTGCCTCCTGAGTGCTGGGACTAAAGGAATGCACTACCATGCCCATTTTTTTATTTAATTAATTTATTCAGATTGCAACTCAGTTGTTATCCCATCATTTGTATCCTACGATTCCTCCCTCCCTCCTGCTTTCACCCTATTCCCCTCTATTGGTCTATGACCAATGGAGACCTCCTTCCCCACTTTATGGTCATAGGCTATCAAGTCTCATCTTGGTAGCCTGCTTATTCCTTCTTTGAGTGCCACCAGGCCTCCCCACCAAGGGGAGGTTGTCAAATATGGGGCACTAGAGTTCATGTCACAGTTAGTCCCCACTCTCCACATAACTGTGGAGAATGTTCTGTCCATTGGCTAGATCAGAGTAGGGGTTCAATGTTTACTACCTGTATTGTCCGTGGTTAGTGCAATAGTTTGAGAAGACCCCCCCTGGGCCCTGATCCATCTGTTACAATGTTCTTCTTATAGATTTCTAAGACCCTCTGGATCTTTCTATTTCTATTTCCCCATCTCCTATATTTCTCTTACATAGAGTCCCAGTAGGATGTCCGCATATCTATCCCAATCTCCTGGTAAGTGAAGACTTTCATGGGACATGCCTTTTGGGCTAGTGTCCAATTATAAGTGAGTATATACCATGTGAGTCTTTCTACTTCTGGGTTAACTCACTCACTATGATCATTTCTAGTTCCATCCATTTGTCCACAAATTTCAGGATTTCCTTGTTTCCATAGTGTAAATGTACCACAGTTTCTTTATCCATTCTTCTACTGAGGGACATTTAGGCTGTTTCCAGGTTCTGGCTATTATGAATAAGGCTCTATGAATATGGTTAAGCATATGTCCTTATTGTGTAGAGGAACATTTTCTGGGTATATTCCAAGAAGTGGAATAATTGGATCTAGAGGAAGCTCTATTCCCAGTTTTCTGAGAAAGCGCCAGATAGATTTCCAAAGTGGTTATACAAGTTTGCATTCCCACCAGCAATGAAGGAGTGTTCCTCTTTCTCCACATCCTTGCCAGCATGTGGTGTCACTTGAATTTTTTATCTTAGCCATTCTGATGCCACGCCCAGTTTTTTTTTCACTTTATTTTATTCTTATTTGTAATCTCCTAATCTCTGTATGTTGACTGGTTGTGGGGCTCTGTGTTACCTGCCATCTCCTTCAGGAAGAAAGTTCTCTAATGAAGACTAGGAAACTCACTAACCTATGGGTATAGTGATAAGTCATTATGGCTGTTTTAACATCATATCTGTTTATCAGAGTAATAATAAGTTCTCTCCTGTGGCCTACCTAACCGCAAGTTCTTGCCCCCAATAATCATGCCGGGTATGGGTTTCAACTTTGCACAGTATGACTTAAGTCCAATTAGAAAGTGAATAACTAGTCCTATAACATTTTTACCACTATTACAATAGTCTAGACAGCTTGGTTAGGCAGCTTCTACTGTAGCTCTTTTGGTTTGCTGCTGAGAAAATTTGATGATTACTTTTTGTAGCATATATAGCACCTCCCAGAACTATAAAAGCTAGGTAGTGGAGATGAAGCTTCCAGGTCAATACCAGCTTGATTTATCCATGTTTTATGATGCATCATCAATGCGGTCTTGCCATCAATCAAGCTCTAGAGGGTAGCCAAGAGCAATGGCGACAGTCTTTAATGTTTGCCAGTCTGTGGCACCACACTACCCACCAACTCCAACTCAGTCCTGGCACTAGGGTTTTTGTTGGCTAGCATGCGGTTATATACCATATCTTGAACATATCCACCCCAATATGAGTAGCACCAGCTACACTTGATGGGTTAAAAAAAAAAAAAGACACAAAGTTGAGTGTAAGAAATGAGATGGAACTGGGAAGAGTGGGTGGAGGCTCGAACCACATTGTATAAAATGGTCAAAAAGCTAATAAAAATCAAGAAAAAATAATAAAACTAGAAAAACGTTGAGTGGTTCTTGAAAGGTATGAAATATTCAAGGATCAGAATAATCTGTGCTATTAGGTATCCGCCGAGGGTCATGGAAGATGTTATCATGTGTGGGGGAAGCAATAGAAAATTCTAAAGAATATGTATACACTCTTTCTAAAGAATATGTATTCACTCCCACCTCCACAGGGATACATTCACAGTACTGTGAGACCTAATGAAAGAGCTCACGTTCCAGGACACAAGATGGGCATAAGCTTGGCATGCTTGTAAATCTCAGCACTCAGGAGGCAGAGATGGAAGGTTGCAGGTTCAAGACTAGCCTGAGTATGGTGAGACCCTGACTCGAACAAAGAAAAACATAAGAATAAAATACATAACCAAGCTATAAATGACTGTAAGATAAACATATCAGATAAACAAATGAAAGAAGTTTGAAGAAACTCTTATATAGACATCCCATTTAAGGATGAAATAGTTGGGGTAAAATTTAGTTACCACATGGTGATATGAGAAAGGATAAAGTAATTGCACATTCACATGACATAAAAGTGAGAAATTACATAGACAATCTAGGTAACACAAGGTCAACTTTATGCCAAAAGTCAACAGCTTTGGAAAGTTTTCTAAGAACACTGAGTGGATAGAATGTTTTTTTTTTTTAATTCCATGAAGAGTAATGAAAAAAGGTATGAGTTGGGTGCTCAGCTAGGTGTGGGATGGGAAAAACATCTGCCTTGAACCTTGACCTTGAGGTTGTCAGTTTGGTGACAGTCAAATGACACACATCATGAGCCCCGGAAGAAATAGAAGAAAACAACAACAATAAAAAAATGTAGGATGAAGAGAATTTAATAATAAATCCTCCTAGGCAAAGAAGGGTACAATGAAGGGAACTAGAAGCAATGACAACACTCTGGTCTATATAGTCGGCTGTGTTATTAGTTTCTGGGCTACGGAGCAGGACAGAGAAGGACAAAGAGTAAGTCTAGACAGCCAGAAAGAGGGTGCTTGGAACAGACAAGTGAAATAGGTAAACACAGTCAAAGAGCGAGCGTGTGAGTTTGAGATGATGTTGGCATCCTGGCAGGTTGCCATACCGATGCTGCAGGGAGCGGCATGTACAGACAGGGTCAGGAATGGGAGAGCCAAGCTGGAAGAAAGGCAGGATGTTCCTTGCGTGGAGACTTGGGTGTAAAGGAATGGAGTTGCAAAACAGAGATGGAAAAACGTGTTTTGTGGGCAGGTCACTTCATGAAACGACTGTTGTACATACAGCTGCTGTGACAGAGGTCCAGATCAACACAGGAAATTGCTTCTTGTTTAGGTTACAGACTGAGCTAGCTAGTGCCTCTGCTCTGTGAGGCTAATGGAAGCCTTGTTTCCTTTTATTCAGATGCTTGGCCCTCATCTACACAATCAGAACAACTCACTACCAGGCCCACATTCTAGTCAACGTAATGATACTCTTGCCTTTTACGAAAACAGTGTAGAAGTTGCACGTAACATCAAGGATACCATCCTCCAAGCTACTTTCAGGGACCTAAGGAAATATAGCCTCTACTATGAACAGGAGAGCACCCTGAAGATACCCAGGAAAAAGGTTTCCAAAAATAAACCATCATCTTAAGGAAGTTGGGAAAGGTATAGGAACTGTTGGGGGAATGGTAGATTAGAACTCTGTGATTGGAGGGGAGAAAGTTTCAGCTCTGTGAGTCAAGTGATAAGAAATGAGATCGAAGGGTACCAGGGACCATGGACTACAAGTTTCAGACATTGAAGCCACCGGCATTTTTGAAAGGCTGTTGTCTCCTGATCCTTTACCATAAGTGCATTTCTTTCTCCCATCCTTGAGCACACAATAACTAGAGTAAAGTGGAACTGCTCTTAGGATCATAATCTGATCCCTGGATGGACTTAGAAAGACGTGGCTTTTCTAGCATAGAATTGTAAAACTTAGCATATGGTGGAAGAGATATACCTTTCTTTAAGCACAGGCCACTTCTGGTGCCTTGGCATGCTCAGCGTGTTGACGGTAAAGAAGGTGATTTATGGCAGCCGCTCCGTACCCAGCTATATTCTGTGACCTATGGCCTTCCCTTTGCGGTGTTTTCTGCCTTGGTAAAATCACAACATGCTGTGTGAGACCTTTTTAATTTTTTAAATCAAATATGAATCTCCAGTGTATTCAACTCTAACTGTCTTTGTTCATTGTTTATCTCCTCAGGACTGAATTCATACATTTCAAAGCTCAAAGATTACAAGATGCTGCTTTGTACAGGCAACATCTTTTTTTTTTTTTCCTGTCCAGTTTCAACCTGGCCTTGGATGAACCTTCTCTTTTCTTTCATACACCGAAGAGTTTAGGTCCCCAAGGTTAATCACATGGATCTTCAGTTAATCATTTATACCCTCCAAATCATGTGGAATTATCTAATTGGACACATAAGGAGATAATTGTACATGGCAGAAAGAATGGTAATGAAGCAGTTACGTAGAAAAGCAGGAAAATTTTAAAGGGGGAGGTGCTTAGGAAACGACCTGCACCTGTGGCTGCTGGTAATACATATAACTGTATGTATTCACTCACTATCCATTATTCACTCCGTTAAAAAAAATGTGCAAAATGACAATGGGTACAACACTTGCTATCATTGAAAGGTCATGATAAGATAGTTCACATGCCAAAACCGGAACATTTGAGTCATGGCTACAAATAGAGCCAGGAAGGTGCATTATGCAAAGTTTCATTATTTGGACTGAGAAAGGCAAAGGCTAGCGTGGTGGCTTGAGTGAGAAGTGCAGCCTAAAGGCTCACGTGTTTGAGCACTTGGTCCCTGGTTGATGTGCTGTTTGGGAAGGTTATGGAACCTTTAGGAGGCAGAGCCTTGCTAGAGGAAGTACGTCACTAGGGGGCGAGTCTTGAGAGTTTATAGCTCTGCCCCACTCCCAGTTCACTCTCTCTGCTTTGGTGTGCAGATCTGATCTTGCATCTCCCTGCCCTAGCTGCCTGCTGCCTCCTCAGCCAGTGAGGACTCCTTTGTCCCAGACCATAAGCCAAAACCAACTCTCTCCTGTCACTTTTTTAACGTTGTATTTGATCATGGCAACAAAAGTAGCTAATACAAGCAGTAAAAGTTTAGGGGAAAAGAGAAATGAAACAAAGAAGCAAAGGAGACAGATGCAGAGATAACTGTAACTCTGCCTTGGGTGTTAGGATGAAAGCAGGAGCTTTGGGAAGGGACAAGCTGATTGTGTGGGGGAGTGGAGAACCATACCTTCTCCCCAGAGCTCACATTTCAACTATGCGCTGTCGAGTAATCAGGAACAAGGGGATCAAGAGTACAGGGACGTGAGCAGCGCGGCAGTGCCCAACGGTTCTGTGTGGCCAACTTTTAAGGCCTGTGGAATAGTGTTGAGAAGGAAGGTTGGAAAGGCTGGTGAGCGTTCTGCATGCCTGACTTTGATCTCTGTACGTAACGGGCGGGGGAGGGGCTCTTGAATGTTTATAACATAGTAACATGATCATATTTGGGTTTTAGGAAGATGACTGGGGAAGCTAAGAAAATAGAAGAGCTAAATTCACTTGTTTCTATGGAGAAAGTACTTGTTGCACACTTAACCAGGACAGCAAGCATCTTCCAGCAGCTGGATACATAGTGTAGCATCACAGGAAACTGTTGACTTCTCTCCTTCACTCAGCTTCACATGGTAAAGGAAACAGATTATAAACGAAAATGCACATAATTATTCAAGCAGTAATGAGTGTTTTAAAGAAAATACAGCAGAGAAATCTTTGCAATTGGGTCACTACATATTAGCCTACAGACTAGTGCCTCCCACTGGGCAGCAAAGGTACACTGGAGTAAAAAAGCCCACAGCCACAGCAGAGCAAGCCAAGTGCAAGTGTTTAGGCAGGAGAAATTGTGTGTGCAAAGAAACTCTTGGTGGATTATAAGGGCTCTACAAGCCACAAGACGACAAAAGAGAGAAATAAGTTCCTGTATTTCAAAAAGGGCATCGGGGCTAGAGGAAGGCTGATCACCTTTTGAGCAGCACGCAGAGCATAGAGTCAGTTGTTTAAAATAGCCATGTTTGACAGGCTGGAACAGGATCTCTTTTTATAAGTCACTGTCAGGCCACAACTTTAGAGAGAGGTAACTTAGGGGTTTTTTTTCCCACTATCATCCAAGATCAGCAATTTTGCATTTAAGCAGTGAGCCTAGCTATTATTCTGAGGCCAGCAGCAGGGTTTTCTTCGCTTTGTTTTGTTCATTTTTTCTTTTTTCTTTTCTTTCTTTCTTTTTTCTTTTCTTTCTTTCTTTCTTTCTTTTTCTTTCTTTCTTTTTTTTTTTTTTTGCCTCTTAAGTAAAATAGTTTTAAGCCAGTCATTTCATTTTTCAGACGTTCAAACTTTGCACCTGAGGACCACACTTAAGGGAAATTTCTTCAAAATTTAAAGAGATACACTGGCCGAAGAGGAAGGGGCATATGTAGAAACCCTTCAAGCAAGCCAGAGCGATGAGTAGAACTGGCAAGGCGTCTGCTCATCTTGATCTCACTGTGTGCGATGCACACAGGAGATAAACCAAAGCCAGAATCTGCAGTGAGGTCACCGGTGAGTATCATCCTGGTCCTGCAGTCAGAGCACAAGCATATTGAGTGTGCTGAGCCCACCTTGAAATGCTCCTCAGCCCCATGAGAACAAAGTACAAGGGAAAATCAAGAGGAGGGAAAGATGCCAAGTGATCCATAATGCTGTCAGTGTCCCACTCTGTGATGAACAGCAGAAGAAAAGTAAGAGAGAAAGTTCTGTCCTACTGGTTCAGCTGCCTGCTACCCAACTCCGTGGTGGACTAACGAGGAGGATATAGCTATATCATTATGGACTGTATAAATAATAAATTATAGAAATACATCCTCTTTGCGAAATAGTGTCCTGAATTTATGTGAAGTATCAATATTTATGATTACCCACCTGACCACTCAACAGCAAAAGGAAAATTTTTGAGTAAATATAATTTTAAATAATTTGTGTTTTTAAAGAAAGATTATTAATGTTTTAAAGCAATCAACTTAGCAATACGAGTAAAAGTATTGGAGACTGCAATTTTTAAAGCATTCAAGTTAGGAGAGAAGTAATGTTTTTCCTCTTATTCAATATATAAAAATTACCACGAAATAAACAGTCTGTTTTGGCATGCATGAAGGAATAGCTCTGTAAATCAAATATTCTATCTAAATTCTAAATATTGGGTTTCAGCTCAGAGAATGTTCTGGTTAGAACAGTATATTTTCACCTCAAATCTATGTACCTCTTTAATTCCTAAAAATACTTCCTAAACCCTCGTAGCACTGCACCCCTTGATTCTAGTCAGGAACTTAAACTGACAGTTACCGAACATTTAAAAGCTCAAACCTTCTGTGAACAAGGTGCTGACTGAGGACCGTATGACAGGAAACAGGAAGTAGGCGAAGCTGCCCCAAGGACCATGAGGAGTGAGGGTCAGATTCTGCCAAGTGGCGCAGAGCACTGGAGGGAGAGATGCCCACGGGTTAGAGAAGTCTACGTCGGCTTTAAGGAACTGCAACGGTTGACCCCAGCCTTGATGAGTTCAGAAGATGTCAACAGACAGAAGCGAGGACAGAGCGGGATGAGGACAATGACTCATTCTGGTGACATACAGGAAAGGCTCATGTCCCATACCATGGGAGTCACAGAAGCGAGCCGGAACTGTGCGGGTGCTGCTAAGGGTTCTCTGGGCTCAGATGGATGCCTGAGGAAGCCGCATCAAGTTCAGTCCACAGTGGAGCTGCACCAAAGCCAGTGACATGATGTGACATGACACTGCTCCGTTTATGCTCGGGCGCGCAAGCTTTTATACTCAGTTGCATTTGCCTGCCTGAAAAGTGAGGGTGCCTTTCTAGCCCCCGGGGGTGGGGCAGAGAGAGAGAGGGCTTTTGTACACCAGGTTTACTTTAAGGACGGAGCACGGTGGAGGCAGGGGTGGGGGTGGGGCTGTCTCGTGGGTATAATTCCTCTAGGTCCTCATCACACAGAAGGGACCTTCTAGCTTCTGAGAACGGCCAGGGTGTCCCAGTTACGTAGGCATCATTTGAGCTGTTGAATAATTTTTAGACGTAAAAGGAGTAAAAGACGTAAAACATGAATGTTTAAGTGTCAACCCTATGAACTGTGATGTCCTACTGTGGTAGGTCATCCGGCAACTGTCATACCCAGAAGTCAAATAAAAGCTGGAGCTCAGATCTGAGAGGGCAGGCCTAGGTGGTTACGGCACACCTGACCACAGGCTGTGGAAGCTTGGCCTTTGCAAAACTGTCCCATGATACGATACATCTTCTCAAGGTCTAATTTAGGAAGAACAGCAACAGTCTTAGATAACTGGGGAGAATGAGAAAAGTTCCAGATACTTCTGAAATAGAAGTCAAATATAAAATTCTGACTCGATACGATATATAGCACTTAGCAGAAGTAGCTACAGAGTCCCGTGTGTTGCCCGCTGTTGTTTGCTTACGTTCAACACACATAAATCTCAAGTAGACATCACAATTAAAGAAGTCTCCGTTTTTCTCTTCTGAGCGCCAAAAACTCACCCGCTGTGGCTGTTTGGGACGCAGTCGTCTCAATTGAAACTTCAACAGCACCACCGACGGCTCTTTGAGACTGTTTAGAGATCCAGACACAGTACCTAAGAATGATTGAAGTGGATCGGACCATCAAATCTTAGACTTGTGTGCTTAGTTCGGGGACTCGTAGAATCTGGGAAACTAAGAAGGGTAAGAGGGGAAGACATATTTAGCAGAGGGGAATAGAGGAACATGGGGGAATTTAAAGGGGGAAAGGGTAATAACGGGGAGAGGTTTGAGTGGGGAGAGGAATGGGAAGACAGGGCAGAGGGGACGGTTCAGGGAGGGATAACTCAAAAGAACGTCTGAAAAACGCCATATAGAGCCAGGCAATGGTGCCACACGCCTTTAATCCCAGCACTTGGGAGGCAGAGGCAGGTGGATCACTGTGAGTTTGAAGCCAGCCTGGTCCACAAAGCAAGTCCAGGACAGCCAAGGCTACACAGAGAAACCCTGTCTCAAAAAAAACCAAACCAAACCAAAAAAAAGCCATATAGAAACCCACTATTTTATAAGCGTCCCAAATACATGTGCGTTTGTATGAAAGAGTTTAATTGCAGTTACCCTACACAGGGGATCGCGTTGATTCTAGAAGTCATAGGTGGTTAAATAAAAAGCCCAGTGTGATACGTAGGATAACTCTCCTTGAGTTATTGGTCATGAGCATCCCTGAGTATCCCAAAATAATACATGCTATCACCACTGCCCTTTGTTCCAACAGATCTTGATGGGGAGGGTTTACTGCCAAAGATCCATGCTCATTGGCCACAGGACATAGAGAAGTGAAGTAGGTGCCACCCAGACATTTCCTCCCTCATGGCTACCTCCCATAGTTCTGGAAGTTGCTCTGCAGTACTTAGGGGCAAGTCATCCATAGTCTTACCCAATTGTGAACCTTGCCCCACGATAACAATCAGTGTCCAGCATGGCGAGACAGACCCATGAGTGCAACTGTGGCATGAACGTCATGGGGTAACCAACTGCTTTCTGATTATATCTAAGGCCCAGGCTATCAGAGGAAATGCATGCCAGTACCGAAAATCTAGCCAACAATCTGGGTTGAGGAGCTCTGATCTCAAGGGTGAAGCTCCTGCAGTTATATTGCTACACAGACACCACATTAAACTGCTCTCTAAGGCTGTATTTCTCTACACATGGCTTAAGGAAAGTTCTCAGACCACATCAAGGAAGTTCCGCTGTGCTGTGCATAGTGGTTAATGCAGAAGCTCACAGCTGGTCAGAGCACTCAAGTAAGTGACTGAGGAGTGCTTGGCCACAGATGGGATCCACTTCTCCGGATTTCTCAAGGGGCAGGGACCAAAACAGAAGGGGACATTGAACAGAGAGTCTGGGAGGGGCAGAGGGTCGGAAGGACTAGAGCAAAACAGTGTCTTCTGGACGTGACAGGAATATTGCACTCATGAACTTGCAGCTGCTGTAGTCATCTGAACAAGCCAGTCTGCACTCTAGCACGAAGCAAGGAGAGATTCCTGAGCCCCTAAGCGAGGAACGAACGGACTGTTGATGGCTTCTGAAGGAAGAAGTGTCAGTTTTCTTCCAGGGCGTGGCTCCAGGGCATGGCTCCTGGTAGGTCAACCAGGCTCTAGGGGATGTCTCTACACCTGGAAGTGTCCAGACAAACTTGCGTTGATAGGATATATATACAAATATATAACAGGAAGTTGGAGGTGGTTGGAAGGTAGGTTTGGCCCTGGAAAGAGTTAAAGGGAAGAGTTGGAAGTGGATGTGATCAAGATGCATTGTACAAAACTCTCCAAGAATTAATAAAAAAAATTTTTAAGTTAAAAGATAATTAAAACTAATCAAAATTAAAACTTTATAGTATAACGTTTACTTTACAAAATTAACCCCCCAAATCAGCTAATTAATCAAACATTTATTAAAAACCAAAAAAAAATTCTAACAACCAAAATACAATAACTCGGGCATATTCATTTGTCAATTTCTGGATGCTTCCTCCCCTGTCCAGTGTAGATCTGGATACAACTCTTTTTGCATATTTCCCACCCATAGTGCATACAACTCCAATATCAAATTCCCTCAAGGAGATATTTGGAGACACTTCAAGTTTAGTCTCTGAAACTTTTCTTGCTCATATCTACTGCAATAATAAAACTTTGTTAAACTGAGAGCTTCCAAAGCATTCAGACCCTTGTTTCAGGGTCTGAAACACTTCTTTCTTTCCTAATTGGATAAGCTTCATACTTTTAACTAAAATATGCTTCATTGAGTTTACTAAAATATAAGAAGTCTAATAATTGCAAACGTTTAGGAACAAATATAACTGCCTCTTAGTCAGTGAACATCTGCAAAGGGAGAATGGAAGTCGTTGGGTTTGCTGGTCACTGTCGCAAGCGCTCTGTGTGCCATGCTGCTCTGCACATGGAACCTGACATCACAAGAAGAGTGCCATGTTTCTGTGAATCCGGCAGGCTAGTTACGTGTAAGTCACTGACAACTCCTGTTGTACAGTCAGCTGTACAGTTAGTTTATGAGTGTCTGGCTATCTGGGAAATTGTCAGTTGACACAAAGCACGAAACAAGCACACACAGCGATGCACTCCTCAAAAGCACAAGCCATTTTACCTGCTGTACATAAAGGAGATTTTAGTTCTCCCTTCTCTTTGTTAATATTCTTAAGTGCTCTGCCCCACGTGCTTGATCTGTGATGTAACACCGATGCATCAGGACTTTCATGTTCATTACAGAATCTAAACAAATATTTCAGAAACTATAAACAGTGCTTACCTTACATGACTTTCTAAGACTAAGTGAAGAAGGCATGTGGGAAGCTTAGCGCAAAGCTGACGAAATTTGGTCTTTACTCAGTTTTCTTTTAAGACAGTTGTCTAAGGTTCAGATGTTGGACACAGTCATCATTAAAAATAAATCATTAAAACTTTATTTTTAAAAAAGCCAGAGCCAGGGTGTCTTGGCATATGCCTGTAGTTCCAGCACTTGGGAAATAAAGACGAGAATTTCCTGTTCAAGGTCATCCTCAGCTACATGGTCAGTTAAAGGCCAGGCTGAACTACAGGGGACCAGCTAAAAAAATAAACAAAAACAAAAACTACACCCAAACCACCATACAACAGAAGATATGGGAGAAAGAGGTGAATATGACCAAAATGCCTTCTATAAGTTCCCAGAAATTTTTAAAAAATTAAAATGTCTTAAAGTTTGAGAGGGGGGGGAAGCTTAATATTTGAGATTTGTGGTAAAGTTCAAATTATATGATCAGAAAATCCACACAGGCAAGAGGTGCACCAGAGTGTGAACAAGAATAATTTAATATATGTGAGGAGGGTTATGTAATACATGCATACACACACATATATACATATATGTGTGTATATACACATATATATGCTTCATGCACACACATAGGTGTATATGACAGAAAGGGTATCTGCAAGATGAAGGGGATGAAGAGTAAGGAATGTAGAAGGCATTGAGTAGGTCAAAGTGTGTGTGTGTGTGTGTGTGTGTGTGTGTGTGTGTGTGTGTATACGTGTGAAAATCTCACAAAGAAACCCATTTATTTGTATGGCACCAAAACATTAACAGGAAAAATGAACACTCAGGAGTCAATCCTATGTAATACATAGGGCACTGTTCCTTTCACAAGGAGAAACCTGGCAACTACCACCTTCCTCAAGGGACCACATTTAACACCACCACTGAGCTACAGCCTCACGTGTAATTTGATGTACATAATGTCACCTAATGTCATTAAGATCTCCTCCAATCCTAGTGCAAACAGAATTTAACCTCTAAAAAGTAATCTACCAATCAAAAAGAAAAAAATCTCATGGAACAAGACAAGACAGTTATTAACAAAATATGTACCTCGGCTGCAAAAGAAAGAAAAAAGGCAGGCAAGAGATTAAAGAGGCAATTATGGAAGATTGAAGGTAGTCTGCATAATTTACAATATCACATCAATGTTACATTCTCAGTCTTCTGGTTATGTCAGAGGACGTCTTTACTCTTAGTGGTAAGCTGTCATTAAACGTTCACAAATGTATATGATGCATATATGAGTGTATATCCATATACAAATGCATTTTCCTGTCTTCTCAGAGAGGAAAAGAAGATGTGACATTTTGTTCACAACTAAGGAATCTGGAGGAAGATTATTTCTCTAGAATAAAAGCTATAGCTGTAGTTTTAAATCCTGCTTTCCCAGTTTGCGATTGCACAGCTGTGTGCAGTGTGGGAGCATACAGCACACAGTCTGTTGAGTTATGCTCTGCCTTTATGGTGGAGCTTGCTTTATGGTGTGCAGTCTCTGCTGCAGCCACGAGTAATGGCAGAATTCGCAAACTCAAGGATTTTCCTTCGCAGAATAAAGCAGGGACAGCCCTAACATCTTTAAGTACATTATATGCAAATTTTAAGGAAATGTGCTAATGGCAGAAAATACAGTGAGAAACTGGCCTTCTGGAGGGGCCTTGGGGTGCTTGCCAGAATGCTGCTAAGTGCATGGAATATCAAGCCAGTCATTAGGGATCCCTTATTCAGAATTTCAACCTGAAGTATACATTGTTGAAGAGATTAAGAAAATTAAACAGACCGAAAAGCAGACATGAAGATTACCAAATGACAATAATAAAACAGAAGCAACCGGCAGCCAGAAGGACACATGCTGTCACAAGCCATTGACTTAAAAATGTATGAAGTGTGAGAGAAAATAGGTCAGAGGGGAAAATGGAGACAGACCTTGGTTAGACAAAGGGTTTGCCAATGGAGATTCCAGCGAGCAAGAATAGGAAGGTCACTCTGTATCAATGAAGTAAAAAAGGTGTAAATGCCATGAGTTATGAGATGTCTATGTGGAGAGAGAGAGATCAGTAAGACCCAAATGTTTAAAAAAAAAAGGGGGGGGAATCGATTTGATGTCGCAGGCAAGATCTGCAAGAGTGCAGCCAGCCAAGTCCCCAGCACGGCGAGAAGAGGTGGAAGTGAAGAAAAACCCTTAACGATTGACAAGTGATGGCTTTTTAAAGACTGTGACCCCTTGCTGGGTGCACCATACTCCAGTGGATAGCTATACACCCAAGACTATGTAGGCAACACAAACCAACTAGGGTGCTTGTTGGACACTAACTTGGGGGGCGGAGGAGGAAGCAGGTTGGATCGGGGAGGAGTCAGGGAGTGAACATAATCAAAAACATTGTACGAAAGTCTCAAAAAAAATATAAATAAAGGAAACGACTTTAAAGTTAAGATAAATGAAGGAAAGGAAGGAGAGAGGAAGAGACAGGGGAAGAGGGCGGGAAAGGGAGAGAATTGTAATATTTGGGGTTGAGGGTAAAGCTCTAATCACAAGCTGGACAAATCCACACAGGCAAGAGCTACACCAAAATTGCCAAGGCTGGCCTTCTCTGCCTCTGGAGATGACTAAGACATGGCCAGCTCTTAAGAGTTGCACTTGTAGAGCTTGGTAGTAATTGTCTTCTTTTCCAGGCTTAAGGCACAAGCTTCATTTAGTAGTAGTTAAAAAAGAGAGGAAGTGCAGGAAAGTCACATTCAAAAGAATAACTCCCACTTTGCTTGCGTCCCGCAGTCAGCAGTTCACACCAGTAAGAGTTGTATGTGGTGTCTGTATAGCTGGCTGCTTCCGGCGTGAGGAAATGATCATATTTATTTAAGCCAGATTTTATTGCCTGAGAATGACAAGACGTTTTGTACAACAGAAAAGTAAGTGTTTGGAGAAGCAAAAACAAAGTAAAAAGCCATCATAGATGGGTCTCGGGAGTCAGTGAGCGCCTAGATTCACTTGCTTTGTCGCACATACATCTGTTGCTTCTAGAATCAGGTTCCTCAGAAATCAAGAATATAAAACACCAAAAAGAGGAATGCCCAGGACTCGTTATGGAACGGGCATCGGTTCCCCCATTCTGTGAATTGGGCTCTCCTGTTCTCAGATCACTCAAAGGGAAACGGAGGCACAGAGCAGTTGAGTAATCTATACAAGGTGAAGCCAGAGCTTGAAAACCTGGTTTGTACATGATCTTAACTGTTCTTTTACCCTGGAATGCTGTTAAGTTTTTAGCACAGAATTTTTGGAAGCTACTTAATGGCATGATGGGGTGTTTTAAAATTTAAAACAGTGGCAACATCCATATGGGAAGTATGTTTCCAATTTAAAGGTATTTTAAAAAGGAGAATGAGCACACTTGAAGAGGGAGGGAAGGAGTGGGGGAAGGGAGGGGGAAGATCAAGAGCAGGAGAATAAAAAGATGCAGAAATATGTAAGAAGCCAACAATGGGAACCTCTCAATAAAGCCATAACAAGTTTAACTTGGTTCTTACTCTTTCGTGAAATTTTCAAATGTGATATAATAAAATGTAGCCATTATAATAATAATATTAATAATAATAATATAATAGTAATACCACCTAGGGATATAGGTGAATGGTAGAGCCAGTCCTGGAGTTCATAAGACCCAGAGGTCACTTCCCAGCATGCATCAGTTCTATTAAAAAGATGTGTTGTCATAAAGAAAATACTCTGCATAAACTTGTTAAATCTTTAGAGTAGCCATTCCAATCTAAGAACTTTCCAGCAGCCCTCCTAGTCCATGCGCTTCTCAAACCTCACCGTGAGCTTCTATCTTCACAATTTGGGGCATGTAATTCCACCAATGCTATTACTAATTGCAAATTACTTAAATGAACTACTTTTACTTAATCTCCTAAGTAATAGTTATGAAGCTATGCTTTTGCTGTTCTCTAGGCTTCTCAAAGCATAAGTGGAAGCAAACACGTTTAACTGTTAAAATCTCTTGAGGTCAGCACTGCTGTGCGAGTGGCCCACTTGGGGACAGAGTAGAATCCTCCTGTCGTGTACGAAAATCACTTGGGTTTACCTGTGGAGAGGCAGATCCCCGGGCCCCACTCCTGGTCCACTGAATCAGAGGCGCGGGGAAAGGACTGCACGTGAAATAGATTCTCTGGGAGAGACTTGTGTAGCCTAAAGTTTAAGAATAATCACATTATAGATTCCCTAAAGAGGATGTATAATGGTCTAAAATTCCAAATTGAATCTGATGTAATTACAGAACTTAGCAAGATGATTGCGATGGAACTCAGAAGTGTACCAGACCACCCCGGAAGGAGGCTGGGGAGAGCCTCAGAGGATGGCGGCGCAGGGGAAAGCTAACTATTGGAAAAATACAGGCCATTCCTAGATTCCTTTGTATCAAGCATGAGTCCCCAAGAGAAGTGCGCTGCTGTTTTGTCTGAACTAAGTCTGGTCAGAGGATATACAGTAACGTGAGAGCAGGGCCGAAATAAAAGTTCCGTAAGCAGAGACGCGAAGCTACCAAAACTCTGAGGCTCAGAGGCAGCAGCAATAGAACCTAAAAGGAAGAAAAGGCCCTTAATTCATAGATGAGAACATAAGATTGTGATAAAGGCTGTCAAGATTCAAAACCGCTGGACGCTGCTCTTGAGAAATTCCCTCATTCCGCCCTAATCAGAGGTCTGAGTTCTCAAACACTGCCATTTCATAGAAATGTCCAAAAAAATTAACTGTAAAAGATGTATAATTTTATACTTACTAGTAAACACATTAAAAACAATATGACAATTTTTAAATAAAGGTACCAGGGGTTCCTTAGGACAAAATCAGAGCGATGAGGAACAGCATGAGGAAAAGTTTTCCACTTTAGCTCCTCGCTAGAAGAAACTTTCAGTGTAGGTAGAGACGAAGTTTTGTTGGGAGATGGATGAAAATCCGAGGTGAAAAGACGCGTCGGGAACTGGTTTTAAGGTGGAGAAGGCGCCATTGCTTGAGAAGCACACAGAGGTGGAGATGGCTCAAGGTTAGAGGCAGATCCCTTTTAGGAGGAAGGTCTCCGGCGGTACCCCAAGAAGAGTCCAGGTGGTGCTGTTAGAGCTTAGGCAGAAGTGTGTGCCAGGATATGGTTGGAAAGGTGCTCGCACTATGACCTGGCCATCCCTTCCAAACCCACACATATCTAGAAGGATGCAGGAGACCAGATGCAGGGATGATGATGGGGCTGGGAGCTGTACCACTGCTCTGTCTGCTGTATGTATGGAGAAGCATCTCCAAGGTGAGTTTAACAATTAGTGGAAAACTTACAAATCTGTGAACATGATTAGAAACCTAGTTAGAGCCTGGGTATTGCTTTCTGTCAAACAGATCAAAGAGGTGTGTGGGATGATGTAGGTTTTATGACAATCCCTGAAGGACACCAAGCGAAGCCCAAGGGAGCTAAAACTATGCTAGGAGAGAAAACAAGTTAAGTTTGGAGCGATCTCAGTCAGGGGCAACGTGGAGTCAGGCTTACTGCCTAAGGAGGCAGTGGGGCTGGGGAGTTTGTAAATCCTTACTATAAAATGACGCAAGAGGTTGGGCATGGTGGTGCACACTTGTAATCTCAAAACTCAGGAGGCAGGAGAATTGGAGTTTGAGGCCAGCTTGGGCTACGTAGGAAGACTCTGGGAAAAGATGTAGAGGAATAAATGAAGAAGGGAAGATACTTAAGCTTTTGTGAGATGTGTTTCCTGGTAACACAACAGGTGGTGTGTGTGTATTTGTGTGTGTGTGCATGTGTATGTATGTGTGGTGTGTGTGTGTGTGTGTGTGTGTGTGTGTGTGTGTGTGGTTTTTGTAGCCAATCCGAGTCATGCTCTCATTTTAAAAGGATTGATAAAGATGAAGAAAGAACCAGGAACCCTGAATTAACCAGTACCTGGGAGTGATTCTCTTCCGGCCTGTGTAGCTGAGGGCCCTCGGGAGCTCAGGAGACATTGGCTACTGCCTGCCCAACAGTCCTTGGACTTTCAGATTATTCACATACATTGTTTTTTCCCCAGTCACTAGTCTTTCAAAACCCATTATTTCTCCCCTGAAACATACGCTTAAGGGTCCTTTTTGTTACGCATGTATTCTATTTATATCCCACTTCTAATATTGATGGCCCTTGAGATTTTTCCAGGCCAACATGGTTTTGGGCTCTTATTTCTTTTACTTGTCACATTAAACCTTTAGTAAATTGTGCGTCCACCTTTCCAAACTGCAGCCATCTAACTGGCAAGATGATTTGAAAAGGAAGGGAAGGCAGTTAGTACTCTGAGCTGGATGCTCACAACAGTTTCAGGGTTGTTGATAACATGTTGACTGACTCTGCCCTATCGAGCTTAAATGACAAAGGTATGTGTCAACTAACTATGAGACGGTGTCATTTTCCAGGCTTCAATGAAGTAGGCATCCAAGCTCTTTACTGGAACCCTAGGGGAAGTGACTCTGAGCAATAGTAGTTAACCCTGAGATGCACTGCTAAGGGTGCCCTCTGACATTTCTGGAAGGTGCAGTGATTCAGCCCCACAGTGCATAAAGTTCTTACTCTGGCACCTCCATGCTTTGCTGCTGGGCTATCTGTTCCTGCAGTGCTCTTTCTTTTAAACGTTACTTTATTTTGGGTGTTTAGGCCTCAATCTCCCTTCCAACCTCCCAACTAAGGTAGGAGAGAGATGGATAGTGGGGAGAGGGACCCCTTTATTTCTCCTGGCTGTTTAGTTAGAGTCCATTGGGTTCTTTAGGGCTATACCACCAACAGTAGATGCAGCCAGCAGTCTCTTCCAAGCCGCTGCTCCCCAAAGTGTTTCTCCCAGTCTGTCTGCTCCAAACCAAGATGCCAGGCATCTCTGGTCCCTTCCAACAGCTACATGCCACATGCCACGCCCAAATACTGCACACCATACCATCTTCAGAGCCCTATACTATGCCCCTCTCTGTGCTGCACAAGGAAGGCCATTACCAGGCAGCAAAGGCCACGCCACTCATAAGACAATTAAAAGGCGTAGACAAACTAAAGCTCAAGCTAAAACCCCACACTTAGGATTAGAACAAAAGCACATTTACATAACACAAGTGAGTTTACAAAGAAACCATAACTTCCATTTCATGTTCCCCATCTCCTTCCCTGTCTTTTAAGCTTGTCACCGTTTATCAGCCAACTAGGGTAAACATTGCAAATGTACCAAATGTAAATATAAAAAGCAGAAGTTAGTTCTATGAAAGTTGGGTTTTGAAAAGCTCCGGTGAATGTAAGCTCTGGGACAGTGTTTAAAGCTGAAAGGCAACTATACAAAACTAGGAAGAGTCTGTGCTCAGTTTGTCTGACAGGTGTCCCAAGTGTTTGCCCTTCAAAGGCTTTATGACTGGCAAGCACACAGGCTATGTAAAGGGTGTGGTTGATGCAAGAGAGATGCACGTCTTCTTTAATCGACTTGCCAGCATCCAAATCATAAGCACAGGCCTTGTATCACAAGCTTGGCAGCAGAATGACCAGCGAGTTCATTTAATGTAATAATTTAATATACATGCCTGTCATGTTTGTATGTACCTTTCAAACCAATATCTTCTATTAACCAAAACCCGACACAACCCGCATAGTTGGATAAGAAAGTCTCTGTGTATACCCACCCCTTAGTATTCTTCTGTTGTGGCCCATAGAATTAAAAACTGCCATGCCCGGTTTCCTCCTGGAGGTGCAGGTGAGTAGCATGTCATGAAGGAGACATTTCAAAAGACATTGTATAACTCAAAACTCAATTCATTGCAGCCTACCCATGACCATAAGGGAAAAAAAAAAAAAAGAACAGGTTTTTCTGCCTAGCTGCAAGAGGCATCTTGTATGGCCAAAGCATCAACTCGGTTCACAAGTTCCTAACATACTGGCTTTGAAATTACCCTTCAGGACAACCTAAAAGCAGCCTCAGAGTTTTCTTTGTATATCGTCATTGGGAAAAAGAAGTCTATTTTAATTGTTTGCCCATTTTTAATTATTTCAGTTACATTTTGTTTGTTTGTTGGTTTCCAGACACAGTTTCCGTGTGTAGCCCTGCCTGTCCTGGAACTCATCCTTGTAGACTAGGCTGGGCTTGAACTCAAAAAGATCCACCTGCCTCTACCTCCTAAGTGCTAGGATTCATGATGTGTGTCACCCAGTAGAGCTGGCTCTGGTGACCGAGCGGTAGTGATGGTGGGGTGCGTAAGCTGTCCCCAAGGGCATGAGCTTGGGAGAGTTGGTCCTGCCACTCTTCTGCAGTGGATATGAAAGAATTAAAAAATGAGTGGGATTGGGATGAATGATGTAAAATTCACAAAGAATCAATAGAAAGTTAAAAAAAAATAGATGCGTGTCACCACAGTCTGTTTATCTTTCATTACTGAATTGCATATGGCGGACATCATGCGTCAACTTGGCTAGGTGGTGATGCCCAACTTTTTGTTCAACTATCTATATAAATGTTGATGTCAGTGCTCTATAAATGTAATTACCATTTACTTTAAGTCAAGAAGATTGTGCTCAGCAATGTAGATCATTTCATCAGCTGAGGACCTAAAGAGCAAAAGGCTGAAAAGAAAAGGATCCTGCCCTGAAGGCTCTAACATAGATATCCTGCTGAAGTCTCCAGCCTCTGGGCTGGCAGTATACCCTATGTGAGTCCTCTTTCTCTCTACCAATTGAAATTCTTTTTCCTGGTGACTCTATTTCTATTCATACCAGAGAAAGGAAGCAATGACAGAGTGAAGAAATAATTCCATCCAGTGAGTTTATTGAGGCTATTTGTAAGAGTACAGGTGACCAGGAAGCTGACTCACCAAAAACGCCTGCTCCAGTATGGAAGACAGTCCAGGAGGTGTGCATCACTGAGTCCCCTGTGCAGCTGGCAGGCAGCGATACCACCGAAATGTCTCCTCTCCCACAGTTGTCTATTACCGACGTAGTCTCAGGGAGTGGCCGTATGAATCTCGCAAGTGACCCGAGCCTCGTGAGATACAAGGAAAAGGTTTCCATCAGGAAGAAGCAGCTTCCCAACATCTGGAGAAGCATGGCTCCTTCAAGATATAGTCAAGATATAGACCACTGTGTTCTGACTACTAGGCTCTTATTGATGATATGAAAATCAGACCCACATTTGGTTAAGCCACCTCAGTTGCATTTATTACATGCAGCCATAAAACGGTAGGTGGAACTCACAGGGTTTTCTGAGGCTAAATTAAGCCAACGCATGTACAACTCAATGCACAAGTCAATTAATGTCATTATTGTTTAACTTGAAGTCATTTAAAGAAATGAACTCTATACCACTCAGTCGGCCTTCAAGTATTATTTAGTAAATATATGTTGATGCATGTTGTCTATGTATGTAGGACACCATGTGGGTCAGCTGCTTGGCGTGCTGCCCACTGATCACATAGGAGTCTGGCTGGTGCCGCGCTCTGACGTCATCATCTTGTGACTTAGTGGGGGCTCCACATTTTCCTTCTTCACAGGGCCAAACACATCCTGTCACGAAAGATAGACAATTCTTTTTGCTGGGAATAATAACTGATTTCCTAAAACTTAGCATGTTATTCGAAAAACATTAAACTATGCTAAATAGTCTCTGTTTCAGCAGACTGAGAAATGTGAATACATTTTAGAAGTATCCTATCAAACATGATATAAACAAATGAAAAATTGACATTTAACTAGTAAGCTTTAGTTATCTTGTAAGAAAAAAAATAACCCCCACTTATTTTGAACAGTCAAGTACCTGATAAAAGAAATGTCAATGTGTTTTGGATTAAAAAGAAAGAGAAAAACTGCTGTGATTTAAAAAAAAAAGCTGTTATAAAATGGCTGTTACCAGGAGTTGGGGAGTTGCATGACTAAGGTTTTGGGAAATTACAAAGTCAGGCTTTCAATGGAGATGATTCCTCCCTACAATAATTATTTATTGTACTGTGCAGGAAGCAACTAGGTGGGAGGCATTGGAAAAATACCTTAACTTGAGCTAGTCTTAGTTTCCCTTTATGTAAAAGGCTGTTGGGAAGCACCCCGAAATTAAAAATATACTATCATTTGAGAGTATTTGCCCAAAAGATTTGAAATTAGTTCATCAAAGGTATGTCTGCACCCCCACATTCACCTCAGTACTACTTGCAATGTCCAAGTAATAAGACCAACCTCAAGCGTCTATCAGCACATAAAAGAATAGAGAAAATGTGACATATATTCACAAGAGAACGGTGTCAGGATTTTAAAATGAAGGCAATTCTGTCATTTGTAACATCATTGACAGATCTGAAAGTCATTACATTAAGAGAAACAAGCCAGGCATTGAAAGGTAAGTGCCACGTGTTCTTGCTAATACATAGAATCTAAAACAATCACATTTGTAGAAGCAGAGGCTGAGGGAATGGAGGCCACGGAGGGCAAAGGGCTCAACAACATCTTCACGACGAGTCATTATCTTTTTTAGACATACAGGCTAGAATGGTGAGTGTAATGCATATCAGTTGTCTTACACTCAATATTGTCAGGAGGATGGACTTCTGACATCCCTCTCAAAGTCAATATTCAAGGTGAATGATGGCACTGAGCAGCTTGGTTTTGTTATTCCATAGTGTGTTCATAAATCATGACATCACTCTTGATGTTCAGTCCCATGGCCACAAGGATCTACTATGTGTCACGCTTTGTTCTGAGCAGCATGGGCACAGCCAAGTAAGAGTGCTTACCCTCAAGATTATACTGTCCCCCCCCCCAAGGAAAGGGATGATAAACATGTTGGGAGATACCCGTGATCTTCTGACTGCACCAAGCCTTGATAAAGAGTATGCAATAGGTGGAAGCTGCTGCCCATCTGCTCAAGGGAAAGCTCTCAGGAAGATTATCTACAGTTGAAATCCACAAGATGAGAATGAGGACCAAATAAGGACTCCAGAAAACAGTCCTCTTAGCAGATCCGGAAAGTGAAATGGTCTTGATTTGAGTAGACTATCAAGAAATCATCATAAGCAAAGTAAGTAGAGGCTTTCTGCTTTTCTTGATGAAATTCTGGAGATACAGACTACCAATTAATATCCAAACTTTGAGGAAAAAGAGAGTTCCTGTTGCTGATACCCTTTTGAACCTTTCTAAGCACCTTGATTTAGAGCCTTTAGGGGCCTCTTGAAGGTTAAGGAAACAAACTAGCAAAAAAAATTAGCATGTCTTTCCCTACTTAAAAGTCTCCTAACCTTGGTTGATGTTGGGGGACTCTTTGGCTTGTATCTGATGATAGTTTGGTATAAAGTCCACTGCCGCCCCTCATGAGCCTCACTAGAAAGCATGGTATTAGCCACGTTGGGCTTTGTCACGTGTTTTCCAATGTCCCACTTCAATTCAGAAATCAAGCTTGCATGTAGGAAGCTCAGGCTCACAGGCTTTCTGCACCACCAGGCTTTGTGCTTTGTGAGTACTTCACGAGGGTTTTGTCTTGTACTGACTTTTGTTCCCTCTTCAGCAGTCTGGAAACAATCCAATCTGGATTATACTGTTGCGTATTATTTTAAACTGTACACTTCAGAGCTTTTCTATTTCCCCATTATTTTTATGAGAGAGGCCAGGTATACACACAGTTTTGTTATAATAATCTTTCTTCCTCGTAATATGAAAGGGCTAGACCTGGGACATTCATAGCCTACAGCTGGCAGAGATGGGGGAAACTGAGTTTAAACTCAAGAATGTACATCTAGGTGACTATACATATGGGCAATGTAAAGTCTTTAATTTAAACCTCAGCTTGACTATTCAACTTGCAATTTGGGAGCAACAGAAGGGGAAGTTAATGTGTAGGAGGGTGCAAGTATCCTGGGGTGGAAGGTAGTAGAACAAAAATCATCTCTTTTTATCCTGGAATGACTTGAAATAGTCCAAAATGTCAAGAAGAAAAAATATCTCATTTTGTTTTTAATATTTTGGATAGACATTGGTAATAATAATAATAATAATGAATGTTTGTATGTCCTGGCAGTCATTGGTGCTGTTTGTATCATTAAGGTAGATGCGATGCACATTACACTCAGCTTAATTTTAAAAATTTAATAAAAGAAAAAATATGTAGGAAGTGTGGTACATTATCACACTTAAAGTAGCCAATGAAATTAGTCTCCCGACACAGGCTACTTTATAAACTCATTGATCACACAAGTTAGTGTGGTCTGACCTTCCCATCCCCTCTTGGACAAGGATGGTAGCAATTTCTCAGCAACAAAATTATTGATTTTTCTTTTGACAGAACTCCTTCTCAGTTTGATTTTCCTTCTTTTCTGCACTTCTATCTAGCATTACCTGCTCAGAGACTCACATTTCATTTACTCATTGGTAAGAGAAGAAATGTTATTGGGAGGGTCTCAGAAGTCATATCTCAATGCCCCTGCCAGTCACCTACACTCAAACAAGTTACTGCGGCATTTTGCTCGGTGTGGCATGTTCTCTTTCTCACTAAACAGAAGAAAGTGTTGATTATCTACTGAAGTGTGGCAGGTTCACCAGACACATGTCAATCTTTTGTTGTTGAGCTATTTAATACACTAATTTTAACACTAATTGGCACCAGTTAAATGATGGTACATTTCTCATATGATATACTGACACAAAACATTTGCTTATGCTTATTGAAAATGTTATCCTTTAGTGATTTTCTTGTGGTTGGGGCAAGGCATTGCATTCCAGGGAATAAGTAGATAGTAACAGTGGTATTTTACCAGACTTGACAAATTTTAATATAAAACAAATTATTAAAAAAACCAGTAGCTAGTCATTGTGAAAGAGGATTTTCCCAGGAAAACAAAAAGGAAATAGCCATGGATGGGAAAGAATTCCCATTTACAGATTATCTATGACAAGCTAGGGACTCTACCAGGAATATTATACATGTCACATCCTTTTATATCATCTATCTTCCGTTTACATTCAACAGGTAGGGACCTAGGGCTGAGAGGTCAAGTGACTTAGGCATCAGCTAACTCCAGGATCTAATGTCAAATTCCATTTTCCTTCTTCTCCACCAGGCCTTGTTGATTTCACGACATGATCAATGTCGTCTCTGCCCCCTGCAGATGGCAGTGCCCAATGAACCCATAGCTTCAGAGCCACAAAGACCCCCTTGTCTTCTTTTTCCATAGTGTTGGCAGAGTGGCAGAAGACCATCATCCCCTGAGGGATCTGGGTTTCTTATTCTTGATCAAGAGCAAGCAGTCTTATAGTTTAGGACAAGGATACTCTGAACCTCTGGGGATTTCTATAGATAGATAAAACTGTCAGTGCTTCATGCCAGCAGTGGGCTTTGTTTTTATGTAGCCCATGGTTGGAAAGAAGAACCTGACTGTCTATTTGCTTCTGAGCTGCATATGCCATTATGTGTACCACTGGGCCAACTACATGGGCTGGGAATAAGTTCAAGGGCTAGCATTATAGACTATTATTCTTGGTATTTACAAAACATTGGGGCTGCTAAATTTAGGGAAGTCAATAAAGAACTCTAAGAGTGGCCCTTAGAAGCACCTGGACCAGACAATGAACAGCACTGAATGCAGGCACTTATGGCAGCTCTAGATGCTAAGAGCAAGCAGGGGTGGCTGTTTAGCCCTAAGCAAGGCATTTATGCCACCCCCTGTCAGGCTCAAGAAGCATCAAGAAAGAAGGAATGGAAAGAAGTAAGCTAAAATGGCTGCAAAAATGCAAGCTATGACACAGCCATTGCAAACTCGACCTGCACTGGGCCAGCACAAATCTGCACCTATCAATCAAGCATAAATGAGTCTTTCCTGAGGCTGTCTACCTCTCTCTGCTGAACTATTGGATGCTAGGTTAGGAATAGTCCTTGTCTTCAACTGTGTGTCTGAGGCTGAGCCCAGAAGGCTCCAATGGATAGTTCCAGCTTTGGTGACACAGTCCTGGTTAAAATTAGTGGGTCATACAACAGAACAAAAAAGACATGAATATGGGGAAAAACTTGTTGAGGGGGGGGCATCACATAGATGGGAGGATGGGTGCATGTGAAGGTAAACAGAATGCATTATATTCCTGTGAAATTGACAAAGAACAAATGTGATCAATAAAGGGAATAAATAAAATTTTAAAGATTGAATCCTATACTATTAATCCTATCTTAAACGGCTAAGCAAGCAAATAAGAAATGTTCCTTTCTGTGGTTTAGACACTTTAAATACTGACCTCCCAACCCTTAAGAGGTTAGATCTCACAGGGAGAGTGACAGGGAAAAAGAATCAGCCAGCCAACTTCCTATTATTTCCCATGGAAAGTTCAGAATAGGAGAAGACATTCCCATTTCAAGTCAGTATTTCAGATTTTAACTATTGCAGATGACTAGATTTTTTTTCTCTTTATGGGATGGAATCTTCATATGTACCCCGGATCGTCCTGGGATTTGTCATCATCCTGATCCAGTTCTTAAGTAGCTAGATTGGGCTCACATAATACTAGGCATTATTAAAGACTGTTTGACAGTTCCATACATTTATAAAATGAATTTTACCATCCTCCCATTATCCTCTCTCTTCCTTCTCCCACTGAATCCCTTCTTCCCAAGCATCCTAATTTGATGTTTTCCTTTTGTGTATGATCCACTAAGTTTAATTAGAGTTTCTTGACTAAATGTGGGTAGGAGGTTGCTTATTGAGTCAAAGATAACCCATCAGCAGCTACACCACTAAGGAAAAGGACACTCCTTCCTCCAAGAACTATTAACTGCCAACAATCCCTCAGGGATTGGAGGAACCTCATGGTTCCTTCCCCCCATTCATGATGAAATGTTGATAGGTCTAAGTCTTGTGCATATAACCAATGCTACCGTGAGTTCATGAGTGCACTGGATATCTCTTACCCAGAAGACACTGCTTTTGCTTCACACTTTCCCAATCTGATTTTTATATTCCTCCCATGCCCTCATCCATGACATTGCCTAAGTTTTAGAGAGAATGCTAAAGCACTCTTTTGTTTAAGATTTATTTATTGTATTTATTGTGTATGAGTGCTTTATCTGCAGAAAGGGCATCAGATAACATTATAGATGGTTGTGAGCCACCATGTGGTTGCTGGGAATTGAACTCAGGACCTCTGGAAGAGCAGGTAGTACCCTTAACCACTAAACCATTTCTCCAGCCCATAAAACACTCTTATTTATGATCAAGCACTCTACCAATGGCCATCCATGGCAGTAAAAAGTTTCTCTAGTGATGATTGGGTACAGCACTAATGTTTCAGCATAAACATGAGTACTACTAAAATAGTTTAACAACCTGATCCTTTAGCAAGAAAATTGTAGTAGATTCCCATTTAGGGCCCATGGTCTCCTCAGGCACAGGTTCTTTACTAGGGTTACAGAACCAAACATGAATTCCTTCAGTAGAGCGGGCCTCAAATTCAATCAGCAAGTGGTTGGTTGCCCATTAACTTTTGTGCCATTGTTGCACTAGAGAACACATTTTGTTTGACAGGTCATTATTACAGTTCACAGTTTGGTAAGACTATTGATGACTTTTCTCCTCTACCAGCTTTCATAGCACCTTCTGAGACTACTGAAGCCACTATGGAAATCCCAGTGGTTTCTCAAAAAACAAAAAACAAAAAACAAACAAACAAACAAAAAAAGAACTGCCATATGGCACAGCTATACCACTCCTGGACTTAGTCAAAAGACTCTGTACCCTATAAAAGAGTTACTGAATTTCCATGTTCCTTACAGCTCTAAACACCGCAGTCAAAATGTGAAATCAGCCTAGATAACAACAGGGGGATGAATGGTTATCAAAGATGTGGTACAATAAGACAATTTTATTTAGTGGTAAAGAAGAATGAAATTTGCAGGGGAAAAATGGATGGATGAATCTGGAAATATTATACTGAGTGAGGTTAACCTAGGCTCAGAAAGACAAACATTGCATATTCTTTCTTATATGATGATCTTAAATACAAATGTTGAGTGTAGTATGTTTAACATAGAATGTTGGTAAAAGCAAAAAAGAGGCCGTTAAAGGAGCGGAGGGAAGGAGTCCTTAAGAGAAGAAGTAAAGGGGCTGGAGGGATGGCTCAGTGGTTAAGAGCACTGTCTACTCTTCCAGAGGTCCTGAGTTCAATTCCTGACAACCTCATGGTTGCCATTTATAACATGATCTGATGCCCTCTTCTGGCATGCAGGTGTACATGCAGATAAAGCACTCATATACATAGAATAAACAAATTTAAAAAATTATTTTAGAGAATTAGAGTAGAAGAGCATACATGGACATGAAAATGGAGGTGAGGAGGATACTGAGAGTGGAAAAATCTAAGCTTGAAAAAAGGATAAGAAAATAGAGAAGAGATTGGGACAGAGGGAGGGGTAACCCAAACTACTAAGGATGTATGAAAAAGTCACATGGAACCTACTATATTATAATCTTATTAAATATAATATGTAATAAAATATGTATTAAAAATAAATATATATCTCCCCAATGGACAGATAATGCTACTCCCAGAAGCTATGATTATTAAGAGAAAACCCCAGTACCAGGTATGGGGTAACCCCCAATGAGTTGTCATTCAAGGAGACCTTGGAGGCCCCAAACAAATACAGTTTATTGCCATTACTCTTGGTTGTCCACAGGATCTTGATGATAAGACCCAATTACTCAGGGTGTCACATACTGGTCATAGGACAGAGAAATAAAACTGGAGCTAAGCTGAAAACTAGCCATTTTAGTTACTAATCTAAGCACATTATGATGAAGTGGCCAAAGACATCTTGTTAGTTAATGCTATGTACGCATATGTAACTATGAGTGGGCATAGACATCTTTACAGATACATGATAACCTGGGCCAAAAGGCAGTAACATGTTGCACTGAGTCTGTAGTGTGTGTTCCAAGTTGGTAGTGGGAGGTGGGGCAAAGGGGAAGTTATTCTTGTCTGAAGTTTCACAGTGCCATTTATTCGATGTATCTATTCCTGAAGTATCAAAGTCAAATGAAACACCAGATGATAGATAGGTAGCCACGTCTCTTAAAATGAGATAAAGCCACTTCAAGAATCTTTGTAAGAGCTGCATTAATCTATTCAAATGATACTTTGGATAGTCCCCTAAAGAAACAATTGCACTGTAATTCATGCATTGATGACTCTAATATTATTTAAGTGGCTTTACTCTTTTTGTCTTAATCTTATTCACAGCCCGTGCATCCTTCTGTGTGTGTTTCTGATGGCGCTGTCACTTAGGGTCCTTTGAGCTCAATGCTAGCATCAATAACTTATGACATCTCGGCACCAGAATAGCTTTTCTGAAATCCTTCATGTCATTTAAGCCATTTTATATAATCCACCCTTTGTGGTTATAACACAAAGAAAAGCAACAACAACAACAACAACAAAAAAAAAAAAAAAAGCCAATCATGACATAGAAGACACTTCATGTCAAATAAACGTCCCTGAATGAGCCAATTCAGTAAACTGTGAATTTACTCAGCTTACTTGAACATCCGTAAAGCAGACTTAGCAGCAACAGCCTTTCCATATGTCAGGTGAAACCCGCAGAGGGAACAGGCCTCAGTTTAATAATGAAAGAGAAGAGGAAAGACTGATAATTATTCTGTCTAAACAGTGTTTTGCGGCCTAACATTGATTGGGTCTTCAGTCTCCTTGGGGGATGGAGCAAGGCAGCCTTTCTTTGCTTTCACAGACCTCGTGCAAATTATTTAAACATTTTCGCAATTATTTTCCTGAAGCGGAGTTTTGGCCCACTGCCTAGAAACACTGAGAAAGTGACATCACACTGCACCCAGGGATGCGGGTTCCAAAAAAAAGTCCTCTCTGGGGGAGCCTTACAACTAACTGTCTTGGAGACCAATTTCCATATCACTGTGCGACTCCTGTTGGTACCTCTGCCTTTAGCGAGGCCCTGATAAGGACACCACAAAGTAAGCAAATGTTCAGCCATTCAATTCTACTTAGCTTGCTATAACTTGACTGTATGTGCAGTTTTTTAAAATGTCCTTTCTAACTGTCTTTTTTTTTTTTTTTAAAAATGCTTCCACTGGTACCTTAAATCCTTGATGAGCCTCTGACTTCCCTTCTTCATGTTAATCGCCGAAAGAAAACTGCTTCCCTTTTCTCTATGCCAGGCCTTATATCTGGTTATTCATAAGGATAATTTTATAATTGATGCAGATGACTGGCCTAAAAAGTGATGACCCTCTTTTGTGCTATTACTTCATGCCGAGGACAAAAAGGATACAGGAAAATTACTCCTTGGCCCAGGAAGTTTATTAAAATGCTAAATGAAGGTCTGGCGGCTGCTCAAAGAACTTTAAATAACCTTGTGGTGGAAAAAAAAAAAAAAAAACCTCTGAAACCTCCTTTTACCACCAGCTCAAACTAGACTGACTGTGACAGTAAGAAAATCGGTCGTTTAAAGAGTGCAAAAATATCTATTTTTAAAAGGCAGGCCCAGCCAGTGGTTGTGGGCAGATGTGGCATGTCCCTGGAGAGATGGGGAAGAGGCTTATCATAAGGTATTTCTGCAGCCTTCAGGAGCAGCCTTCTGCAGATTCAGCCCCGCAGGCGTGGCCATGTTTGTGCAGAGCAAAGAGCAAGTGTGAGTACAGTGTGGTCCATGCAGCTTTCTCTTCATGTTAGTGAATCAAGACAAAACAGGCCAACGACACACTGCGTGGATGCTTCTCTTACCACTAAAATTCCATGGAACCCAGTTTCATGCAGTAGAATGGCGCTTCCTACCCGATCAGTCTCTGAGTGGCGCTGCAGGGTTCTGCCGCCTGCTGTGGATTTTGGCTTTCCATCGGTTCACTGGATCCTTCAACACTGAACAAGTTGCAGACTCTAAGTGAGCCACTTACTTATAAAGTGTGGCTAGGATAACCGGATCCTTATGTTGAGGAAATCCTTGATGCGTAGACCGGAAGGGAAGCTACACCGGCCAAGGCATTGCGGGCAGAAGTGGAGAAGTCACTGCTTAACAAGGAAAGTTCCTGAGCCCTCCTGAGCAGCTAGTGTACCTGGCAGCTGGGCTGGCCTTTCCTGTAATCCCTGACACAAAAGTCACAACTCTTGCTGACATATCCCGTCTTATTTCCACCCCTGAAGTGGTCCTCATTGGGGGCTCCATCTCAAGCTGTTCTGTCAATCCTTGCACTGAAACTGAGCTCCCAGGAGCCCCCAGGCTTAAACTTAGTCAGAACAACTTAAAGAACTCGAGCTTGGAGTTGACAGCTGATGCTGTGATGGTGTTGATGCCCGGGCCTTGTAAATCCTGCCTCCACTCTCTTCACTGGCCCCTCACAGGCAGCCCTGCTATACTTTGTAACCTGCTCCTTTCTTTCTCTTCTTTGTGAATGTGTACATGTATGTGTATGTGTGGCCTATACGTATAGGTGCATGTGGGGGTAGTGGTGATGCATGTAGAGCCCAGAGGTTAATATCAAGTTATTGTTCCTCAGGTACCATCTATCTTGGTGGGTGGTTAGTTGGTTGGTTGGTTGGTTACTTGGTTGGTTGGTTGATTACTTGATTGGTTGGTTGGTTACTGTTGGCTGGTTGGTTAATTGGTTACTTGGTTAGTTGGTTCTTTGGTTTCTTTGTTGGTTGTTTGGTGGGTTACTGGATTGGTTCGTTGGTTGGTTACTTGGTTGGCTGGTTGGTTGGTTGGTTAGTTGGTTACTTGGTTGTTTTGTTTTGCTTTTTTGAGACAGAGTCTCTCACAGGCCAGCCTGGTTGGCTGGTAAGGCTCCAGAAATCCACTTGAGTCTGCCTCTAATGCCTAGGAGTTACAAACTCAGGCCCCCCACATGAGGCTTTCTCACTTGGGTTCTGGGGATTGATTTCAAGTATGCTATCTACTGAGCCATCTCTTCATCCCCTTCCTTTTTTGGGGGGGGCAGGATCCTCCTCTGTAGCTTGTTCTGGACTCAAACTCATGACACTCCTGCCTCAGCGCCCTCAGTGCTGGTGTTACAGGCACACATCACTATATCTGGCTTTGTTAGCATTCTACCTATGATCTCTGTGTTCTTTTGAGACTGAAGCTCACCTTACTCTTTTTAAGCCCCAGGCTGGTCCTGAACCTGGGACTAAAGGCCAGACTCTGAGGCCTGGAATGTCAATAGAACCTGGGACCTTCCTTAGGCACTGTGTGCCTCAAAGCTGAAATCTCCTGACTAGACGTGATCAGGTCAATTAGGAGTGCCTTTGCTGTTGGAGTTTTCCCTTCCAGCTCCTGCAGGCATGGCCTGGGAGCCCCGGTTTGC
The DNA here is from genome assembly GCF_964271855.1 of Acomys minous. Taxonomy (NCBI): domain Eukaryota; kingdom Metazoa; phylum Chordata; class Mammalia; order Rodentia; family Muridae; genus Acomys; species Acomys minous. The sequence continues at coordinate 91,168,994 of NC_140492.1, read as the reverse complement.
AGGCAGAGCCAGTTCCTGCGCCTGCCCTTTTCCATCTTATTTTGCCTAACTCAAGTTTAGCAGGCCGTGTCTGGCAGTACCTCAAGTCATGAAGGCTTAAGCGGAGGCTGCCTTCTCCCTGCTGAGAGCCAGCTCAAGCTGGCTGACGACTCTGGGTGCCCTGCAAGACAAGGAAGCTTTTCTCCTTTAGCTGCAGTGCTTTGAAAGCCTTCCTGGGAACAATTGATGTAGCATTTGCCTTTTCCTGATTGAGATGAGACCGTTGTGGCAGAGTTATTGAAATGTTAGATGCTGAAGCATAGCTTGTGTTTTAGGAGAGCAGTCGTGATTTTAATATAGGAGGAGAAAGCAGGATACAGAGCTATATAAAGCTCTGTGAGCTCACTGTGGCAAACATCATGTGAGATTTAGATGCTCACCCTCTGGACTCCCTTCCCAAGATTGGGGGAATTTCCCATCACACGATTCTTCCTGTACAGTTAAGGCCTCCCTCCACATTGGAGGCTGGAAAATGTGGGTCTTTCTGTAATTTCTCACTTTAGAGTGCTGGGTGCATATGGCTTGGGCCGGATCAAAGACCCTCTCAGATTTGGAATTGGAAGCCAGTGGCCCACAGAGTAAAAGATGACAGGAAGCCAGTCTGTGATGTTTACTTTTTGGTGTCATCTTATTAGATTAAGGGGCAAGCTAAAGACTTAGTCATGTGTTACTTCTGGGATGGAGCCAGTAAGGTAAGTATGGAAGATCCATCCTGAACATAGGCCAGGGCTATTTGATGAACTGACTCAGGACCTGGACGGACAAGGTAGAGGAAAAGTGAACCAGTTGTTTCTCCCTTTGGAGACTGGCTGCTCATATCTTCCAGCACTCAGCCAGCGTGTACCTGTAACTCCAAAGCTGGGGGTTGGAGATGTAAGGAACAAGCTGCTACGGTCTCTTTTCAGCACATGATATGTTTAGAGGCCATCAATGAAGTAAAGGCAAGCAGGAGGCATTAGAACCCTGGCTTCTCCAGCTGCTGGCTGTTACCTGCTTGCCTGAGCACTTATTAACTTATCTTAGAGTTGAAAAGTTAAAGACAATCTGCTACGTGTGTGCTTGATCCCACAGATCAGGAAGTGGGGGTGCAGTGAGGGTGGGGCAAGGATCTCAAACCTCAGAAAGGTGGGAAACTTGGAGTGGGCAGATGGGACCTCCCTGAAGAACTCAGCCATTACGGAAATCAGGGGCGGAGAAATAGAATAACCACTCTTTGGGGGCAAATGGCATTCCAGTGACTTTTGCTTGGACTTTGAAAGAACATAAAATAAACTGCTTTACTTTCAATGCTCTGAATCTCCAGTGCCCATATTCTGTAGTAAAGACTGTTATTTCTTATGGTGTGGGGGGAGGTATCGGAGATGCCCATTGGCGGCCTAGCCTAGCTAAATGGAAGAGGTTCAGGTGCAGGAAAAGACCTTGTCTCAAAAGAAAGAAAGAAAAAAAAAAGAAACTTGTTTTCTCTTTTTCTTTTTTTCTTTTTTTTTTTATAGAAGGTAGCGAACTGTGTAGAAAAGACACTATACATTGGCCTCTGGCCCTTTACATACAGATGCACACACTTGCACATGAACCTCACATATGTGGATATACCCACAATAGCAAGTACGTACAACACAACATTTTAAAATAAAACTAAAACATCTTTTAGTTAGGCAAACTGGGAGATTAGCAGTTTTTCCATATGAAAACCACCTGCAGCTGTCGTGACTTTGTGACAGTGATTTAATGGCATTTTAGAGGATTGCCAAGGCGCAAACCTCTTTGGCCTACACTTTTGGCATACAACCTAGAGTGAAACATTATTGTTATTTTTTTTTAACATTGGCTAGGTATATGTTCGGTAAAGTTCAGGTAAAGCGACTGCGTAACATGCACATGCCTTGGGTTTAATTATTCAGCACAACATTAAACCGAGCATGGTGGTACACAGCTGCAGTCCCATCACTTAAAACTTCAAGATCAACTTAGCTATACAGCATGTATAAGGCTAGCCTTTAGGCCCTAAGAACCCCCTTCTCGCCAAACAGAGGAAAAAGAGGATTTCTTTATAGATTCAGTGTCAGCATTTCAACTGGGGAATACTTAGTGTTTTCTGTAAAGCTTACAGGACCCTACCTCATACCATCTACAACAATGAGCTTGTGACCCTGAAGCTAAGACCAGAAAAGGATTAGGAGAAACATACAACCAATCTCCGTACCTTAGATAGACAAGTTTGTTTTAGCTTTGTTACCTCAGCCACAAGCAACCAAATTAAGTAGCTAAATGGGAGTCTTTCATGGCTTGAATATGGATTGCGTCCCATGGGCTGATGCATTGAGGTCTTGGTACCCTACTGATGGATCTAGGGGCAGTAGTCGGGTCCTTGTGCTGTAACTCAAACAAGGGATTCATGATGGATTCATCATATGATGTCAGGAGGAAGTTGGGCCTTGTGGGAGGAAGTGAGTCATGATCGGGACTGGAGTCACAGACAGTTGTGACCAGCAAAGTGGATGTTAGGAATCAAGCTCAAGTCCCGTGGAACAGCAGCCAGTGCTCTTAATCACAAAGCCATCTTTTCAGCTCCCGGGGCACATTTTAAAGTCAGCCCATAAGAGCAGATAAGTGCTGGTGAGGGTGTGGAGAAACTGGACCCCTCACACAGCAGGTAAGAACATAAAGCGATACACCTACTTTGTAAGACCATTTGACACTTGCTCACAAAATTAAAAATATGGCTATCATATGTCCTAGAAGTTCCATTCCTTTGTATAAATAAAAAGTCTAAAAAGATATTGTACATGGATATTCATGTCAGCATCTTTATAACAGCCCAAAGTGGAAACCATCCAACTTCCTGCACGTGGTGAATTGATAAACAAAATATTATTTGATGTTAAAAGGAATAAACTGAGTCATACTATCACACAGAAGAACATGGAGAACACTGTTATTAAAGCAGTTGCCAAGGGCTGCAGAGACAACACTCGATTTGCCTGATGTGTAGGTACATCTGTAATCAATCCTAGGTCTTAGAAAGCAGAGACAGGGGGATTATGACTGTGAGACCAGCCTGGGCTATACAGTGAGACCTCATTTCAAAACAACAAAAACAAAAATGAAGTAAAATGTAGAATCATTCCATGTTAGAATAGGCAAGATTGTCAAGGCAGAAAGCAGGTAATTGACTTCCTAGGACTATTTTATGTTTTGATTGTTCATGGATAGTGTACAAAGATGCCATTGATTTTATATATTGATCTTATATGCTACAACCCTGCTGAACTTGTGGATTCGTCTCTTAGTGCACTGCATACAATTTTCCATATATAAGATCCATTTCATCTGTAAACACTGACAGCTTTCCTTTCAGCCCAAATGCCTTTTACTTCTCTTGCTTGTCTGTCTTGAAGGTTCTGGGACAGAGATACCAGCAGACATCCTCACCTTCATCCCTACTCCTAAAAATAACGTTGTCTTTTTTTTTTAACCGCAAACTGTGACATTTTCTATATGGGTTTTTTTTGTACCTATCCTTCGTCGAATTGAGGCAATGTTCTACTTCAAATTTAAGTTTTTGGTTTGATTTGGTTTTTGAGACAGGACCTCACTATGTAGTCCACGCTGTCCTCAAATTCATAATCTTCCTTCAATAACTAGCCCCCCACCTCCACCCCGAGGTGCTGGGATTACTGCGGCAGGCACACGGAATAGTTTAGCAATCTGGGAGTCCGCTTCCTATGGGCTATGTGCACACGCAGGAAAGAACTACAGTTTGTACTGTGCACATGCGCACTTCTCTCCACCAATGCACGGAGTCACCTCTAACCCCATCTGCACAAAGCCTATACATACCCCCACTTGAAACAATAGACTAGGTCTATAGGCCCCAACCCCCATCCCATGACAAGGAGGCCTGGGGCAGTTTCTGCTCAGTCGTACTCCAGTTTTGCTCAAGTCCAAGGCTAAATGATCTAACCGGAACTAGTTTTGAGTATGTGTGCATTAAAGAGAACTGTGCCCTCTAAGTGAAGTTTTAGACTATCCTGTTTATGCCTTTGTGCCTCATATCCCCGTTAGGCCTATCTACGATAGGATGTGAGTGTGATTAAGAACAGATACATTTTAGGAAAGGACATTCAGTGAGCTAAGGTATATATAATCCAAACTTGTCAATCAAAACAGAGAAACTCCTGTGCCATGACTCTTAGCAAACAAGCTCCCCTCCCTTAAACTCAATAAAAGGAAGCCCAAGTAATAATTGGGGTCATTGGGTACCTTCTAATGCAGCTGGCTGTCACTCTTGACAATTTATTCCTCTAATTTTCTGGGTTTTTTGAGGGGAGGTTGTTTTGTTTTGTTTTGTTTTGTTTTGTTTTTGAGACACTCATGATGCAGGTCAGTATAGCGTGGGACATGCTATGTAAGCCAAGCTGGCCTTGACCTGACTGAGATCCACCTGCCTCCTAAGTGCCAGGAGTGAAGCCATGGGCCACCCTCACAGGTCCTAATGTCTTTCTTTCTGTCTTTCTTTCTTATCTCTCCCACCACTTCCTTTTTGAACAGTTTCGTTGCTACTTTGCCATTTTTGTGTGCCTCCTTCGTGTCAGTTTGAACCTGGAAACGCCTGGTCCAGACCCTGACCATCAGTCACACCACCGTAACCCGGGCCTTGTCTGTGTCTGTTGAGTTGAGTATGCGGTTGGTTTTAGGCTTACTAATATAATGTGTTGGCTTGAAGGGTTTTCATCTGTTAAGCCCGCTTTCACTCCTTGGGTAAATCACTATGGATCATGATCTGTGGCCTTTCTGTGCGTTCCTGGGTGGTTTCCAATGCTTTGCATTTATAATGCCTTTTATCTTTTAGATTCTTTCTTTTGTGTTGATCCGAAGAGACACCCACTGTATTGTCAGCTGTACAACACTTTCCAGTTTCTATGTAAACAAAGTGGTATTTTCAGTAATTTTTATCTTCCTGAGAAAGGATATTCTTGCCCTAAGACCATACAGCTGTCTACCCACATTTTTTTATATTACCTTTATATTTATTTTATTTGCTTTTAGAAAATTAGTTAGATGCCAGGTGTGATAGTAGATGTTTGTAATCTCTGGACTTGAGGCACCAAGGCCAGGGGATTGCCGCTAGCCTAAAGCCAGACTGAGCTACATAACAAGACTGGGTCTCAAAACAGCAACAAAACGTCCATTTTATCTGGTTATAAGTTGAAGACTAAATGCTCCCCCCCCAAAAAAAATTTAATCCAGTGGTACAATAGCTCAATGACAGAGTGCATCCCTCCCTCCTTTTTATTGAAAACAGGCTTTTCCCCTCTTGTAATATATACTGAATAAAGTTTCCTCTATTCCTCCCAGATCTTTCCCCCTCCCTCCCATCCAGATCCACCCCTTTCTCTCTCTCTCTCTCTCTCTCTCTCTCTCTCTCTCTCTCTCTCTCTCTCTCATTAGAAAACAAACAGGCTTCTAAAGGATAATAATAAAACAAAATAAAAGCTAACACATTGGAATAGGGCAAAACAAACAAACAGAAGGAAAAGAGCCCAAGAGACGGCACAAGAAACAGATAGAGACACAGAGATCTACTCGTTCGCACACTAAGGAATCCCTAAAAACCCATAAAAAGAAAACACTAAAATGGAAACCAAAATATATACCTAAAGGACCTGTAGGATGAAAAGAGAGAAAGTATATATAAATACAATAAAAATAAGGGATTTTTTAAAGTCCCTGACAACATTATGAGACAAGGAACTTCCAAAGTTGCCATCGAGTTTAGGTTTTGTTGGCCATGTACTGCTGGGCATGTGGCTACCTTTAAGAGTAATTTGTTTGCCCAGTGAGACTCTCTTGAAGAAAGTTAAAATCCCGTTAGTAATGGATACCTATTGGAGATAGTTTCTGGGGCAGGGATTGGGGCATGTGTCCACTTCTCCCTTCAGCTCTAGCACCCCATCTGGTGCAAACCCATGCAGGCTCTGTGCATGCTGCCTCAGTGTCTGTGAGTTCATATGTGCATCAATTCTGTTATTAATTCAGAGGGCCTTGTTTTCCTGGTGTTGTCCATTCCCTCTGCCTCTTATGTTCTTTCTGCCTCCTCTTCCATAGGGTTCCCTGAGCGCTGGTGGAAGGATTAGACAGAGACATTTAATTTAGAACTGTGAGCTAAAAAAAAAATATTTTTCTTAAGTATCTATATTCATGTATTTGGTAATGGTGATAGCAAATAAATGAATATATAGGATAGCATGATACATAGGATATTATATACAATATATTATTATATATTATGTAATTCATAGATGTTATATAAATACATAATATCCTATGTAAATCAATCCTACATAATATTTATATGTAATATAATGCCCTACATAACATTTATATAGGGTAATATATAGAATGACAGTGGTGTTATTAAGAGATTGGAATTATAATCAGTACATGTTGTATGTTTAATAAATGCTGGATATTATTTTCTAGAAATATATCTCAAGATTGTCCAATTCTCTCCATCTCCATGGGTATTCCCTAGGTTAGCCTGCCTTCTCATTATATTGTTCAACAGCACTTAAGCAGAACCTTCTAGACTAACTTAGACCTGATGCTCTCTTGCTAAGTAACTTCCGTTGTCTTTCTTACTGCTGTTGTTGTTGAGACAGGCCTTTACTCGGCCTCTCTACTGTTGGGATCGCAGGTGTATAGTCAGAAAGTCTCTTATGAATCAGTCCTACCCAGTCTGTGCCCTTCTCAGGTTACCCACTTCTTAGTGACTTTGTTCTGTTGGTGGAATGTCACGCTGGCTACCACGAAGCCTTGGTTTATGCTTGCCTTTTGGTTTACAACCCTCTTCTCTTGGGCTTTTCAGATGTCTGTATGGTTATCCTTATGATCGCAGTGAAAGTGTGGCACCTTAGAGGGCTTTCCATGGTCACCGTATGGAACAAAGCTCTAACCGACTAGCCTGGAATGGATGCGGTCATTTGGGGAAACACTGACGTCATCGTACCACAAGAAACAGGTATTCATTCGTCTCCTCCGATTCTTTTCCTGTGTGCTCAGCAACAATTTGTATTTTCCTTCCTCAAGATCTAGCATACCTGCTTATGAGTTTATTCCTAGATATCTTATGGTTTCGGCTGCTAACGTGTATCATCTTCTTTTTCTTGCATCCTTAATTGATCGTACTGGGTTTGCCAGAGTTCCATGTTGTAGCTTACATATACTAACACCAGCGAATGTAAGCCCGGGTGAACTGAAAGCAAAAGAAGGTGCTCGTAGCTTCACTAAGTTTCTCATGGAGACACAAAATACTTAACCTAACCAATTTACAGGAGCAAGTGGCTCATGACTTCTGTCTCAGTGATGAGTCCATCATTTGGGGCTGATATTAGCACAGTTTGACATGGTAGGAGTGACATAGAGTGGAAGAGGCATCTTCAACCAGTGGCACCCAGGAAGCAATAGGAGGAAGAAAAAGTGGCCAAATCCTACTATCTGCATCCAGGCCATGTGGCAAATGGCCTCCCCTCCTCCCGCATGCTCTACTTCCTAAGGGATCCACAACTGCCCAATAGGGCTGTGGGATGCAAAGTGTTTAATGTGTCAGCCTTTGAGGGATGCTCCAGAGCCAGTGCAGCAGTCCACATGTTTGTTTTACTTTGTCACTGGTGTTTTTTTCAAACGAAGTCTCATGCAGCCCTGGCTGGCCTTGAACTCACTATGCAGCCCAGGATGGCTGGTCTCCTGCCTCCCAAGTGCTGTTGTTACAGACATGCTACCATCCCTAGTATTTAAAATATAGCTCCTTGATTAAAGAAGAGTTATAAAAAAAAGCAAGCTCAGAATACGCTTCATTAATAAATTTTATAAAATTATTAAACAAAGTTAAAATATAATGCAAAGTGCTAAATGGGAATATTAAAATCTTTACTCTATAAATATTAAAACAATATTGGAAACATTGTGAAGCGTTATGGTGCCAAAAGATAAATGTACAAGAGAAAAAGAAGCATTACAGAATAAATTTTAAAAAATTAACAAATAATCAAAACCTTGGCATTAGGAAAGAAACATCACACACAGAGAAGCTGGGTTTTCTTTTGTTAAAGACTTATTTGACAATAAATCATCCATCTTAAAAATGCTACAGGCAAATGATGCTGTCACACAAACACACACACACACATACACACACACACACACACTCACACACACACTTACAAGGGTCAAAAGCATTACAGATGTTCAACAACATGCAGGTGCCATGGCTCCTGCCAATAATCCTACAACTCAGGAGGCAAAGGCAAGAGGATTGTGAAGTCAAGGCCAGCCCAGACTATACAGTGAGACCATAACGAAGACAATGACAATAAAAACAAAAGCCGTGTTCAGCAACCGTTCTCATATCAGATTAAGCACCTAGAGTTTCAGAGATTGTCTATTGAAGCGATTCAAATTATGGAACAAATTTAAGGGCAAGGATGTCCTGTGCAGTTTATCTATAGATTAATTAAAAATGCAAGTAGCTCCAGTGTAGGTCATGGCCACATCTATGATGTCACATCCACGACTGAATATAGATGCACTTTAGATGTGAAGGCCAAACAGTTGCTGCAATTGCTGCCGTTCATGTGTAGGAGGAATGTACCCGCCAGCTTTCCAGGAGAAAATATGCTGTCTTTGTTCCTGGAATTCAGATTGTTTCTTTCGTGTGTGTGTGTGTGTGTGTGTGTGTGTGTGTGTGTGTGTGTGTTTGTGTGTGCAATTTTCCTAGAATTTCTATGGTAAATGTGTAACTTCTATAATATAATAAAATATTTTTTAAAAAATCCAGTGGGTCTCTGTCAGCTTGGGATTTACTGCTTCTTAAAATTACTTCCTAAAGGCAGGGACTTCAGCTAAGAATTTCCTTGCTTTCCTTTCTGCCTCTCAGAGTCTGTCCGTGTGCCGTCTTCCATGCTCTCTCCCAGTCGAGCCCAGCCTGTCTTGTCAGGAAAGCCTGGCAGTCAATCTCCCCCAGTCTCCAGCATCTTCAGTCTCTGGGTCCTCATTGGCTCCTTCCCCTCCAGCAATATGGTCCACAGGCCTCATCTCTCTTGATACAATCATTAGCAGATCCTGTTGCTTTTAATGCTCGCGATCCTTTTTCTGTCATTTTTACTGCCAGCTTCCCTTCTTTCATTATCACAGTGGTGTTTTCTCTTTTTCTCTTTCTATCTGAACTGCATCTGGAAGGTCACTAGCAAGTGTCTGGTTCATATGTATTAAAATGGCCGAGCTGGTGACTCTCCCATCCTGGCAAGCCACCTCATTCACTGTACAGATTCTGGCATCATCACTCGATGACTGTGTTACCCGAGGCTGCTCTTCAGTCAGACACATCTCCAGGCATCAGTTTCCCTTCACTGCAAAACAGGAACAATACTGGGATCGCCCAATGAGCTTACTGGTGAACAGATCAGCTATTGCACTATATGCTCACAGCATTGTAAAGTAAAAATGATCAATAGAAGATGATTGTGGATGATTATCCACAGTAGTTATTAAAATTGCCATATTAATATCTCACTAGAGTAAGGTGCCTTCCCCAAAAGTGGTCACACCTAGACCAACAAAACAAAACAAACAAACAAAAAACAAAACAAAGCAAAGCAAAACCTCCATTTTTCTAGGTCAGTCTGCTTTGTAGCACAGCCCTGTACTTTCAAAGGCCTGTTACTTCTTGGGTCACACAGTTGGTCTCACAGCCCCTGCCAAGATTATAGTAGCAATAACAATCACCAGGGAGACAAAACTTTGGCTTTCTGAGCTGCCTATAAGTTGTGTGGGTGACTCCAGGGACGTGGCTTTCTGGAATCTTCACCTATGCTTGCGTGGACTTTCTAGGGAGGAAGTCACCTTCAAGATACTGTCATGCCTATGAGAACCCTCTCCTCCGCGACCTGTACCAATACACTCACCAGTCCACCAAGCTAGACTCACTGAGGTGGCTCTTTGCTTTCATTTCTGTGCCTTACCTAGAGTGAAGAGACATTTGGTCACATCTTGGTAGGAAAAGTCACACCACACCGGGACACTTGAAAGTATTGGTTATTACCCTATTTGCTCATGGTGCTGTATCCTTCTACATTTTGTGAAAACAGAGTTTCTCTTCGGCCTCTCACATTTTCTCCAAAGCACGTTCGACTCTAGCCTGCCTCAACAAAAGTCTTAGCTCTGCCGCTTGCTCACAGCCATGAATATAATCAGTAATGTCCCTAGGATGGTTAGTTTTATATATCAATTTAATTCGTCTAAGGGATACCCAGCTGGCAAAACCTATTTTTCTAATTTGTACGTGTTGACCTTTCCAGAAGGAATTTGTCTTTGAGTCAGAAACCAGAGTACAAAAGCTTCAGCCTTGCCAATGTGGGTGTCCACGCAATCTGCTGGGGGCTGTTACATAGCCCAAAGCAGAGGACACGTTCTGCCCTCGTGCAAACTCTGCTAGTTCTCAGCATGAAGTGTACCACAGCTTCCCTGGGTTCCCAGCATGAAAATGGCAGGTTGTGGGATTGCTTACCCTCCTGTGAGGCCAGTCTGTGGAGTACAGCACATCTCTGCTTCCTCTTCCCTCTCCACTGTTCTTTGTTACTGCTTTCTTTCCTTCTTTCTTTCTTTCTTTTCTTTCTTTTTTGTTTTTGTTTTTGTTTTGTTGTTGTTCTTTGTTTTGTTTTTCGAGACAGGGTTTCTCTGTGTAGCCTTGGCTGTCCTGGACTCGCTTTGTAGACCAGGCTGGCCTCGAACTCACAGCTAAACTCACTCACCACCTGATGGTTGCTCAAATGTTAAGTTAGCGTATTCTAAGTAATTCCGAGGTGGCTGAAAGAGGCAGCACCGTTGTGCGGTAATGTAATGCCTTGTTATCACTTCCTCCTTCACAGATCTTATGGTGCACTTCCTGCCTGGGACAGGCCTGGAGGGGAGATGGGAGCCAGAGAGTCTAAGGAAGAAAGAAGGAACTATTGCTGCAAGGAAAACAGCTAGCTAAAGTTCTCTGAAAACTAAGTTTGCCTTTCCTTTCATTCTTATTTTTTTCATTATCTTTTAAAAAATTTTAAATATATTTTATTAATTTATTCATATTACATCTCAATTGTTATCCCATCCCTTATTTCCTCCCATTCCTCCCTCCCTCCTACTCCCCTCCCCTATGACTGTGACTGAGGGGGACCTCCTCCCCCTGTATATGCTCATAGGGTACCAAGTCTCTTCTTGGTAGCCTGCTATCCTTCCTCTGAGTGCCACCAGGCCTCCCCATCCAGGGGATGTGGACAAAAATATGGGGCACCAGAATTTGTGTGAAAGTCAGATCTCCTTCTCCACTTAATGGTGGAGAATGTCCTGTCCATTGGCTAGTCTGGGTAGGGGTTCAAAGTTTACTGCCTATGTTTTCCTTGGCTGTTGCCATAGTTTGAGGAGGACCCCAGGGCCCAGACCCGCTTGTACTTTTCCAGGACCCTTGCCTGTAAATTTCAAGATTTCCTTGTTTTTAACTGCTGAGTAGTATTCCATTGTGTAAATATACCAGTTTCTTTATCCATGCTTCAGTTGAGGGATATTTAGGTTGTTTACACTGGCTATTATGAATAAGGCTACAATAAACATACTTGAGCAAATGTCCTTGTTGTGTGGTGGAGCATCTTTTGGGTATATGCCCAGGAGTGGTATGGCTGGGTCTTGAGGTAGCACTATTCCCAATTTTCTGAGAAAGCACCAGATTGATTTCCAAAGTGGTTGTACAAGTTTAAACTCCCGCCAGCAATGGAGGAGTGCTCCCCTTTCACCACATCTTCACCAGCATGTGCTGTCACTTGAGTTTTTGTCTTATCCATTCTGACAGATGTAAGATGGACTCTCAGAGTTGTTTTGATTTGCATTTCCCTGATGACTAAGGAATCTTCTTTAAGTGCTTCTGGCCATTTGAGATTCCTCTTCTAAGAATTCTCTGTTTAGCTCTGTACCCCAGTTTTAATTGGATATTTGGTTTGTTGGTGTTTGATTTTTTGAGTTCTTTATATATTTTGGATATTAGGCCTTTGTCAGATGTAGGCTGCTGTTTGTTCTGTTGACAGTGTCCTTTTCCTTACAGAAGCTTTTCAGTTGTATTAGGTCCCATTTATTAATTATTCATCTTGGAGAGTGAGCTGTTGGTATTCTGTTCAGGAACTTGTCTCCTCTGTCAATGAGTTCAAGGATGGTTCCCACCTTCCCTTCTAAAAGATTCAGTGTTTCTGGTTTTATGTTGAGGTCTTTGATCCACTTGGACTTGAGTTTTGTACAGGGTGATAAATATGGGTCTATATGCATTTTTCTACCTGTAGACATTCAGTTAGACCAGCACCATTTGTTGAAGATACTTTCTTTTTTCCATTGTATGGTTTTGGCTTCTTTGTCAAAAATCAACTGTCCATAGGTATGTGGATTTATTTTGGGGTCTTTGATTGGATTCTATTGATCAACCAGTCTGTTTCTATGCTGAGACCATTTGAGTTTTTGTTACTGTTGTTCTGTAGTATAGCTTGAAGTCAGGGATGGAGATACCTTCAGAGGTTCTACTGCTGTATAGGATTGTTTTAGCTATTTGATATGTTTGGGTTTTTTTCCCATGTTAAGTTGAGACTTGTTCTTTCAAAGTCTGTGAAGCATTGTGTTGGTATTTTGGTGGGAATTGCATTGAATTTATAGATTGATTTTGACAAGATGGCCATGTTTACTGTGTTGATTCTACCAATCCACAAGCCTGGGAGATCTTTCCATCTTCTGATACCTTGTTCAGTTTCTTTTTTCAGAGACTTGAAATTCTTTTCATACAAGTCTTTCACTTGCTTGGTTAGAGTTACACCAAGATACTTGATATTATTTGGGGCTATTGTGAATGATGTTGTTTCCCTAATTTCTTTCCTCAGTTTGTGTTTTCTTTATTGTTTCTATTTCCGTTTTCAGGTCTTGAACCATTTTATTCATTTTCTTCACCTGTTTGTATTTTCCCCATACTTATTTAAGTGATTTATTCATTTCCTCTTAAAGGATCTCTATATGATTGTATTTTTCTGCATTTCTTTAAGGGATTTATTTGTTTCCTCTTTAAAGGCCTCACTCCTTTAGGAAACTACTAATTTGTAGATATTTGCCTGTATCTGCTGGGTAAAAAGCATGAGCTACCACCACCTTGCTCAAATATTTTATCTTAGCTCCAATTCACTCCATCTCTTAGAGGTTTAGAAAACAAGTTTGGGGTGTAGAAACCCTTCGAATTTCCTTAAAATATTTTAAATTTTTTAACTGTGTGTTTAATAGCAGAGAACAAATATATCCTTTTTATTTAAGATGAAAACTCAAAATCTGTTGTGTAAGATGTCATGAGCCATGTGGCAATCTATAGTCTAACATTCTAACATGGAATTAAGACACATGGCTTAAGAAAACTAATTTTTCATTTCATGCCAATAAGGCAAGTGTGTCTTTGGTAAATTATCATTCGAAAATATTTTTTTTTTCTTACCGGATCAGATGAAAGACATTTGTTAGTCTTTATAAGTTTGTCTGGACTGATTGACCAAGCCTCTTCTTATTCAGGATGTCTGTTCTTTTCAGATCAACCTTTTATAGATTTTGATGGTATCCACTGCTATTCTTCTCTTGTGGAAACAAAGGTAAAAGCATCCTCCTCAACATAACACAGATCTTGGTTTCTATTCTGAGGTCAACACATCTTTTAAAATATACAGGCTGACTTAACTCAGCAGTTTTTTTCTACTATCCAATGTTCCAACATGTTCTTCCTTTCTCATTAGCATTTTTTAAAATTAGGGTTAATAGAGCACTATGTAGTCTATCTCTGGGGGGACTTTTTTACTCTTCTCTGTTTATTAATCATATCTTTTAAAGTGCAATTAGATATTATATAACTCATCATCCTGTAAGACAGTATGCTTTTTGTAGTGATATGAAAAAAAAATCATGTTTCATTTTACTAAAGACAAATGCGGGAGCATTGTCAGTCCTAATTGGTCCAGGTGTCCCCATAATAGCCATAACTTCTTAAAATGTGTAATCACAGAAACAGCCTTTTCAGATTTTAAAGCAGTTGCCCATTGAAATTCTAAATCTGCATACATGGTATGCTGCACATACTTTAAAATTCCAAATTATGCAAAATGAAGCACATTCATTTGCCAAATTTCATTTCCTTGGGTACCTTCTGAGTTACTTCCTGCAGATAATAGAGTTTGTTTATACAAAGAACAAGTAGGACGTTTCCTTATAATTTCATTGGCTGTTTTCCGAGTGATAGAAAAATATTTCTTTAAACTTTTGTTGTAACATGGTGCTTCATATGAAATTATGAGACTTCTAGCACATTTCCTATTAATAGATACTTAATTTCATCATTTCCTTGTGCTAGAGGGCCTGATTGACCTGTATGGAATCTGATGTGTATTATATACAATGGATGATTTCTATTTCTGATTACTTGTTTTAGTTGAATAAACAGTGAAATTAATTCTGAATAAACTGGAATAAGTTCAGCAGTTTTAATATGCAAAGCAACTCTTTTCTTTGTAAGAAATAGAAATATAAATATATAAAATTACATAATTTTTCCATTTGACAATATGTCTTTTAAGCCTCTGATTTTTTAACTGAATCATAAAGGCTTTGAGCTACTATACTTATTTTTCCTGACTTATAACCATCCTTTCCTGATTTATTTGCATCAGGATAGAATGTAGAGGCTTCAGAAATTGGTGTCACTTTTACTATATGAAGGATAATACAAGTAGTTCTTTTTTATAAACTACAGTCTTTTACTTTAGGGATATTTGTTACTAATCTCTCCCCCCCCCAAAAAAAAATCACTGCAAGCTCTTTGCCAATGTTCACTTTCTGCCCACAATGAAAATTTTTCAGCATTAGTAAAAGGTACCACGATTTCTGCTGGGTCTATTCCTGCTAAGTCCTGATGAAGTCTTATTTTTCCTTTCAAAATCTATTCAGAAACCCTTTCTGCATAGGTCTTTAATATTTTTACTCTGTTTGCTTGCTAAATATCCATTCTAAGATATTATCTTCTCTCTGCAGGAGAGTAAATATAAGGCAAAATAATTAAAATACCACCTAATTTTGGATCCAAGTGATCCACGTGTGTATCTATAATTTCTTTTCTACCAGAGCCAGTTCTTAGCCTCATCTTATAATTTCCTTGGATTACTTAAATCCTTATCACCTTGTGAGGTTTAAATTAAATTACTTAGCTCTTGCACAGTTAATCCAATTAAGGACCATAGCCAGCTAATATCTTCCAGTGATTTTTGAAAATCATTAAGAGTTTGTAATTGATCTCTCCTGATTTATACTTTATGTGGTTAATTTTTTTTTCTGTAAACATATCTTATATCCTAAATAATTGGCAGAATTTCCTCTTTGCATTTTTAGGGATAATTTGTAATTCCCAGCATGGCAATATTTTCTTTACTTCGTCAAACAGTTTTTCCTAAGGTATCTGCATCTGAATCAGCCAGTTAGATATCATCCATATGATAATTTTAGATTGATATTTTTCAACAGGCTGAGCATTATTATAAGTAGGCACCGTGAAGGCAAATTTTTATGTATCCTGCACTTGTAAAAGTATAGTAAAAAAAAGCAATCTTTTAAATCAATCATATAGGCATGGAATTATAAAATTGCAGGCTGTAAAGAAGCCCATTGACTGAATCACCTTATTTCTGAATCTTAAATTCATTAACATTCTCCATTTTCTAGATTTCTTTATAATGAAAAATATAAAAGAATTCCAAGGACTGGTCAATTCTTTAATATGTTGAGCATTTAACTACTCCTATACCAGGAGTACAGGCTCCTGTCCTAGAGCCTGTAATTTTTCTAATGTCAAAGGCCATTGTTTCACCCACAGAAGTTTGTTCATTGACCATTTTAAAGGTAGAGCGGTTGGGACCTTTGAAAGGCCAAACACTTTTGTGTCCTGCTTATGTACAACCTGAATGGTCTAGGACTGTTAATGATAATGCCTTTTAATATTTTCCTCAGAAGCATTCTTTATTTTATAATTTGTTTCTGAGAGTGGAGAAATGTTACTCTGTGTTTTCCATTGCGGCAATAAATCACGTCCCTATAATTTCATGGCACTATTAGGCACATACAGCTTTAATGTCTCTATTTGTCCTTTTGGCCCTACATACTTGACCCATCTTGTACTCTGTTTTACCTGAGATAAAGTTCCAGTCCCTAGAAGCTGAATATTTACCTCCTGAAGAGGCCAATCTGGATACCAAAACTTTTGTGAAATTATCATTATATCTGCTTCTGTGTCTACTAAAGCCTTCAATTCCCAACGTCATTTATTTGTATTTTTAGCTTTGATCTCTAATCATTTATAGCATTTTGCCAAATATTTGCTTTCTGTTCTCTCTTGAACTTTTTATTTTATCTTTTGGAGCTGTTCTGTCCTTGATTACATCCATAGCAGTGTTGTTTTTAATCAGTAGGCTTTACATATTTAGTTGCTTTGTGGATGAATTTCTCCAATGGTGATAAGGAATGATTATCCCTTGTTGACCTGAGTTCATTACTCCTAGGCTAGCCTTTGCCACACCTTCTACATACTCCAGAAGGCTAAGGCCTTCTATTTTAATTATCTCTAGAAAAAAAAAGTCTCTAGGAACTTGCCCACAATACCTTTTCAAATGACCCTGCTTACTGGAATGAAAACATCTGACATTTTTATTTTTTAAAAGCTTTTAGAATTTACTTCTTCTATCAGAGTAGCATCATAAATGTGAGATCCAATATCAATTTCTAATCCGCTCATCTATTCGTGATGATCTTGCCTTTAAAGGCCTAATTGCCCCATTTGCATTCTGAATTAGCATTTTTCAAAAGCCAAAGATTCTATTAATATTTGTCTGGCTTCTGAATCTACTATAGTCTTTGCAGAAAAGATCAGTGAAGGCTTCTTTGGGGCCCTGTGTAATCCTTCCTCTTTGTCCCAAACATTTAAAGCTGCTTAAAAACATAGTGCTAAAGTATGATCATCATATCCAAGTTGCCTTTGTAACTCAGCATATTAACCTTTACCTAGCAACTGATCTTGGGAAATATTAATACCTCTATCCCTATGCCTATCCCTAGATTCCTCTTTCTACCATGTTTGCTATTGTAACTGAGGACCAGCTTCCAATATTGCTGTTGCCAAATCTTTCCAGTCTTAAGGATAATTTTGTTCTGAGATGCTAATGTATTTAATATCTACTTCACGTAGAGTGAATAAATACCATATGAAATGATTGCTTTCTTAAGTCTTGTCAAATATAATAATTCTAATGATTCCATTTAATTTACTCATAACTTTGAGGGTGCCTATAGTCTGCGGGTGGGTCTTGTATAGTAACTGGATAAACTAAGGTTGATTTTCTAATAACCTGGAGCCCTTTCTCTTCAGTTTCATCATGCAGTGGTGCGGTAGGCTCTTGTCTCAATACCTCTGCCTGTATCTGAGTTTTTCTTACTTTCATGTATAAGTCTTTCTATGGCTTGTATCTTATGAATTCCGTTTTCATATTTGGCACACAAAAACACTATTGCTATTAAGGATAAAATATGAACTACCAGACTGATAATAATTATAATTCATGTTATGTCAATCACAAGTAGCTTTTATTTTCATTTTCTGCTTCTATTTTCAAGCCATCTAAAGTAGTACTATACAGGGTCCTAACACCCTGTATTATGATATTTCCCATCCTTAACATGGGAAATCTTTTTCTTTTTAATGTTACTTAACTCTCTCCTTGAGGACTTCCCAGGTGTCTTATTAAATCTGATGGCATCTCAGTTTGCCCACAGCTGTTATGATTTCTCTGTCTGTGTGGTCATGCCATGTGTCGAGGCACGAAATGTTATTTCAAACAAAATCTCAATTGTTCAATTTTACCAGATGCTGGAGTGAAATTCTGCTAGCTCAGAGAAGCAGAGGAAGCACCCAGCTAACATCCCAAAAGGAATGGCCCCCTTCTTCCACTACCTCAAACAACCTCCTTCAAACTGAATGTCTTACCCTCCTACTTCCTGTGCATCTCTCTACCTGTCTTCCTGACTCCCTTTTACTCTCTATGGGTTTTTTTCTTAATAATATTATGTTCACTTCCTGTCAACTGGTTGCTCGCTCCACCTCTTGACTATAGTTGACTTTATTTAATCCTGTGTACAATATTCAAGGAGAAAGCTCTTGAATCAAAGCTGTGTGATAAGGCTAAACCACAACACAACTGGAAACAGGTTTGTTTGCTTGTTTGTTTTTCAGTAAATGACACATCACTTAGTTCACAGTGCGATCAATTATCCTGCACACAACTGTATATACTGCAGGTCACCAAATCTTGAAGAAAATATGGATCAAAAAAAGGTTGCAAGGGTAACAAAACACTATGGCAGTTTTCACTCTGAGAACAAAAAAAGCTATAAATCAAGAAACATCAGGAGGACTCCAGTAGACCCCATGTTGTCCATCAGATCCTGCAGCACAGCACCAAGTGCCGCAAATCTCCTGTTAGGACACAGAAAAGCAACAACAAATTACGTTTAAGCCCCTATGCTATTTCACGGATTGTGTAGACTGAAAACAAACATGCTTGATAAGAGTCTGTAAACAGGTGCCAATGATTCCTAAAGGGCTTAAGGTGTAAAATCAGAAGGAGGGATAAATATGACATTCCAGGTTAGGTAGAACAAATGTGTGGCTTCATCTTGAGGCACCTCCTTGTAGTTCTATCGTTTATTTGTGTACTTGTTTATTTATTGAGACAGAGTTTTACTTAGTAGCCCAGGCTGGCCTCAAATTCATGACAGTCCTTCTCCATCAACCTCCCACTGGCTGAATTTACAAGGGTGAGTCACCACTTCCATCTCTATCCCCAGCACTAAGCTGTAACTCCATTTCTTTCCGTCCATACCTATAGCTTTGTGTTAGCATTTTTATTCTAAAGCAAGTCATCTAGGAATTGATGTGATGTCTTTTCCATTTTATAGTAAATGCTCTAAAATTTATACACCTCTACATTTTTGTTTGACTTGCTCTGGCTTTGTGTTTTGCTTAGAGATGAAGTCTCACTGTGCTCCCGAGGCTGATCGCAAACTCCTGAGCTCAGATGATTGTGCTCTTCAGCATCTGGAACACCTGGGACCACAGGTGCTTACGGACAGACTCTGCCCAAGACTTATATGCTTCTTTTATGTCTTCATGCTAGCATAGGTCATATTCCAAGTCATTGAAAAGTTATGTTTATGTAGATTATGAGAATTACTCAATTAGAAGTTATAGGTGCAAAGTCCTTTTTGGGAGGTGGTTTGTTCAAAGTGGGTTCTCACTATGTAGCCTTGGCTGTTCTAGAACTCACTATGCAGACCAGGCTAACCTCAAACTCACAGAGACCCAACTGCTTCTGCCTCCTCAGTGCTGGGAGTGAGGTGTGCCTGGCTAAAAATGTGGATTGTAAGGCCAGTCTCTATAGTTGAGCTGTGATTTGCAAGTCTGCAGTTCTAAGTTAACTTCAAAGTACTCTAATGCAGCCTCAGCCATCCCCACACCAAGGCTTGAGAAGCAGAAAGCCAGGCAGGGAGGAGGGGGCTAGTAGAAGAGGGGCAGGGGCCAGGAAGGTTGAAAAAAAAGAAGGTGATTCTAAAAACACACAAAAAAAGAGAAAAATATTGGAAAACTACTTCCTGTAGCCATTTGCTAGCCCACACAACTCTAGTGTGTGTTGGAAGAAACATCCTTTTGTCGTGAACTGGATTCTCATTGGTCGGGGGGGGGGGGGGGGAACCAACAAACCAACCAACAGACAACATCTAGAGAGGAGAGCCACACCCCAGAGCTTGCAGTGCGTAGCCTGCATGAGCATGTTCACAGCTCTGTCTTCTCTCAGAATTCCCATTTAAAGCCTTTAAAGCTGGAGAGTCCTTTCTGCACAAGAAGTGCCAGAGAAAGAGCTGTCCCTGGCAAGAGGCCCTGGCAAGAGGAGGGACTTCTTGGTCCCTTTCACCATAGTTATGGTAGTTGACTTTTGGCCAGTGCCTGGGTATGAGAGAAGGGGTGTGTAGACCGAGAAGTTTCCAGTATTTTAATCAAACACAATCATTTTTAAACGTAACAACAGTAAGAGAATCCAAGGTCTGAGTTGCTGGTGTGACCTGACATTTTGGAATATTACTGTTTTCTTGTTGCGTTTTCCATCTATGAAATGGTAACTTTCAGTGCAACCCAGGTACCGATAGACTGGCTTGTCTGTCAGTAAGCGGCAGCTTGTATCTCGAAGTGCAAATTTCATCGTAGCACTCAAATCCACTCCTCTTTTCCTGCTCTTTTAGTGTTTTTCTCCTGCCTAGTGACGCCCATCATAAGCCATGTGGCAGTTCCAAAACACTGTCTTCCCACTCTAGTGCATCGCTTAGTCCGTCTCCAGCCATCTGCCAACATCCTATCCTTGGATGCTATGCTCAGCTTTTCTCGATGTGTTCAACTCCGTCTAGGCTGTTCTGGACATCACAGGGAAAAACGGTTTGAGGAAACAAACAAACAAAACTGTTTTTTTCCCCTAGAGTGAGCGATCTCTTCTTGTTATAGCATGCATCGGGCCTGGAGATATAGCTCAGTTGTAAATCACTTGGCTGTCATACGCAACAATCTGGTTTCCATCAAAGGCATCACACGCATGTGCGCGCGCGCGCACACACACACACACACACACACACACACACATGCATGCATTGTTGTGGTAATTGACATTTGGCCAATGCCTGGGCATGAGAGAAGGAGTGTGAGGACAAAAAGTTTTCAGCTGTTAGTGCAAATGCACATACCCAAGTAAACTGATAAAAATAAGACACGCAATAAACTGGCAGCACCAGTATCCAATTCTTCCAACAACTACCTGGCTGTTTTAAGCAGCATTTGCAGCACGAGTGATTTTAGTACTCACTCTGTCCTACTGTTCAAATGGTTCCTCCTGCGAGGAAACATAGGCTGAGAGATTTTTATATGTGTCTATATTAAACATCTCCTTCAATGGTAGCTGTTCTGTGCATCATAACTTGTGAGATAATTTTTTTTTAAGACAGTACTGTCGGGGCTGGGCACCACCCAATTTCTTGTTCTCTGCATCTTGGTCAGTTGTTGTTTTCCTCAAAGTCCCCATCCGTTGCAAAGAGAAGCTTTGTTGAGGGGTGAGAACCACACTTATTGGTAAGTATAAGGACAAATATTTAGTACTCAGTTAGCGAGTGCTCTGGTTTAGTAAAATGGCACTTGTAGATTCTTGTCCAAGATGCATGACCTCACTAGTCACAGGTAGCTGGGTAGGTTTCCAGTACCAGGCATTAAAGTAAGAGACAAGAGGCCATGAATTTGAGAGAGAGCAAGGGGTAGGGTACATAAGCAGAGTTACAGGAGAGGCGAAGGAAGAAGAAAATTATGTGACTTAGCAGTCTAGGGGTTCCTCCTTAGTCTATGGTCTTCCTCTTATCTCAAGGCAGCCCAAATCCTGATTCCAAATGAATTTTGTTTGCTTTTGAACTTTACATAAGTTCAACTATATAGCATTAATTATGTGTGCTTATGAGATTTAGTCACGCATATGGCTCATTCGTTTTCATACCTCTATAAAACCCATCAGATAAAATAGACAAAAACACACCTTCATGAATGACCCTAGCGCAGAGCCGTCAACTCGCCAAGTGAGGCAGGTGGGTACCTCTACCCAGTGACAGTCAGGAAGTGGGTCTCAGTCGTTCCCAAAGAAATTAACAGATGCCATTTCCTTACTTTAAAGTCAGCCAATGGCTCCCCCTGCCTCGTAGGACGCACATCAACCCCCTTGTCTTAGCACAGAAAAGTCCTCGGGATGGATCCCTTGCCAACATCCCCTGGTTTATCTCCCATGCTTCCCCAAAGTCAGCCCTTTTGTGGCCAGAGCGATCATCTCCTCCTAGGCCTCCCCGGTCTTCACTTCCGGTCCATCTCCTCCTGGGACTCCTCGGTCTTCACTTTCCACTTCCGGTCCCAGGTTACTTCCTCTCTCCTGTCAGTCATCTGTGACAGGTCTTTTATCTTGCTATACTATAAACCTCTTGAGGACAGATCTCCCTCTGTGTCGTTCTTTCCCATAGCGTTAGCACTGTGGCCCTTGTATGTCCATGATCCCTACCTGAACGCACGGTACCTTCTGTTACCTGTTATCGCCGCCACCTACTTGTTGAATGATTGGGCAGGCACAGTTCTCTTCCCCTTTCATTGCTCCTTTTGCTTTAAACCTTGTTGTGAAATGCAAATGCTCTTCACACCATTAACAAGTGTGCCCTCGTATAGAGTGCTGACGTGCTTTTTTAGCACATACTTTGTATGCCAGACAGTAAATGAAATAAACACAAATAAGTTTTCCTCATGATTGCCATTCTTGAAGATGTAACTGGGAGTGCAAAACTGTGCACCCATATATAGTTTGTGGTATAATTATTTTCACAGTAAGCATAAAGCCAATATTGAATATATTTTCTTTAAATTTAAAGCAAAGTGTTCATCAAATTCCCTTGCAACTTAGAGTAATGTTTTTTATAGAGCAATGGTTCTCAACCTTCCTAATGCTGCAAGCCCCTTTAATACAGTTCCTCGGGCTGTACTGACCCCTCAACCATAAAATTATTTTGTTGCTATTTTGTAATATCAATTTTGTAATTGTTATGACTCATAATGTAAATATCTGAGATGGAGGATATGTGCTGAGGACCATTGGCCTTGCAGGTGATGATCAGATATCTGGAGAATATTTTAAATATAGAGACTAGATTTTATCCTAGATGTCTCCCTGGTAGAAATGCTTAGAGGTGGGGCCGTAGAATCTGGATTTCTAACAAGTCCCATATATAATTCTTTGTGTAAGTGTATGTATTTAAATTTTTTATCTCATGTATTTATTTATTTTAGAGGTAAGGAAGCACATTGTCAGTGCTTGTATGTGGTAGTTAGAAGACAATTTGTAAGAGTTGGTTTTCTCCTTCCATCATGTGGGCCTCAGGGATCAAACTCAACTTATCAATTTTGACAGCAAGTGCCTTTGCCCATTAAAGCATCTTGCTGGCCCCCTTTACACATTATTCTTAATGGTAGTGAAGTTGGTCACCTATCTAGAATTAAAATAAACAGTTCGCCACATTAAAACAGTATAGATAATGGTCTGATTTTATAGCAGTCCCTTATTAGTAAAGTACCTGGGTGAAGTTGTATTAAATTAAGAACTACCTGGAACATAAGATAAAAGAACAAGATAAGAATCTCTTTGGTATTCATTATAATGACATCTACTAAGGTTTTATACTTCTCTTGAAATTTCTAAGGTACATTCTCAGCAAGAAAAAAATATATATCAAGTTCTTATAGCTCAGCAGTCTTTTCACAGCAATTGGAATATTTAAAAATAGACTCTACCAGAGCAGGGAGCTTCCATTCTTGAGACTGCTTGCTTACTTCCTCAATAGTTCTATACCAATGATAAGACATCCATCCAGAAGGCTGGGCAGATGGCTCAGTAGGTAGGAACACTTGCTCTGCAAGCAGCAGTTGGGATCCTCAACATTCCTATAAAATGCTGGGCATGGCCGCAGCCTCAAGGAGAAACCTGCTGATTCTGAAAGCTTTCTGGCCAGCCTGTCTAACATAAATGGTGAGCTTCTGATTTGGTGAGAGACCCTGTCTCAAGTCAGTAAAACAGAAAGAGATAGAGGTGGACACACAATGCTCTGCTTTGACATTGACACATACGTGTGCCGCTGAGTATACCCACACATCCACCTGCTTCACACACACACACACACACACACACACACACACACACACAAACCCATCAGTTTAGACATAGTGGTACACCCCTGTAATGTGTACTTTGGAGACGGAAGCAAGAGAGATCAAAAGTTCAAGGCTATCCCCTGCCTTAGGAAGAGTTTAAGGCCAACCCAAGGTATTTATAAGACTGTATCTCAAAAGAAAGAAAGAAAGATAGGAAGGAAGGAAGATAGGAAGGGAGAAAACTAAAAAGAATCCATGACACATTCTGCCTTCTAAGTATGTTTGATAACACTCAGAGCCAAGGAAGGCAGTTATAGACCCATCACAGTAGTTTTGTAAATTCTTTCTATGGAATCCTCTTTTAAGAATTGTGTTAACCAGAGCAGAGCCTGTAGTTTCAGCTACTTGAAAGAGGGAGCCAGAAGAAACCTTCAGCAGAAGAATTCAAGGCAAGCTGGGCGTGGCAGGGCACGCCTTTAATCCCAGTGCTCAGGAGGCAGAGATAGGTGGATCGCTGTGAGTTTGAGGGCCCAGCCTGGTCTACAAAGTGAATCCAGGATAGCCAAGGTTACACAGAGAGACCCTGTCTTGAAACCAAAACCAAAACCAACCAACCAAACAAAAAATAATAATAATTCAAGGCAAGCTTAGGCAACTCAGCAAGGTCCTAACCCTAGAAGAGGAGCAAAAAAGGGGAAGTGGGGAAGGGTTGTGTTACCCTGCTCTGGACTGCTATAATATAAAATATAAAAAATAAAATAGCCCAGTTTGAGTGGTTTAAGCACATACATTTATTTTCTCACAATTTTGGAGGCTAAAAGTCTGTGATCAATGTGCTAGAAGGTTCCATTTGTCAGGAAAAATACCCTCCTGGCTGTGTCTTCACATAGTCCATTCTCTGTACTCTGTGGAGAGAAAGAGAGGTCCATCTCCTCCCTTCCTTAGGGGCACCCCTCTGATCAGATTGGGGTCCTCTTTCATTCCCCCTCCTTTCCTCCCTCCCTCTCTCCCTTCCTTCTTTCCTCAGTGTTGGGAACTAAACCCCGGGCTCACATTCTAGACAAGACAAGACCCGGACCACTGTGCAACTTCTCTGAGCCACAGCCCTCTCAATGGGCGTACTGTATCACCAATCCTACAGTGGAAGAAGACACCTGTCTAGCTGACTGAAGACCCTTTAAGTTACTTTAAATAGGTGACGCCTGAAAAAGAGATGCTACCACAATAGAAACACACACACACACACACACACACACACACACACACACACACACACACTCACACACACACCAGAAGTAGTTACCTACTGTATAGACATGTGTCCCAGATGGACACACTTAGATGACAAAAAAAGAAAGAAAGAAAGAAAGAAAGAAAGAAAGAAAGAAAGAAAGAAAGAAAGAAAAAAGAAAAAAAAAATGCAATCTTCTGTACTATGGACTTGACTTCTAGATTTCAAGCTGTCAGATTTGTGTCCAGATGTGGTTTCCTAAACCCTGCGCTGTCCAATGCAGTGGCCAAGAGCCACATGTGCCATCAAGAAGATGAAATGTACCCAGTGAGGATCAGAATGTGTTCTAAGTGTGAAAATAGCACCGTATTTCAGGGATTAAAAAAAGATCTCATTAATGTTTTATGTAAAGGTAACTTTGGTGGCGAGGTTTGAGACAGGGTTTCTCTGTATAACAGAGCCCTGGTTGTCCTGGACTCACTTTGTACACCAGGCTGGCCTTGAAATCACAGAGATCCAGCTGCCTCTTCCTCCCAAGTGCTGGGATTAAAGTCATGTACCACCACAAGTAACTTTGTAAAACATATTTATTTATTTATTTATTCATTCATTCACTCATTCATTCATTCATTCATTCACATTAATCCCAGTAGTAGGCCCCTCCTTCTTCTCCTCCCAGTCCCACCCTCCTTCCCCCAAACCCCCCTCCCCCAAGCCTCCCTCCCCTCAGAAAAGGGGAGCCCTCTACCGACTCACCCTAGCTCTTTTCCCTGTGGCCTGGTAAGGCAGTCCCTGTAGGGGGACTTGTATTCACCTGATTTAATTGTTGTATCAGAGGTTAATTGCCTCTGCTAACCTAGGCCTAGTTAGTTCTGGGAGCTTCTAGCCTCCAAACAATCTAATCTAGGTCTAGAATGCTTTCAGCTTCTGAGACTAACTGCTGAATAAACTCACCCTTTCTAGCTCTCTCTAAACTCTGCCTGCCTGGTTAAACTCAACTGTTCTGGCTCAAACTCCTCTCATAGCTGACTGGTTAAATCTGGCTTCTCTCAGATTCTGACTGAATTGCTCTGCTTGGCCTCAAACTAACTCTAGCAATCTGTTCTAATCAATTGGCTCCTTCTCACTCTCTGGCTTGTTCCGTCTTTACCTGTGTGTAGCTTGTTCTCTGTTCAGCCCATCTCTGTAAAACTGTCCTGGCAAAATTGCCTCTCAGTCCCACAAACTGACCTGCCACAAATTCAACTCCATTGTACTGCCTCTCAACTTACTAACCCAACCAAACTGACTGAACAGCGCTGACTAGAACTCAGAGATCTGTTTGCCTCTGTCTCCTGGGATTAAAGGAGTGTCTGTATTCCAGCTGAACCACATAGACCTAGAAGGTCTTTGGATGTGCTCTTTTTTGCCACAGCAGCCATGTTCTGAATTACAATTCTTCTACAGTTTTGTAATATTAATGGTGTGTTAAAACCATGCTTTGAGTTGAGTGAAATATATTTGAAAATTACTTTGCCTGTTTATAATTTTTTATTCCCATATAGTTTTGGAATGCAGCTACTGTGACGTTTAAAATTACATTTAACAGGTGTTATCATTCTAATGACAACTGTTCAGATATTGATCATTTGCCATATATGATAACCTGGAGCATCTTGAATTTAGGTAGAACGTCCACTAATGCCACTTCCAGCATCCTTACTGTAACAGAGAATGTCACATCACTGTGTCCAGTGTCCTGTAAAGCAGACAGTAAATGGCAGTGCAGATAAAGCCACATTTCTATCATTACATTGAAGCCCAAAGGAAGGCACATGGTGAAGAGGAAAAAAAAAAAAAGTCAAAGTCACTTGCCAACTGAATCTTCACGCACTTGCCTGGACAGCTAATGCATAGCAGGGCAGGATGTGCTCCCCAAGATACTTTTGGCCCAACTGAAAGAAAAAAAAAATGATCCAGAAGTGAATAGGACATGTTTGTGAATTCTCAGAATTGGAAGACTGGGAACCAAGATGACAGCTTTTGGGGAGCACCATGCACGGAGTCAGCTTTGCCTCCGTCAGTTCGTGTGTTGAAATCCTAATCCAGTACAATGATATTCAAAAGCAGGGACTTTACCACGCTCTTCCATTCCTACCCTTTTCCTGACCTAAGACAGGAGCTTAGTGAAAGACTTTATGCAGCTTCCAAAGTATCTGACAACTTGGTAGCTGTTCGATCCCAAGAAATGATGGCTTCTCATGGACAATCTGGACTTGATTTAAGCAGCTTTGAATTTTTATTCATCTTCCTAAATTAAAACAAAAGCCAAACAAGCAAACAAAAATCCATTGACCACCATTCTTTGACTACAGGAAACAATTTAGTTTTTTTCTTTATCTGGTTTAGTCCTAAACCATAGTTTTAAACGTCAGTTTTTATCTTATTTTATTGGTTTTTCCAGCCAGTGTTTCTCTGTGTAGCCTTGGCTGTCCTGGACTCACTCTGTAGACTAGGCTGGCTTCGAACACACAGTGATTCACCTGCCTCTGCCTCCCGAGTGCTGGGATTAAAGGCACGCACCAACATGTCCGGCTCAGTTTTTTAAAGGTAGCCGAGTTAATGAGACTATTTGGCAGTGGTTACAACCAGAGTCCTAGGTCTTCTGTTTCAAGGTCAAACATGTCAGACCTCATGAAGGCCTGCTCTAAGTCCTCCTGTGTCCACTACCGCTCCTAGCTCAGCATTCTGCAAACACCCAGTAGGTACTCCAGGAACGCTTTCCGGAAGAATCAGCAAACTCTGTAGCTGGATATCCTAGTCTGGACTAAATTGGGTTAAAGCATCAGTAGAGAAAAGAAGAGTCCTTTTGTACTTAGGACTTGGGACAGAGGCAACACTGAGGTGGAAGGAGCAAGCTGGTATCTAAGGGTCAAAGCCTGATCAGGTGCCAGGACTTAACCCCTTAGAGAAGTCCCCATGTCTGCATTTGAAGACCTTGGCTCAGGCCCAGGAGAGGACTCAGTGGGTTAGAGCTCTTGATCTGCAACCACAAGTTCCCCGAGTTCAAATCCACAGGAGCCAGATAAGAAGCTGGACATGTCACGAGTGTTTGTAATCCCGGTGTTGAGGGGGCTAAAGACAGGTGGATCCAGGGAGTTTGCTGGGCAGCCACCTGAGCTGAGAGGGCGAGATTCGGGTTCAGCGGGAACTTGTTGCAAGGGAATACGAGTGACATAAGGAGAGACATGTGATATACTCTGATTGCTGTGTGCATGTGCTTTCATGCACACACATGTAACACACACACACACATGCACTTGTGTGTGCTTAGCTTCAAGCAGTGTGACACCTAACATTCAGGGTTTTAGGTCTAAGGCTTACGCTTTCTCCTTCCACCACCTAAACCTATAATTTTGTCCCTCTCCTCTTTCTTTGATCACTTATACTAAGTTATTCATTGCACAGTTCACACTGTGCAAGTATTAAGAAAAGGGCTAGAATTTTTTTTTCTTTTTTTAGAAAACGCCAACAATTATGATCACTTTTATTAGAGGCCAATAGTGGTCGAGGAAACACTAAAAAGAAGGTTTTTATTTCTGAACAAAAGAAGCCTTCTGGAAGCATTGATTCTGGGTAGCCTGGTAAATATGTAATTAAAGATCCAGGGAGTTTATAATTTTATTAAAATCTGACTCTAGACTAAGTGATTTTAACCTTTAGAATGTCAAACATGGATTGCCACAATAAAGGAGTCCATTGAACATCATATAATGCCTTTTTAAGACATAGAACAGAAATTTCAGCCCTGTATACCTGAACAAGCAGGCTGGCAATTATTGATTCTGAAAGGAATTCAGTTTTATTACTAATGATATATTGAGCAGCTTGAATTACAAAGCCCCATAAGAAGGACTATTAATGGGTATTGATAAAACACACATACACACACATGCCAGTGCATTTATATTTTTTGGTATGGTCAAGCCTGAGAAGGCCATTTTTCTAAGGAAACTTTGCTTTGCCTCTGCAGATGTCCTAGGGCACTATTGAGACAGAAGCATTTGGCAAGAAATCTCCTAAAGCATACAAATTAATGCGAATACCAAACCTCTGTGTGGGCAGCCTTGCATTTAGCAATTTGCCAGGTAATTTTTTTTTTCTCAATCCAAGGTCTCTACAAGTTGGCCTTTCTTTAAATGGTTCTTCTATCCAATTGTTGTTTGTTCCTCACCCATCCCCCATCTCTCTCTCTCTCTCTCTCTCTCTCTCTCTCTCTCTCTCTCTCTCTCTCTCCTGTAGCACTTCTAGAATTTGGTCTGATATTTTTTAAAGGCTTAATTCTGACTCTACACTTTATTCATTCTTTCATTCCATCAGTCAGTCAGTCTCATGTCATCAGTCATAAAGCTGTAACTTACTACTGGCAGATTCCCCCCAGGCTAATCTGTGGTGATGTTTTCCTTCCTTTTTACATTTGGCTACTATTAGCAGTAAAAATAAATGAATTCTTTAGAAAAATGGATTTTCTCAGGCTTCTTTTTTTTTTTAACTTTATTGTTAATTTACTCAGATTACATCTCAATTGTTATCCCCTTACCTGTATCCTCCTGTTCCTCCCTCCCTCCTGCTTTCACCCTATTCCCCTCCCCTAGGTCTATGACTCAGGAGGACCTCATCCTCCACTATATGGTCATAGGCTATCAAGTCTCATGTGGGTAGCCTGCTTATTCTTTCTTTGAGTGCCACCAGGCCTCCCCACCAAGGGGAGGTGGTCAAATATAAGGCACCAGAGTTCATGTCAGAGTCAGTCCCCACTCTCCACACAACTATGGAGAATGTCCTGTCCATTGGGTAGATCAGAGTAGGGGTTCAATGTTTACTGCATGTATTGTCCTTGGTTGGTGCAGTAGTTTGAGCAGCCCCCCCCACCCCCCACCCCCACCCCCCCGCTGGGTCCACTTCTGCCCATCATGATGTTCTTCTTGTAGGTTTCTAGGACCCTCTGGATCCTTCTATTTCCCCATACTCCTATACTTCTTTCACCTAGAGTCCCAATCGGAAGTCCCCACAGAGGCTTCCCTTTCTTATGCAGAGTCTCAGGGTGCTGCCAGCGAAGGTGGCCATCAGGTGGTGCAGAGCCCTCCTGTCCATCAGCATCAGGCTTGTTGGGGTGTGCCTGGGCTGCAGTCAACCTCCTGGTTTTAGCAATAATCATGAGAATAATTTTGCCCAGGATGGGAGTTGGGAGGGGCTTTGCTTTTCCTCGTAAAGCTATGTGTTGTAGCCAGTCTGTCTCCTTGTCATGGTAACTTTGGACCTTTTGTCTTCCTTGTCTGTTATCGCAGTAGGATGTGCATGGATACATTTCATTTTAGCCATCATTCTTGGTATCTGTTTTCTGATTGTTTTCGGAGACAAAAGTCTCTGTTATATAGCCCAAGCTGGCCTGAAACTCATCTCCCAATTCAGTCTCTCATCTCCTGGCATTATAGGCCTGCCTTTTTATTTTATAGACCTTATTTTTAGTAGCTATGATTCCTGAATCATAAAAAAATATTATTCTTAAGATTTTTACTTTTATTCTTAACTGTGTTTAGAATTTGTAATCATCAGTTCTCGAATGTTCAGTCCTATCTCCTCAGATAGTCCTCTCTCCAGTTCTTAATATTCCTAAGTCATAGAATTCTAGGCTGGGCCTTTACCTTCTACTCTGTCATGCCATTACTGTCATTTTAAAAAGTGGCCCACCATTCACATTTCCCTAGGACCAAAGAGTCTCCGAGGTGGGACCTTGTGAGAGCCAAAGTCATGTTTTGCAGGTGAGTGAAAACTGTGGAGTCTTACTAACATACAGGTTTAGGAAGATCTTGGCAGGGGCATAAAACGCCAAGTTCTCAGATTGCTGAGACGAGTAAACCACAGTGCCTGTTTTGGTTTCCTCTTCTGTTTTAGTTTGAGAACATGAATATTTCTTGTAACTTCACATTATTAAAAATATAGTAATCCCTCAGCATCTGTGAGGGATTCATTTCTGAACTCTACTACACACACACACACACACACACATTACTTAACTCTCCTATATACTTTAAGCCATCTCTAGATATATACTTAACACAACATAAATACTGTGCAAATAATTGGCCTATTATTTGCTTGTAGTCATTTGCAAAATAGCGTTTTTAGGAAATTATGACAGAAAAAGGAATCACGGGTGTAACCAGTACAAAAGCAATCATTGTAGCTCATGTCATGGCTACTACCCAGGACACGCTCAACAGATGGGTTAAATAGACTGAAAATAAAATGATAATAAGAACTGGGCTGGGTTATAGATTTGTGAATGGGTGCTTCTTTAGCAAGCTCATGTCCCTGGGTTTGAATCCCAGTACTGTATGTAATACCCACTACCAACACCACCGCCACAACCACCACCAATAATAACAACGACGATAGCAACAACCATGACAATAAGAAGCAGCTAATGCTTAAATAGAATATGCACAATGGCCTAGATACATTCCTAAGCATTTTACACTTAGTAATTATATAATTCCCTACACAATATGAATGGTGTTTTGAATAAGAAATGTCCCTCACAGGCTCCCGTATTTGAACACCTGACCCTCAGTGCTGTCGCTGTTTCAAGAGGTT
Source organism: Acomys minous (assembly GCF_964271855.1). NCBI lineage: Eukaryota > Metazoa > Chordata > Mammalia > Rodentia > Muridae > Acomys > Acomys minous. The sequence goes on along the minus strand of NC_140492.1, from coordinate 91,137,189 downwards.
CTGGAACATTTAGGATTGTGAAATCCTGCTGGAGGATGTATGTCACTGGGCGGGCTTTGAGAGTATATAGCCACACCCCTGGCCCCGCCCCATCCCAGGCCCCGCCCCCGCCCCGCCCCCGCCACTTCCAGTTTGCTTTCTCTGCCTCTTGCTGGTGGACAGAGGTGGGAGCTCTCAGCCTTGTGCTCCAGCAGCCAGGCCTGCCTGTTGTCGTGCTAGCCTTGCTATTCTTGTACTCTGTGTTTGCAACTGTAAGTCAAAGTTCAACTCCTTATTCTACAAGCTGCTTTTGGTAATGGTATTTTTTTTGTCATGGCAACAGAAAAGTAACCAATACACTATGAAATAATGTGTTCCCAACTTTACAGATACGGAAACTGAGCCATAGGCAAAACTGATTAACATACACAAACTCCGAGCAGCTATTAATGGCAGACAACGGATTCAGATGCAGGCACTGTCACTTCAGGATCTGTGTTTTCAGCATAAAACAGTAATTCTGTCTCTAGCCAGGGTTGGTGGTACCTACATGCAATCCCAACACTTGATATTTGGGAAGGACCTTATATTACAAGCTAGCCTAGGTTAAAAGTGAGATGCCGTTCCAAAGGAAGAAACGAAGAAAGAGAAGCATTGTCTACTGCCTCTCAAGTACTTTTTTTTTTTTTTTAAATTTGACACAGGATATCCATATATAACCTAGGCAGACCTTAAATTTCTAATCTTCCTGCCTCAGCCTCCGGAGTCTTGGGATTACAGCCACCATACCTACTTCAACAATGGGTTTAAAGTAATATTTCTCTAACTTAGACCCATTTGTCGGCTTGGGGAGATGGGTGGTCATATGCACGCCACTACAAGTATGGAAGCCAGAGGACCACTTGTGGGTCCTTCCCCAATGTTGTCTCAACTGAAGTCATGGGGCCTAGGGTCAGTCTCCTTTCTTTACCCAGTGAGGTATCCTGTCAGCCCAGCGTGGCTTATGTCACCACAGTGTAATTGTCAGGATAATTCATCGATCAGATTGCCAGAAAAGGAAAAGCCAACTTGTGGTGTCACTGTCACTACAGTCTAATATCTCTGACTTTCCATGTCAGCCATTTCCCCAAAGAAATGCAAGAAAAGACCTTCAGGGAGAGGACTCAGCAGTTACTAGCGTTTGGCCCTCTTGTAGAAGACCACAGCTTGGTTCCACATCCCCATGTCATATGGCTCCAGCGGAACTGATGCTGTCTTCTGAGCTCTATAGGCACCTACACTCAGGTGTATATACAGACACAGAATTTTAAAAAATATTTTTTAATCTCAAAATGAAGCACAATAAAAATGAATGATTATTGCAGTGATCCGCGGTCACTCTTCCACATTTCGAAGTGACTCTCAAATATAAAAGTTCATAAAAAACAAATGTGGGGACTTCTTTTTCTTTTTTTCCCCAAGACAGGGTTTCTCTGTGTAGCCTTGGCTTTCCTGAGCTCGGTTTGTAGACCAGGCTGGCCTCAAACTCACAGAGATCTGCCTGCCTCTGTGCCTCCCAAGTGCTGGGATTAAAGGTGAGCACCACCACATCTGGCCAAATGTGGGGATTTCTAATGTGAAGAGGGGAAAGGCATGAGAGGTGGGATGGTACTGAAGGTTTAGTAGGAGGTAAGACGTTGTGTAGCCCAGTTGTTTCCATGGAGGGTCCCCAAAGGACAACACAAACAGGCCTGGGGGCTTAGAGATGAAATGCGTGGCCTCAGTCCAGACCTTTGAATCACAAACCTGGGGTGGAGTCCTCGATCTCTGGGAACCTTTGTAAGTAATGCTGATGTACCCCACTACGTACGTGAGAATCATTGTTAGCATCTATTTAGGATTTAATTTACTGCAAACACCAGTGTCCTTTACGGAGTGGGATGTTCTTCGCAAGACCACGGTAAGTTTCCATGCATCATAGATCACTAAGCCTCAAGCTCACGGTTACTGCTTCTCCAGGGAAAGCAAAGAGGTGACTCCTCCTTTCAAGGTAGGTTCCTATTAGGCTATAGCACGGGATACAAACATTTATATAGACGTGTCCCCTGCCCCCTCCTTATAAAACATGGAATCCTTATTATTAAATTTAGGAGGATAAAAACAAGGAAATCCAGAAATTTGTGAACAAATGGATGGGATTAGAAGTGATCATAATGAGTGAGTTAACCCAGAAGTAGAAAGACTCACATGGTATATATTCACTTATAATTGGACACTAGCCAAAAGGCATGTCCTACAAAAGTCTTCACTTACCAGGAGATTGGGATAGATGTCAGGACATCCTACAGAGACTCTAGGTAAGAGAAATATAGGAGATGGGGAAATAGAAGGATCCAGAGGGTCCTAGAAACCTACAAGAGAAACATCTTGATGGGTGGATCAGGGCCCAGGGGGGTCTGCTCAAACTATTGCACTAACCAAGGACAATACAAGTAGTAAACATCGAACCCCTACTCTGATCTACCCAATGGACTGGACATTCTCCACAGTTATGTGGAGAGTGGGGACTGACTCTGACATGGACTCTGGTGCCCCATATTTGACTACTTCCCCTTGGTGGGGAGGCCTGATGGCACTCAGAGAAAGAATAAGCAGGCTACCCAGATGAGACTTGATAGCCTATGACCATATAGTGGGGGAGGAGGTCTCCCTCGGTCTTAGACCTAGGGAAGGGGAGTAGGATGAAAGCGGTAGGGAGGGAAGAATAGGAGGATACAAGTGATGGGATAATTATTGAGTTGTAATCTGAATAAATTAATAAAATTAAAATAAAAAATTTAGGAAAAAGTAAAGAGTTTGGAAAGCAATCCTCCCTTTTGTGTAAAAAGTATAAAGAATTGTTGTGCCTAGTCTTTTTTCCCCCATGCATTTCTATGCAGTAAGCAATGATCAGGTGCCTGCATCTTTTTGTTTGTTTGTTTGCTTTGTTTTTTGTTTTTTGAGACAGGATTTCTCAGTGTAGCTTTGGCTGTCCTGGACTTACTTTGTAGACCAGCCTAGACTCAAACTCACAGAGATCTGCCTGCCTCTGCCTCCCCGAGTGCTGGAGTGCCTGGATTTTTTTTTTTTACAGCGGATCAAAGACACAGTCCAAGTTTTATGACTTTACTGTCATGAGTATTGACTAAAAATAAGGTAACACGTAAGTTGCTTCTACAGTTTAACCATGTTTTAAGTAAGTGTTGCTATTGTTTTGCCAACAGTTATTTCTAATGCCCCATATGAGGAACGTTTTTCACGATGCCCTTTCTTCCTGCAAACCATTTATTGATCATCCTACTCCAGGCCCTAGGCTAGATGCTGAGAATCCAGGTAAGGCTGGGACTTTCCCTGTCAACACAGAGCTCGGAGGTTGGTGGAGAGATAGACAAGAGCACAGGTAATTACAATACAGTGTGATAAGTGTTATGATAGGTGAAATAAAGGGTGCCACTGGAACTATTCTCAATAAAAAATGCAACGTAACTGCTGTCTGAGTGATTTATTGCTCTTGATTATAACGTATGCTCGCAAGATAGAGGCTTCACTCCTCCTCATCCTTCAGAAGGCAGCTCAGGTTGTCATGTCCTCAAATCCTCCGGTGACTCTTCTCCCCATCCCCCACCCTGGCACACACACCCCCACCCACCCTCCACCCCCGAACCTCACTTGCGATTAGAGTCCCTTCCATGGGCGTCCGTTGGATGCGCTGTTCTTCTCTCGCGACATTGCCCACACTGCCTTCCAATGGTCTGGTTGAGTGTCTATCACTCTGATAGACTCTCAGCTCTTTTCAGGGCAAGGACCCTACGTTGTCTGCCTTTGTAGGTTTTCCCATAAAGCTAACATCAATACTCTTTTATGCTCTTTCATTGCATGGCTCATGCTTACCTCTCCACTACAGATCACTGTTATATGCTTTATCACCTTGAGGGTGGGGGGTGGGGGATGGGCTCTTCTATTGATCTTTTCGTGGCCAGTAACATGAACTCATTATAGGCGCTTCTCCCGAAGAGTCAAGTTTAAATGCAGCGTGGTGCACCTTGATATTACTCCCACAGTTACGCTTAGCGGAGAAGAGAAGATAATTTCTATATGAAAGCTATCTTCCCATCATCACTGCCTCCCTTAGTGATTTTTTTTTAAAAACTTGGTTAGTGTTTCTCCATTGCTGTCTTGTTCCTCCCAAGCCCATCCCTTGGAGGGCAGGAAAATGAGCCTAAGCCATAAGTGTGATTGCATCTAAGTTAAGGAAGGTACGCAACGCTGATCCAGAACCTAGCATACTGCCTAGTCCAGGCTGCTTGCTGGAAAAAAGAGAGTGTAAAAAGCCTTTGATTTCACACAGGCTTTTAATAATAATAATAATTATTATTATTATTATTATTATTTTATTTATTATTTATTTACTTATTTATTATTATTGTTATTATTATTATTACATATTGAGTCATTTTACACATGCATACAAATACACAGTAATGCCTGTGCCTGTGCACATGGACACACACACTCACATTTTCCCAAAACATCACTCTTACCATGGGTGAGACTCATTTTCTGTCTTCTATTCAATTACAAACTTTGGTGGAGGAGAGCTAGAACAACAGTAAGAAAAGACCAGACAATTTGCAAAATTAAGGTTAATTTTTCTCCTATGTTAATGTCGGGTCCCAAAGACACCTGGGACAAGTCTTACTCACTACCAGTGGCTCCTCCCAGCACTTCTCGCCCCACCCTCTCTCCCTCCCATGGGCAGGGCTTCCCTTCTCAGCCTCTCTTGCCTATATAATCCTGCCATTTTTCAGCCACAGGTGTTCTTGGTCCCCTGGCTTATGGCCTCATGGTCTACAGCTACTCTTTTGCCTCTTTTGCCCTTCTTTCTCCTTTCTTCCTCTTTTGCTCCCTCCATCCTATCATCTGTTGGCCATGTTTAGTCTGAAGCCTTTCAGATGCCTCTGACTGGTCTCTCCCTTAAATCTACCACAAAACCTTCCTCCCTCAACCACACTGTCGACTAGTCAAGTCCTCACTTTTCATTCAGTTAACATAGAGGACCTCAGTAAAGTCAGGATGACCTTGAACTCATGATCCCTGTGTCTCATCTTGTGAATTCTGGGATTACAGGTTTGGGGAATGCTGGGATTTGTATGAAGCTTTCTTTATCCCAAGGTTTCCAGACAACTGGTTGAATTTAACTGAGTGATAATCAGTTCTCATGAGAGATGAGACGCACACTGTGTTAACTCTGGCAAGAGCAGGAGAGAGGACAGAGGTAGGCAGATCATAAAAGAGAACACGTGGAAACAGTAAAAGCATAGCCAATTTTCTGCCCCACCCCCACCCCTGCCCCATACTGGGGATTACAACTAGTCTTGCATCTGCTAGGCAAGAGATTTACAGTGAACTGTAGAGCTCACGGCTCTTGTCTTCCTTTTCTGTTTTTTTGTTTTGTTTTGTTTTGTTTTGTTTTGTTTGTTTTTGTTTTTTTAAATTTTGAGACAGGGTCTTGCCAAGTGGCTCCAGCTGGTTCGGAACTCAGTACATGGCAAAAGCTGGGCTTGAACCTGTCGTCAAGCCTCGTGCTTCATCTTGAGTGGCTGGGACTATGCTGCTGTCACACGAGGCCCATCCACGACAAATTTTTCCAAGTGAAGGCTAGAATCTCCGGGAAACCCAGACGTGAGACAATTCCGTAGCCCGCGGCCAGATGTTTCCCAGGAATGAGATCCAGGAGCTCAGAAGCAAGACTGGCCTTGAAACAAATGGCAGATGCTTGGAGAGGCTAGGCGCCGCAGTAGGAGTATCTGCGAATCTCGCTTCTGTCCCAAGCCCGTCAACAGAATTCAGCTGCTGCCGCACTGGGAAGAGCCTGGATCTCGCCAGCATGCATGGGCGCAGCCACCTGAATAGCCTCCCTTACCTCGTTTCCTCTTCAGGTTGTTTTCCTGCCCTAACCTCAGAATCAAGAAGTTGGAATCGGAGCAGAAGTGGATCCCGGTCCCGAAGGTAAGCCCTAACGATCACAGACCTGCAATGCTAAGCTCAGGACGCCCCCCGCAGCCCTCACAAGCCTCAGATGCGCTTGTGGGTTTTGGTAAAGCAGTCGTTTCTTTGGCAAGGCGAGTCAGCCGGAGGAGAGCAATCCCACTGCCTTGCTCTGTATGACCGGGAGTACGGAGGCTGCACGCCGTCCACCATGTGAGCCTCCTGTTTACAGCTTGGCTACACCGAGGGGTTGATCCTGTAAGTGAATCTTATGCTTAGAACTGAGCTACAGTGAGTGGGGGAAACAACCATAAGTCAGGGAGTGTAAATGCAACTTGTCACAGACTGAGAGACAGTCTTGGGAGCAAGAGGCTCAGAAGTTGATAAGGGGGAGGTTTGGCTTTGGCAGGCACAGCTTAGAGTAAGTGACTCCACCCTTGGAGCCCAGGAACTGATCTCCTTGGCAGAATAACTCAAAGCTTCATAGCTTTGAACTTGGGGTCAGGGGAGGGTGTGGGGGGTGGTGGCGGAAAACAAGGACACCAAACCTATGGAGCTCTCTATCTACCACTCAGATTGGTATACTCCAAGGACTTTGAAGTCCCGGCGAGTACTTGACGTCCACACCTCCAGCAAGGTGTCCTTAGATTGTTTTCCAAGACAGCCCTCTGCTCAGCCTTCAGTGCTCTGGTGGCTTCCCACAGTCCCTACACACTTGCGAGACACCCTATCCACATCATCAGTTCAGGGGTACCGCTGCCTGGGGTGCATTGGAAGGATGAGAGGACCTGCCCCGCCCACACACTGCAAAGCTAACTGGCCCAGAGGTCCCTAATGCACGAAGCAGGGGAGTTAGTGAAGTGAGCGCAGTTCTGGCTAACGGTGGATGCTAGTGTTGAACAGCATAAAACTAGTAAGGAGACCAGAGCGCACAAGTTCTCCCAAACCGGTCCCCCTAGCCTCCGTCAATATACTAGGCAGTCTTGAATTTTACGTTATATTTTAGTTTTTATTAGCATACACAACAGTGGACCTATATGTTTATAGAGTCTATTCTGACTGTACTCAACGTATGCTATCCTTTCTCGCTTTCCCCACATGCCTACAGATCCCCTTCCGCTTTGTCCATGCCTATCTGTCTGTCTGTGTCTGTTTGCTTTGTGAGCTAGTGAGCTGAATCATGTTTATTTGCAGTAGTATTGGCAACTCACCAGGGGCCGCACTAGTGTGCATCTTGCTTTCCAATTTCTTATTCAAGAAGACACTCTAATTTTCAATAGTACTGTTTCTGTTTTTAATTTTTGAGGGATGGTTTCTACTTTTGTAGGTGTTGGGTTTTTTTTTAAACATATTGCTTAACTCAAGGTCATCACAAAGATTGTCTCCTGTCTGCCAGTCAATTTAGAGTTTGAAGATTGACTTTATCCAGAATGCCTGTACTGGATATCTTTTGTAGCCTAGGTTTTATTAAGCTTGGTGTCAAGCTTCTATAATGAATGTCCCTAAGGTAGAAACTATATTGCCTTTTGTGACCAGTCTCACAGGTCACGTGGTTTCATTTCTCTCATAATTCAGAATCAGAGGGAAGGAGGCCCATCAGCTGCTCTTCTTGATGGCAGGGGAACCTATTCGTAATTTTACAAGATTGTGTAAGGTGGAACATCTTTTCATAGCTACGGGGGAGAATACAAGCTGCGGCACCACTCTAAACCAACATAAAAATACTACAGGTTCTGCACTCTGTCTCTGGCACGGTGGGGGGGAGGGCGGAGGGGGGGGGAGGCATAATGGCTGGTGAGGCTCTAGATTTGGGAGGCAACTCAAGGTACATTTCAGTGAGCTGTTTGGAATGGCTTGTAAGGCATCTGCCATGGACCTTGAAAGGTTGACAAATTCATTACATTCAGAACAAGGCAAATTTCTATAGCTGAACTGGCAATGAGAAAGTGTGGTGGCTACCCTTGCTGGTGTCAGCTTGACTGTACCTGGAATTACCAGAAGCCTCACCACCTGTGGGGGTTTTTTCTTGACTGGATTTTTTGAGGTGGGGAGACCCTCCTTAAATCTGAGTCATAGCTTCTGGTGTCAGCCTAGATCAGGGATACGGGAAAAGGAAGCTCGTGCTCGTTACTTGCTTGCCCTCACTCTCTCTGGCGAGCTCATTCCTACTCTGGTCTTAGAGCCTACTTCTCCAGAATCCTGGTGTATACTGAAGACCAGCTGAGACATCTAGCCTTATGGAAACCTATTGGATTCTTGGTTGTTTCATTGGGAGACAGCCATTGTTGGAATAGTTGGACCACAGACTATGAGCCATGTTAATAAATCATATATGTGTGTGTATATATACATATATATCCTATATATGTATTTCCTGTATATATAAATCCTGTATATACAAATCCTGCATATATATATATATATATGTATATATACATATTCTATCAGCCTATTTTTCTAGAGAACCTTGACTAATACAAACAGAGATAAACTACAAAGATCTTGTGGGAAAAATCACAATAGCCATCATAACAGAGACCCCCTAGGATTTGGAATAAAGTCCATGTGCTACTTGCCAAGTTAGTATTACTGTGTCCTTTGGAGAAATGGTTTCTTACTAATTGGCTTGAAAGAAGCAGAAAGTCACACCATTAGGAAACTAGGCAACCATGGAACCTTAGTTACCTATTGCAAGAAAAGGTATATCTGATACGTCAAGCCGAAAGGTGTCCAGCAGCACTGTGGGATTAAGAGATACGGGGATAAGGAACTTTGTTGAATAGATCACTTAAGTGCTCATATTGATAATCTCATGGCACTGCTGACCTCATAAAACCTCTATGGACCATGAAATGAATTAACCATCTACACTGATTCTTCTAATTTTGCTTGGTCAAGGAATCATTGGAAACAAGGTTTGAGAAAGAACTTTAAAGATGGTGGATCTACTGGAAAATGAGCTCAAATTATGTCGTTTGTACTACAAATGAAATCTTTAAGAAATTTTTTACCGAAGAAGGTGAGAATGATGGCTTACTCCAGAAACAACAGATGCTCTCCTTTCCCAGGATCTTAGTTAGGGTTCCATTGTGGTGAAACGATACCATGAACAATGGCAACTCTTTTATAAAGAAAAGCATTTAACTGGGGCTGGCTTACAGTTTCGGAGGTTAGCCCATTATCATCATACGGGAAGCATGGTAGCACGCAGGCAGACATGGTGCTGGAGAAGGAGCTGAGAGTTCTATATCTTGATCCACAGGCAGCAGAAGGGACTCTGAGCTACACTGGGCAAAGCTTAAGGATGGGAGACCGGAAAGCCCACCCCCATAGTGACATACTTCCTCCAACAAGTCCACACCCACTCCGAGGCCACACCTAGTTGTGCCAATCCCTATTGGGCCCAAGCATTCAAACACATGAGTCTATGGGGCCATTTCCTATTCAAACCACCCTTAGACAGTCACCTCAGTGCTGGCTAAATAGTCTCTTAGTAGCAGAGGTGAAAGTAAAGCTTTGGTGAAGCTTTGGCTCAACAACAGAATTACTTTCACCAAGGGTAATCTAATGATGCCTAGTGAGCATTCCATTTATTTGTACTTGCTAACACCCCTGACTTACTAACAATGGTGTAGTGATGTGAGTGGGGGGCCAGTAGGCCATTTGGCTACCTGTTGCCTATATTGGACTTCTATCATGCAGGAGGCATTGGTGTTTCAACAGACACCTATTGTGAATTTGCTTTTCTTGTCAAACATGCCTCTACTATCATCCAAATTGTAGACTCAGTGAATATCATAAATTACTATAGATTCTTATTTGCTACTGATGAAAGAACTCATATTATGGGTTAATGGAAGTAAACAAATGTGTTAATGCCTGGTAAGGCTGGCTTACGATCCTGCGGTATGTTGTAAAGTAGTGACCACATATGATGCTTTTCCCATAGATGAACCAAGTAGCGAGCTTCAAAGATGGCCACGACACTCCTCCCAATGCCATCTGTCTTAGTCACTGTTCGGTTGCTGTGAAGAGACACCATGACCACAGCAACTCTTCTAAAGGGTCAGTAGACATGATCTTATCGGAGGAAACATGTCACTGGTGGGAAGCCCAAAATGGGCCCAGTGACTCTCTCTTTCTTCTACCTGTGGATACATTTGCATCCTTTCGAATAGTACCACTCCCTACACATTCAGATATATAGGCCTGTGGGGGTCATTCTTATTCAAACCACCACATCCTACTCTCTGGTTCTCATAGGCTTATAGCCACGTCATAACACAAAAGCGGATTCAGTACGACTTCAGAGGTCTTCATGGTTTATCATCGACTATCATAATCTCAACACTGTTCAAAAGTCCAAAGTTCAGAGTCTCTTCCAAGATTCATGGCAGTCTCTTTTTAAAAAAATATTTTTAAATTTAATTAATTGATTTATTTATTCACTTTACATCCTAATTGTAACCCCCTCCCTCCTTGCCTCTTGGCCTCACCCTCCCTCCCTCTTCCCCTTCCCCTCCCCTATTCCTCAGAAAAGGGGCACCACCCCACCCAGACACTCCAGCTCACCAAGTTGCATCAGAACGAGCACTTCCTCTTCCCCTAATGGCCTGCCAAGGCACACTGACAGTGGGTAGTGATAAAAAAAAAAAAAGCAGGCAATCAAGTCCACATCAGAGATAGCCCCCATTCCCCTTACTAGGAGACCCACATGAAGCCTTAGCTGCCCATCTGCTTTGTCTGTATAGGGGACCTAGGCTTAGTCCATGCATGGTCCTTGGTTGATGCTTCAGTCTCTTCAAGGCCCTCTGGGCCCTGGGTAGTTGGCTTTGTTGGTCTTCTTGTGGTATTCCTGTCATCTCCAGGTCCTTCTATTTATCCACTCCTCTACTTTTCCACAAGACTCCCCATGCTTTGCCCAATGTTTGGCTATCAGTCTCTGTTCAAGTCTGCTGCTGGGTGTAGCCTCTCAGAGGACAGCTATGCTAGGCTCCTGTCTGCGAGCATAACAGAGTATTAGTTATAGTGTCAGGTGTTGGCTTTCTCCCATGGGGTGGGTCTCAGGTTGGGTCAGGCATTGGTTAAATATTCCTTCAATCTCTGCTCTATCTTTAACCCTACACATCTTATAGGCAGGGTAAATTTTGGGTTGGAGATTCTGTGGGTACGTTAGTGTTCCCCTCTCTCCACTAGGAGTCCTGTCTAGCTCGAGGGGGTCCTCTTCTGACTCTGTGAACCCTAATACTAAGAGTCTCAGGTAGAGTCACTCCTGTATCCTCCCAGAAGCACACCCTGTCCTATGTCTCTAGCTTGTCACAGAGATGCCATGGCGACCTCTTAACTGTAACCTCTGTAAAATAAAAATAGAAAAGATCACATACTTCTAATATATAATGGCACAGAATCTACATTCTCATTCCGAAAGGGAGGGGAGGTAGCACAGTGAGGAAATACTGAACCAAGGCAAGACCGAAAACCAGTTTGGGAAAACTCCAAACTCTGTATCTCCATGTCTAACGTCACAGGGCTCTTCAGATCTCCAGGTCCTTTCAGCTTTTTGGACTGCAACATACTTCTCTTTCTTGGACTGTCTCTATACTCTGCTAGAAGCTTTCCTCAGCAGGAATCCCATGCCTCTGACATCTCTAGTTTCTTGAGATCTCCAACGAAATCCAAGTTTTATTTTCACACCTTTTCCCAATAGCCTCTCTGGGCCTCCATACAGGGACACCCCCCCCCATACACACACACCTGGCCTTGATGGCTTTTCTTAGTCATAGAGAGAGATTCTGTAACCCCTTTCTTGAATCCTTGACTCTATTGCCAAGTTCTGCTGCTTGCTGGGGCTGGAACATGGCCCCTTATTCAATCACATCTGTATCAGTCCTCTGCTTTTAATGGGTTCCTTTACTGCCTAAGCTTTTTAAAATTCCCTTTCACAAGTTGGAAGTTTGGCGGGTAGGGTCTTACCCTGAGGTCACCACTCACGTTATTTCATTTAGTATCAGGTTTTTCTCTAAACCTTGCATCTCCTTAAACTGTAGACTTAGCTCCATTACACTTTCTGTTGTTCATTTTTGCCTCAAACTGTACATTGTCTATTTTTCCTCGCTCAGATTGTTCCTTTTCAGTATAGATCTTTACAAGGGTGACCACTAATAACCATACAACAGAGTCAATATTAAGTTGCCTTGAAATCTTCTCTACCAACACCATTAATTCAAAACCCTTCAATTTAGCCTCAGGCAGGTTTTGTTTGTTTGTTTGCTTGCTTGTTTGTTTGTTTTGTTTTGGACAAGGACAGAAAGCCACTTACAATAGTCTTCACTGAAACCTCTTAAGCGGGGCCATCATAGTCTACATTGTTCTCAGCACCACTGTCTTCCTTGCCCCTACTCATATGGCCCATTAAGCACTGCTTAAATCGTTCAACTGTGTTCCTAATCCAAAGTCCACATTCTGTCATCAAGCAACATGGTCAGGCCTGTCACAGCAATACCCTGCTCCCTGGTACCAATTTCTGTCTTAGTCAATGTTCTATTGCTGTAAAGAGACACCATGACCATGGCAAGGCTTATAAAGAAAAACATTTCACTGGGGCTGGTGTAGAGTTTCAGAAGATTAGTTCTTTATCAATATGCAGGCAGACATGGTGCTGGAGAAGGCTCTGAGAGTTCTACATTTGTATCCACGGGCAACAGGAAGAAAGAGACACTGGGCATGGCTTGGGTTGCTCAAGGCCAACACCCAGTGTCACACTTCTTCCAAAAGAGCTACATCCCCTAATCCTTTCTTACAGTGCCATTTCCTAAGCGTTCAAATCTATGAGTCTATGGGGGACATTCTTACTCAAACCCCTGAACCCTCTAGCCACCCTTTATACAGTACTGGTTTCTGTGTTCAAGATACTTAAGGTTTAGAAGATGAGAAATGTTTAATGTTGTAGCACAGGTCCGTAATGCCAACATTTGGGGACTGAGGCAGGAGGATGTCCTGGATGTCTGGATGACATAGCAAGGCCCATCTCAAGTAAATCAGTTGTATGGCAACAGTGTGCAACCATGATGACCATAGCATCTCTCAGAAAGCATGAATAGAAGAGACTATGTTGAGTGGCCAAACTATGGCTTGAAGTAGATGTTAGAAAGGTCATTGTCTATTAAGCTGATACATATTTTCTTACTTTGAAGGCAAATTCCTCATTCTCTGGGTCTTGGTGGGTTAGGGGTACTGAATGTTTTCTGGATGACATGTTGGTCAGAGAGTTTCTTTCCCAAACTTCAGAAACTGGCATGAGCTTGGCATCTAGCTTCAGCCAATCAGATTTTGGCCTTGAATCTTAACTGAACCATGCAAACAGGAAAAGATGATTCAATAGCTTCCTAGGAGCTTGTGGTGCAAACATAGTGTCTGCACTCCATGCCTGTGTGCCAGGGTCAGCAGCAGCATCCTCTCCAATAATGGGTGTGGCCTTCTTTTGGCTCCAACTGTTAGGTTGCCCTGGACTCCTTTCTTTTGTTTAGCCTGGCTCTTCAGTTTTCCTGTTGATTCTGGGGATGCTTGAGATCCTGTCAAAATATTCCTTTAATGCAAAGTCTGTTTCTTGTGATCAAGAATGGTGTGTCTTTGTGTTGCTTGGTTCCAAGTGCTTTGCATTCAGTAGTTACTTGGGAAGGAAGTTGTTGAATGACTCTGTGCCAATCATGTTTTGTATTTTGCACAACGTATTTTTCTGTGGAAACAACACATTCCTAATTTCTTTTTCATATAAGGCAAAAAAAAATCTGTTTTATGCAATTTTAATAAAAACTTTCTGGAATATATATATCATAGAAGAAATGATAACAATAAAACTTTGCTAAGCATCAGGAAGCTGGTAGCTGAGGTAAGCACTTGGGCAGGATCACACACTTCTTGGGGAAGCAAACACAGTGCTGAAATCCCTAACCATATCCTCAGCCAAATCCTTCCTCAGGGAAGGTCGGCCTCTGGTTCAGCCTGGTGTTTGTTCACTGAGCCTTATCCACAGTGAAACTCAGGTGGCAAGCCTCCCAGAGGCTTTACAGGCCCACAACGGCTTAGGCTCAAGCCTCAGGCGAGATTGTGCTAAGAAGGCTAACGGGGCTGTTGGCACAGGATTTGACTGTGCCCTGGAGTATGGTACACACCACACATGGTTTCTATTACTTTCTGTTCTTCCTTTTTTTCTTTGCTTGTGTGATTTTTTTAAAAATTATTATTTTCCTTCCTCTTCTATAGCATGTTAGAATCACATGTTTAAAAGTTTTACTTGGTGTGATGGGGCACACCTGTAATCCCAGCACCTGGGAGGTAGAGGCAGGAAGACCAATAGTTGATGACCCAGCTGAGCCACATAGCAAGTCTTAGACCAGCCCAAACTACCTAAGACCCTTTCTCAAAATAAGAAAAATGACACCAAAAGTTGTTTCCCCCATTTCATACATGATCACTTTATTATATTTACGTGTGAAAAGATGAGTTCAAATTTAGCTTCCGGGCATAATTTTTAAACATTGTTATTGTTTTGTTTGTTTGGAAGATCTCACTATACAGCCCTGGCTGTCCTGGACTCTCTGTGTAAACCAGGCTGGTCTCGAACTCATAGAGATCCACCTGTTTCTGTTTTCTGAGTGCTGAAATAAAGGCATGTGTCATCACACCCAGCTTACTTTTAAAATTACATTTCTGGGTTCATTTGGGAGAGAATTGCAGCATGTACACCATGGGTTGAGTGTGGAGGTCAGGGAATAATTTCAGTTGGTTCTCCTACCATGTGTGTTGGGGAAATCAAAACCAGGTGATCAATCTTGGCAGCAGGCACCTTTAGACATACAACTATCTTACCAGCCTATAATTGGATTTTTAATATAAATGTATGGATGTAATTGTTTTTGCTGATAGGGCAAAATAAAGAAGACTCTTAAGCTATATCTAAAAGTTCAAATGTTTCTTTCAGAAATTTGAATTGTAATTGAAAACATAGTTATTGGATGAAACTTTCAAAATATCAAAGGAATAAGGCCCTCCCATGTAATTATGAGTGATTGGTACATTATTATCTACCCACAAGTCATCTGTCGCTCAACATTTGGTCTTTAGAGTGGCAATCCAGAGGCTGAGAAGATGGTTCGGTGGATAAAGTGCTTACTGTGCAAGCATAAAGAAGTGAGTTCAAATCCCCAGCACTTGTGTAGTAATACCAGATGTGACCGTGTGTGTCTGTGAGCCAGTATTCTCATGGTGAGATGTGAGATGGAGGTAGAATCCCTTGGAAGGTGGCTGGCCAGCCTGGGCAAAACAGGGTAAAAAGCCAGGACTAATGTCTAAGTTTGTCCTCTGACCTGCACACACTGGGGCATGCACCTGCAGGAAGGAATAGCAGTATATAAATGCTTCTGAAGGCATCTAGGCAATTCTCCATGCCGCATAATACACATAGCATTCATTTACATTTACCTTTCACGTGGTTCTTGGGTATTATGTTGTAGAATGACATTCTACGGCTCTGTAGTTGTTTAGCCTGTTAAAGCATTCTTAGCTGATTTCCATATCAATGCATGTTGAGCCCTGCTATAATGTAAATAAGTTCTTAAGGATACAATAAACTGATGTTTACTCTCTTAGAAAACAGCTCTATCAGGTGACTTTTTCAGAGGCACAGGAAAGCTTATCCACATCATCAGTGTCGGTGCCTGCTGGATTGTGTGCATATCTGTGTTTCCTTTGGTTGGTTGATTTAGCCTTCAACAACCGGGTCTCAGAGGCTCGCTCTTCCTTCCTTCCTTCCTTCCTTTCTTCCATCCTTCCTTCCTTCTCTCTTTCTCTTTCTCTCTCTGTGTCTTTCGTTGCTTCTTTCTTTTTGCAGATAGGCATGGTGGCAGCACCTCTAGAAACTGACACAGGAGAATCCAAAGTCTGAAGCCAGCTGAGCAGAGGCACCCAGGCCCAGTCTCAAAATATAAAAAAAGTGGTGAGGGGATCTCAGGGATTGAGCATGGCTTTGTATGTGTGTGACCCAGGTTCAACCTCCAATGTGGAGAAGAAAGGGGTGGAGTATTAATTAATTTAGTCTTAAAATTAGATACTTATTACTTTAATGTGTGTGTGTGGGGTGTGTGTGTGTGTGTGTGTGTGTGTGTGTGTGTGTGTGTGTGTGATGGCATGCATATGTATGGAGGTCAGAGGAAATGTCCTTCTACCAAGTTGGGCCAAGGGCTTGAACTCAGGTCATCAGGCTTGGCACCAAATGACTTTTGCTCACTGAGCCCAATCATTAGCCCTATTTTATCTTTTATAGTTGTTTGGGATCTTCCCGACTATGGGCTCTTACCTCCATGAAAACAAGGCAATGTCTATCTATTTGTCGCTTTATTTCTAGTACTTAGCAGAGTTTCCCTGGCAAAACTAGATTCTTGATGAGTTTGTGAAAAGAATGGATGGGTATTAATCAGTTTGACACTTTCCATTTTCTAAAGGAGCTAGGACTACATGACACGCTTGAAACAGCGTCTTGAGATTTTTACCTTCCTTATAGCCTAGAGGCATCCCAGGCATTCTAGCTCTGACATGCCAACTCCAGCATTTTATTTGCTTACAAAGCAATATTTTCATCGATCAGGAGGTCATTTCCAACCCACCTGTGCCACTTCTTACCCCCTTCATTACCACCTTTTCATGAATCTCCACACTCACCAGGCTTAATATCCTTGGCAGAGATTTCAAGGCTTTCCTGAATTTCACATCACCTACTTTAGTTTCAGTTCTGTGTCTATGCACTCTCATGGTCTTCATTTCTACTCTGTATCAGCAACCCAGTTGGACTGATCTCATGGGCTTTGTGCCTACCTATAATGAGCATAGCAGAAAATGCCATCTGGACGTGTAAAAATAGCTTAGTTAGGAACCTCACTATACCCAAGGCTGTGCCTGATAACCAGAACCCAATGACATCAGTCACTCAAGATAAAGAGATGGAGTCCTAGAACCCTATGACACCCCATATATATATACGCAGAAACCAAGAGCAATGCCCTGCTCTGCACATCTGGAGAGATACCACCTTGACCTGCTATTTTGATGACCATATAGCTATACCATAGCATATGCACCCTGAACAGGAGAAGACATAGATTTTCCTTTTGTCTTCCTTAGATGTTTGTCTTATAGCCAATAGTGCTGCCATTAATTCAGCATGTCGTGTTGATTTGGTGGTTCCTTCCTCAGTAACGGCCATTCCAGCCCCTACCCACAGCCCTACCCACTGTCTATAGGCTGCCACTTCCCATTTTGGTTCCATCAGTGATTGATAAGCCATCAGCAAACCATGTGTTAGCCAAATGCTGTGATGTTCTGTTGGTCCCCATAATCCAAAAGGTGCCTCTTTGCGGGAAGGTGTGAGCAGTTCAGGGATGGGGGATTATAGGCAACTGATCTATTTCCTCGGTGCAGGAAGGCACAGACCCCTTTGCTACCACACCCTGGTCATGAAGGAATTCAGATAGGGACCATTTCCACTGTAATACCTTTCCTTCCATCGCTAAGCCTGTGAAGAGCTCTGCCTTCAAGCAGATCGAATCCATCCTTGGATGGGTGCCCTTATGACCATGGAGTGGTGAGCAGTGACTGGGTATGGGGTTCTGCATGGTTCATAAAACATCCAGATGTGTTTCTCAATGAGAGTATTTATTTTTGGCATATGGGAAGAACCACCAAAAGAATCCAACAGGCAAATGTTGGTGGATTCCTTTTTACTTTATGCAGAGTCCCCAGTTGCCATATTAATCAAGAAATATGATATCCGTAATTAGAGTATCACTTGGTTCAATATTGGGCGGGGTTGCATGAGCTTACAGGCTGTCTCAAAAACTTCTCTTTGTCCCCGTTCCCATTGCAAATTAGCTGCCTTTCTGGTCACCCTATAGAGGGGTTTCATAATCTGTAAATATGGTATGCATTTCCTCCAGTAGGCAAACATACTAATTAGGGGTTGCATCTAAATTTTTGTCCCTAGGTGGTTGGATATTTAAAATCTTGTGCTATACACCACCTGGGACCTTTATATATCCATAATACACCTAGGTGTCTGGCCCTTTCACCTTGTCTTTATTAATGGTCTAGCCACATACCAGGGCATCAATTACTATTTCCATATAGTTTTAAACAGTGCTCTTATTATATCCTGCAATCGAAATATCATCTACACAGCTTAAAAGTAGGCAGTCCGATTTAGGGAACTTTCCAGTGGCCAACTTAGTGTCACGTGGGCAACGATTGGGCTCTTCTTATGGCTTGAAACATTCTCTTGAATCTGTACTGTTTATTGTTCTAGGTAAAGGTGGCAATTCTCTAGATCCACATGGAGTGGTGTGTTAGAGAGCATGTCTCATAAGCCTATGGTGCCAAAGAGTTTGGGGTTGTAAGTCCTAAATCTTTAAGAATATATCTTCTACATAAGGTAAATCTCTTGGCATTTGTGGAGAAAGCTGACTAATATTCCTGTAGTTTACAGTGAATCTACTGACCATTTGGCTTTTATACTAGCCTATTGAAATTGAAGGGCTGTTCAATTCAATAATATCTTCTTATAATTTACTTAAAGGCTCAGTGATGGTTTCGGCACCTCCCTTGATAGGGTACTGGTTGAAACGATTCCTTAAATTTAGGGAGTTCTAATTGGAGGAATTTGGACGTGCATGATATTATAGCCCAAGGGTTGACATTTTTTTTTAATGTAATGCTATTAGGTAAATAATTTGTGAATGACATCCATCCCCAGCACACAATTAGGTGCTTGTGTATTGTGAGAATATTTAGAGATAAATTATAGACTAATAATTTTATATTTTCTATTCCTGCTTTAAATGGTTTTCTGGCTACTCTTTTAGTAAGTACATAAACTTGGGGGTTTGGGGGGGTATGGGTAGAGGTTGAAAATTGTTACCTCACTCCCTGTTTTTAATCAGCCAATTTATCTGTTGGACCATTCCTCTGATCTTTACTGGGATCTGTGTTTAGGGACTATGGTCCTTCCTTGATTTCGAGCTTGTCGACTGCACACGTTCATTGGTCTGCATAGGAATCTGTTTCTGTATCCTCCTTTGGGCTATCTTATTGGTATCTGATCTTGTCTTCCAAGTGGTCTCATATTCCTGATTTTCTGAAAGAATGGAGGGTTGGGTCTGGGCAATAGTCTTGCCCCACCTCTGCTAAAAACTGGCCACCTTTTTGTGAAAGGAAATGTGACCTTGCCTTAGACTGGGCCCAAGGTGAAAGCAGTCTTGGATGGCCCCATTGACCCCATTGATACCCCATTGAGATAAACATCTGGGATAAGGCTGAGAGGAGCCATTTTGGGCCCGGGATTAAGGACAAGGCTTGGTTCCCCCCTCTGGCTATCTCTAAAATTCATTCCAGACCTTCAAATACGTAGGGATTTTTTATGGTCCTTTTGACTCCCCTAGTTTCTTCTGAGGTTAGCCTTACTGTATCAGCTCCCTTTTCCCATAAGCGAGTTACGTAGGATCCATCCTTATCTCCTCTTTGTGCAAAGTCTTGTCTTATTTGCTGCAGCTCTGTCCTTGCGAATGCTCTGGATTCTATGTCAGTGGTAACATTAGCATGTTTGCTTGAGATCTTGGTGTCACTGAGGCATCTGACCGGGCCTTCGTGTGTGTCTTCTCCACTTGCATCTTATCCTCTGAGCCTGCAGTTCTCCCTTTCCTCCTGCTGCTGGCCTTCGCAGACTGTTTCAATGGTCACCCTCTGTCCCTGAGTCCTCTGTCTTTCTTTCTTTTCATTTCTTTTTTTTTTTTTTTTTTTTTTTTTTTTTTTGGTTTTTCAAGACAGGGTTTCTCTATGTAGCCTTGGCTGTCCCTGACTCTCTTTGTAGACCAGGCTGGCCTCGAACTTACAGAGATCCACCTGCCTCTGCCTCCCGAGTGCTGGGATTAAAGGCGTGCGCCACCACGCCCCGCATCCTCTGTCCTTCTTAAGGGCTAAGTCTCTTTTAGGCACGTCTTATCAAGTTCAGAGCCACAAGTCACTTCTGTTACTCTCCTACCATGACCTCTACATACTGCACCTTTTTAATGTTTCCCTACACTCCTGTAGCTACAGTTCTGGAATTATCCATTCACCTGCCCTTTACATTCTTTTACTCGACCTGGCAATGAGTTATATTAGTGAAAACAAAAGGACACAATCACATAAAGCACAGGAATTACTACCTCTATAAATATGGGGATACAACTTTAGCCTGTTCTGTGGGAGCACTTTGTTTTCACAAGCCTCTGCCTTCACTTTTAGAAAATCTCTGTCTCTCTCTGTCTCTGTCTCTGTCTCTGTCTCTGTCTCTGTCTCTGTCTCTGTCCGTCTCTCTCTCTCTCTCTCTCTCTCTCTCTCTCTCTCTCTCTCTCTCTCTCTCTCTCTCTCTCTCTCTCTCTCCCTTCTAAGACAGGGTTTCTGTGTCGCTTTGGCTGGCCTGGACTCCCTTTGTAGACCAGGCTGGTCTCGAATTCACAGCGATCTGCCTGCCTCTGCCTCCCCTGGTGCTAGGATTAAAAGCATGTGCCACTATGCCCAGTGGTTTCTTTTCTTTCTTTGTTTCCTTTGTTCGTTTGTTTGTTTTTTGTTTTTCAAGACAGAGTTTCTCTGTGTAACCTTGGCTATCCTAGACTCACTCTGTAGACCAGGTTCGCCTTGAACTCATAGCGATCCGCCTGGCTCTGCTTCCCGAATGCTGGGATTATAGGCATGTGCCACCATGCCCAGTGGTTTCTTTTTTTATATAGAAAACAAAAGCTATCAGAAAGGGGCTTTGCACAAGCACTTCTTCCCTCCCGTTAGTATAAAATATCTGCTTCTACTCCCACCCATGTCTTTCTCCTCTGACCTTGAAATTTATGAGAATTAGCATTTGCAACTCAACTTCTGTCTCTTCTGGCCCGTGTATTCCAAATTATTTCCTTTTTGGTTTTTTGTACTTGGCCTATAAACTGGACCTAGTCATACCCTAAAATGTGACATGTCAAAATGCCCTCTTCTGGCTCTTACTCTGCCCCATCTGCCTTTTTATTCCTTCCTTTTCTTCACAGGCAAGCTGGAAGTCACTGTCTGGCTTCCCCAGTGCGTGTGTTCTGTGAGCGAATGAGTGTGAGCAGATCCTACACATCCAAGGATGGACTCCAGCCTGTTGTGGAGCTGCGTTTAGGGTGGTAGGGATGTGCCACGCCACCTCTTGATTTTGCAGTGCTGAGATTAAGCCCAAGGCTTCATGCGTGCACCTCCAACCCCCAACTTTCCTTACTTTTTAAAAGGTCTCTCCACTCATATGTTAATTCCACTGGGTGAGAATAAGCCTAGCATCACAATTTTGAGCCGAATTTGAAGCAAGCAGTGCTGGCAGGAAGATTCTGGCCAGGTCCATTCCTAGGTTCTCAGAAAATGGCCCTGAGTCACATTTTGCAGAGGCTTATAAAGGCAAACCCATACGGCCATCAAATTCCCTGTCAGGTCCAATCAGGGCAAACATATATCCTGCTGGACTTTCTGCCTCTGTGCTTTCCTCCTACATCCAATCAGGGATAAGCAGCCATCCTGACATATTTCCTGCCCATGTACCCACTTCCTGATCAAGCATATCCGGTACAGTTGAGTCACAGTTGTTTAGGGCAATGAAAAGAATGTGGCTTGTCATTTCCCATAAACCATTAGCCCGAAGCGTTTCAGCAAGTATCTGTTCATGGGCAAGGGACTTACAGGTTAGAGGCATTTCTGTTTCACGGATCTCTTAGGCACAGAAATTAAAATTTAAAGCATAGCTTTGGCTCTTGGAAACTAGCCACGTGCAATGGACTCAGCCCACCACCTTAACACTCAAAAGCTTTGGCTAAGGTTATCATTGTTTTTGTTTTTTAAATTTCCAAAGCCAGTGCTCATCTTTCAGTGTTTGTTGCTGTGATTCTTTTGTGCATGTGCGTGTGCGTGTGCGTGTGTGTGTAAAATCGATTGCTCTTTGGAAACTCTATTCTTGAGTTGTTATAACAATAATAATCTTTCTTTGGCTCCTTCACAATCCTTTCAGAACCCTGTGGACTTTCTTGCCTGCTTTTAATTTATTGGTGTTCCATAGCACTCCATGTCAGATCTCTTTTTGTAATACTAAATGTAGTCTCCCTTAAACAGTCTTTTCCGTGACCATAACTGCAGCCATCTATATATCAGTGGCACTCAAATATAGTCTCGACTTGTTCTGAGGGCGTTAGGATTTCACGTTGGCATGAAAGGCAAAAAATAGAACAAGTTAAAATTATCCCTTAACATCTTTAACAGTCCCTACAAGTCACCGTTCGCCATCTTGAATGCATACACCGTCAATCAAGAAGTCCTGCACAGCCAGTCTTCCTTTGGTATTGGAACAGAAGGTGGTTGCTTTAGTTGGATGCCAGATGAAGTTGTTGGCTTGCACGTGGGAACCATGTTACAAGAAAAATATGTTATTGGGCTTTGCATCTTGCCAAATGCATATCGTATAGCTAATATACGTTCAGTAAGCATAAGAGATAACACCAGTCCACTGTGCATATTTTTAGCCTGACTTCTTTCGTGGGCTCTAAGTGCCAAGCTGCCTATTGAATATCTTCTTTTGGGTATTCTGGTCCAAAGTGTTTTAATTACATTTCTGAAAGCTGAAGAAAGGAGATAACCCGCATTCTACTTAGCAAAAAGCATTTACTGTAATGACATAGCAGTGTGACAAGGTTGCAGCTCACATTCACTGTTGACTGATGTCCTTGTTCCAGAGAGATGCCGTCTAACACTGGGCAGCTGACCGGATGCAAGGATGCTTCAGGTTGGTGGAACCTTCAGGCCTCACACTGCATCTGCCAGTAACCTCAGGCTAAAGTGGAATTCATAAATTCCTTGGAAAGCACTGCAGTTCTCTATTGGTCTTTTCAACGCTGAATTTTATCTGCTGGTGGTTACATCATCCTGTAGAGCATTTGCACCAGGGTACCTGGAACAGTCAGCCAAGTTCAACGCCAGCATTTCCTCCATGACCAGACTGACCATTTGACTCTGACAGGCTAGGCAAGTGCTGTGTATATTGAGCAAACCTCAGAGACAAGTTTATATGGCAAAGCACTTTGCCTTCACTTTATCATACACCAAACAGTGTAAATAATTAAAGGCTTCACAGCAGAGGACAGTTAAGCATTACATTAAAAAAAAAAAAAGAAAAAAGAAAAAGCAACACTCCTCAGCTGTGGACAGCTTTACTCTACTTCTAACAACCCATGCAATGATGATGGGACCGGACAACTTTATGGTATCTTCTCTCTTTGACATCACTAGCCATTATGCCTACATACTTAGAGGATCTGTTTCTCCATTTGGTGAAGTCTGAACCAAACTAGAATATTCTCTGTGGCCAATTCCTGGTTGCAG
Source organism: Acomys minous (assembly GCF_964271855.1). Lineage (NCBI taxonomy): Eukaryota > Metazoa > Chordata > Mammalia > Rodentia > Muridae > Acomys > Acomys minous. Next base: position 91,113,735 of record NC_140492.1, on the reverse strand, counting down.
AAGGTAGGATACCAGGCATTTGGAACTAGTCAGTTGGATAATCATTGTTATCTTCCACTGGCTATTTTTTTTTTAATGTTTTTAATTTGAGTGTGGGGGGGTTGTTATTGAGACAAGGTCTTTCTGTGTGGTCCTGGTTGGTCAGATAGTCATGACACATACTAGCCTATTCTTAAAGTCTTCTGGCCTCAGCCTCCCATGTGCTGGGGCTTACTGATAAAGGCACCGTATGCAGCCGAATCACCGTGGTTTCATCCTGCAAAGTTGACCTCTATTTCTGAATTGTTCTTTTCTTTATAAAACATTAAAACACAATTTATAGACAGATAAAATTACCTTTACATTGAAGACATATTCAATAAGGCTAAAATTATAGGCAGATAGTTCTGTTACTGTCAGGTCCTGTTGCAGTTGATTTATAAGTATAGCCTAATAAATGTTTATTATTAGGCTAATTATTATGATAGTGGTATTTTCTAACCCCCTATCAGTCAATAAAAACACAGACACCAGTTGTAGTTTAGAATAAGCCTTTACCTGGGGCAAGGCAGATAGCACCTCCTAAAGTATCCTCCAATAACTCCCAGTCTCCATCCCATGCCATCTGCTTATAATAATTTCTATCAAGCTACCTCCTACCCATAATCCCCAAACACTTGCTAATGCTCTTCATCTGGGCCAAATTCTCCATCCATGCCGGCCATGTGCTTCTTACTCCACCTAACTCATGGTAGCCTCCTCTCTTCTCTTCCTCTGTGGTCTCACCTTTCTCCTTCCCAAGATCCTCCACTCCCCCAGGTGGCAAATCTTTGTCATGCCTACCTTCTTCCGGTCCTGCCCAGGTATCAGCTTTTTATTGGTCAAACAGGAGGCACGGTTACAAATATTTTGGGGTATGTGAGTGTCTGCTTCTTTGGGCAGCAACCACCTCTTGGGGGGGACAATGATTAGCATCAGAATACATAGCACCAGACCAACCCCCAACAAGACCCACTGTGGTTTTTGCAGTGTAGTAGATAAACATTTTTTTTCTGAAAAAAAAAATTTAAATTATTAAAATAGTTTGTGCCCTTGTAAAATCAGAATCAACCGCAATCTCTTAAAACTTATAGACAACATTCTTTGGTTTATTTATTTATTTATTTAGTTTTTCGAGACAGGGTTTCTCTGTGTAGCCTTGGCTGTCCTGAACTCGCTTTGTAGACCAGGCTGGCTTCGAACTCACAAGGATCCACTTGCCTCTGCCTCCTGAGTACTGGGATTAAAAGCGTGTACCACCACCGCCTGGTCATTTTGTTTTATAACAAAAAAATACCACATACATGATAATACATCGTGTCTTCTTAAATAGCAAAAATGTGGTCGAAGGAAGGTCATCCACCATTTTCTTATCTACAGGCAGCCAGTACTCAACTCAAGTTCAAGGCGTGTCTGCTCTACAAAAGTGAGCCATGGTGGGAAAGGAAGGGAAGAGGAGGGGGAGAGGAGAGGTGGGGAGGGGAGGGGACAGGAGGGAAGAAAAAGGAAGGGAAGTAGAATAGGGAGGAGAGGAAATGCAATAACTATATCAATGATTGTATTATTCTACCACCTATATTCATAAATTTGAAGATGTATACATTTTGGTCTCCACAACCCAGTAAAGATATGATTTTTCCTGTGCCGGCTTGGTTTTTAATGTCAACTTGACACATGTTAAGAGTCATTTGAGAGGAGGAAACCTTGACTGGGCAAATGTCTCCACAAGATCTGGCTGTAGGCAAGCCTGTATGGCATTTTCTTAATTAGTGATTAATGGGGAGAGGGCTCCAGCTCAGTGTGGGTGGGGCCCTCCCTGGGTTGCTGGTCCTGGGTTCTATAAGAAAGTAAGCCAAGCAAGCTATGGGGGATCAAGTCCGTAAGCAGCGCCCTTCCGTGGTCTCTGCATTACTTCCTGCCTCTAGGTTCCTGTCTTGTTTGAGTTCCTGTCCTGACTTTCTTCAATGATGGAAGTATAAGCTGAATAAATCCTTTCCTCTCCAAGTTGCTTTGGTCATAGTGTTGCGTCAGGGCAATAATAACCCTAACTAAAACAGTCACTACCTCTATTATATAGAAATACACACGCCAAGACTCAGAAAAGGTGACTGCCCCTGAAAGACCCCCGAAGGGAGACCCTCACTCAAAGGGTGGGGGGCGCGCACCCAAAGACACACAAATGACCATCTTGCTGTAAACACATGAGGCAGTTTATTGGCGGAGCTCCGGGTCGACACGTATCTCATGCAGGAGACAGAGGGGTCGACCTAGAATCCCAGGGGTTAGGGGTTTATATGGGCAAGGGTCAGGGGGAGTGGGAAGTTTTGGCGCAGCCACACACGATTGGTTGTTTCAAACATTTGAACATCAGCAAATTACATAGGCAGATCTGGGGTAAGCTCAGACTTAATCACATGGGTACAGTCCTTGGTTCCTGTCTTTCTTGGAACCTGAGGGTAGATGTTTATCTGAGCTAACGACACATCTGGTTAAACTCAAACCTGGAACATTGTGTGCGGGCCTCAAGGGGGGGGATTAAGCAGACACCATAAGATCGGATGAGGGGTCTTGGCTCATTACTCATTCGACCATGTCTGGTACCTGTTTCTCTCAGGAATTTGTCCTTGTGTATTCTCCCTATCTTTTATGGCCAGCTAGTCCCTGGAACACTCAGTAGGCCTTTGTCTCCTATCTCCACATTCTTTGTGACTTATCATCTGGGACCTTGGGCTAGCATACCTGTCGACCTGCACTTATGAGTTAGAGAGCTCTGCTGTTCTGGTTGCTTTAATGCTAATTAAAAATTTTCCCTTTCACCCCAAATTACACAATAAATATATGACAGGAACAAAGCTTGCCCCGCAACTTCTTGACCCCAGGTTGGTGATCTTATGAAATAATGCACATCATGGGCCAAGTGCCTTATTATTGCTATTTATTTTGAGAGATGGCTCAAAGGGAGGCATTGCTTCAGTGAAACCCTTGATTGGCTCCAAATTAAATCCACACAAAGGCTTCTGGGGCTGCAAGCTGAACTCTTAATGCATGTCACTGTAGCACATCAGCGTCGATACATAATTCAATCTTATAATGGGGGATTAATTCCTCACTGGAAAAACACAGTGTGCAACATTAAAGGAAATAGAGAGTTATCGAATAGAAGCCATGTGTCCTTCTAAATGTAACAGCGTGCCCTAAGCCACACACAGTGATCTTGCCTTATTGGGCTCATGGTGTTTTCTCCTCCTGGGTGGTAAACGGAAAGCCGTACAGGAAGGACATCTTGCAGTGACTAACAGGGGATTCCAACCAGGGCCCTGACAGCTCAGAGTGACTGAACCTGCACTTTGATGAGTTTAAGAGAGTGGAGAGTCAGTAAGATTAGGAGGCCAGCCTGGGCTACAGTGTGAGACATTCTAACTTTATCTGCCCTCCCCCCATGCCTCAAAAGGAAACCAGGACTCTTACAACCATTTCCACAGGAAAAAAACCAAGCACTATGATACTACCAAACCATTGCTAGAATGAAACTTTCAAAACATTGAGTTCCTCTGGCAAATTTGAAAGAAAATTTATAGCTCTAAAATATCTTCGAACGCTTGAAAGAGAAAAAATGTCCCTAGAAATAAACCATAGACAATATTCACGAAATAGTCTGATTGTTACTTAAATTATCCAAATAGGAATTCCCTGATATATGGTATGAGATCCCTGACCCAGCTGTAGTGGCTCAACCTGTAATGTCAGCTTTTGAGGACTGAGGCAGGGGGCTTGCTCACACATTTTTGGCCACAGTGGGTTGGCTACAGAGTGAGTTTCAAGTCAGCTTTTGATAAAAATAAAAATACAATAAAATAAAATCCAGTAACAGAAGACAGTAACAACAACAGTAAGAGTAAGAGCCCCCAAACCACACACTTCCATCCTGTGACTAATTTTGCTGGTTACAGCGAGGAGCCAGGATCTTGCCGTGTAGATTAGCCTGGACTCACACTCGCAGCAACCCTTGTTGCTTTCTCAGGGCCGTGGACAGTAGGTATGTGCCATGTGCTTCCACACCTCATTTGCCATATCATCATCGTAATTAAAGACTTAATTTCTTCATAGGCAAAAACTGGCTTACAGACAATTGAACAGTTAGCAGAGAATTTCCACACGCCACATGGAGATTTCACCAAAATCGATGAACTAATTTTGGTATGTCATTATAAACAAAAGTTCCTAAGTTGAATTTGGATTTATTGTTAGTGTTGTTTAGTTTGGTTTGTTAGAAGCATAACATCATGCAGTCATGAGGGAATATCATATTATAATCTCACCACCCTAATATGTTTCCTGTACTCCGTAGTTTCACTCTTCCTCTTTTGCCTACCCTGGCCAGCTGCAAACCAGTGCTCTTTTCCATCTCTCTAGGCTTACTTGCCAACTGCTTTATTCTGTACTCATTTAGGGATGCACTGAGCACGTGCGCTCTCAGGATGATGTTCTTTTCTTCTTTTTTCCTCCTCCTCCTCTACACTCCTCTGTTTCTTGGGGTGGAATTCAGGGTCTCATACAGGCCAGTCAAGTATATTACTCCATTTTTCTTTCATTTTATCTGTCTCAAGAAATCAGAACAAATACCAAAAACAAGACAAAAAGAAAAGAAAAAAAAAAGCCCTAAGTTTCCAAGTTTCACTCTAGGAGGTCCTGTGTGAAATATGTACATCCAGACAGGCGTGGGGCACATGCCTGTACTATCAGTATTTAGGAGGCTAAAGCAGAAGGATTATCATGAGTTCAGTCCCGTCTTGGCTTCAAAATGAGGCTGTTGAACATACTTCACAAGGTTGTTTCAAGAAACCACACACACACACACACACATTCACGCAAAGGATAAAAAAAAAAAAGACATTCAAAATATAAATGGTAAAGAAAAGCCTATGAGGAATAGTAGTAGTAAGTGTTCAATAAATGTGTGCTTTTTTTCCTCCAATTTTGTGATTATTCCATGCTTTTATTCAATGAGCACTAATCAGGAGTATCACTTGGATGTAGGGATGCTGTGATTAAGAAGCCACACCCTCAGGAATGTTATCACAGTGCGTACAAACACAAACCAGAAGCACTCTTCACCACAAGTGCTACTAGGGTACTATAGGGAGGTGACCTGACTTACATCCCCTTTGGTATTTGGTAGGTAAATCGTGACTTTTGAAACTGGCTCTGTTACAGAAGCCAGGCTTGAGTTACCATGGTATAATGCATGGTGTGAGGGGAACAGCATGGTAAATTAATGATTCTTATTTTTGCCTGGGAAAGCTTGATATATATTTTTTTAATTTTAGTTTTAGAAAGGGTCTGGATAGCCCTGGCTGCTCTAGAACTTTCTGTGTAGCCCAGACTGGACTCAAACTCCTCTTGCCCCAACCCAGTACTTCACGGGGTCCCGGGGATTCTGAGCCTGAGTAACCACGTCCTACAAATATCTTCTTACATTTCAAAACAAGCAAAGGAACATATCGAGTAGGAGCAGATTAAGATGCTGCAGGCTTTGACGCTAACACTCAGAGGTAGATGTAGGAGTATTTATATATAGTTCCTGCCTAGTCTAGGCTACATATTCCTGCCTAATTAAAAAAAAAATCAAACGAATGCTTTAAATTAGAAGCTCCCAATTAATTAATAGTTGCTCAAAAACGTTAGTTGAAGTTCATTTTTACAATACCGTTTTAAAACTATTTTGCGTGCGGCAAAATTGAACTGTTTTCTGGGTTTTTCTTCCCAATAAACAACATAGTGCTTTAATCATCAATAAACTCAACAATCAAAACCAGAAGAATTCCACCATCCTTCTAAATTCTTTTTTTTAATTTTAATATTTTTAACGCATACATTTATTATTACACATATATAAAATAAACCACATACAGCAAGAACCACGAAACAATCCGGAATTATATTAATGTTACATTCATAGTGTTGTGGCTATTTGTATTTGGCAACCTTGTAGAGAGCATCTTTTCTATCTTGGTGAGTCTAAATTCTGAATGAAAATCAATATCATCCTTCTAAATTCTAAGCCCCATTTAAAATTAGCCCCTTCTTCATCCTTTGCCACTAATCACCACAGTTCTGTGTTGTCCCTTTAAAAACAAAGTAAAAAGTACACACATGCACACATACACACACACACACCAGCTTTTTATTTCGAAAGAGTATGACTTAGAGGAAATTGCAAAAACATTACCGAGAGTCCTAGGAATTTATTAGCTACTTAACATTATCATCTTACATTACTTGCTCAAGACTAAACCTCAGTCTTCAGATTTGGAAACTGACAGTGCTTTCATTTTGCCTGTTACTGTCTTTCTTAAGCAATGTTGTTCTCCTGTTTAAAGGAGCAGTTGGATTTTTTTTGTTCGTTTGTTTGCTTGTTTTTGTGACAGGGTTTCTCTGTGTAGCCTTCACTGTCCTGGACTCGCTTTGTAGACCAGGCTGGCCTCCAACTCACAGCGATCCGCCTGCCTCAGCCTCCCAAGTGCTGGGATTTAAGGCGTGTGCCACCACGCCCAGCACTACAGCAGCCGCTTAAAGCGCTTTTCTGAGAGAACCTATCGGTCCCACGATCCCCTAATTCCTACATCCTTTGGCTCTTCTCCTTGTTGCTACCGTTGCCCCTTAGTTTCATTTTGCTAATTGGTATTTTCTGATCTTCGTGCCGCAAATGGTGTAGCGGTCAGCACTCGAATTCCTAACTTCTTGTCCCAGCCTTGTTTTAAATGGGTGACCGTGACCATGGAGTGAGTTTAACCGGATTGCTGCACCGCCTTTAGATGGGCGCGGCTAAGCTCTCGCACCCTTGCTCGCACTCCACTTCCTCACCGGTCGCCCGTTTATAGTCAGGATCTTAGACTGCGTGTTGGAGGAGAGTGTGCAGGTACCCGCCCGAGAGCACGGAGAAGGTAAGATCCTGTCTGGGAAGGGCTGGACCCGGGTACACAGGTTGCAGGAAGGTCTCGCCGCGACGTCACCGGGGCGGCCCCACTGCGCATGCTCGCCGCGGCGCGGGCGGGGCTCCCCCTCCGCCCATCCGCTCCGGCCGGCCCCGCCCCGCCGCGCGCCGCCGGCTGCAGGTCAGGGCGAGCGAGCGGGGTGAGTACTCCTAACCGCGGCGGCGCCTCCGCATCTGCTCCCCGCAGCCCTCGTCCGCCTCCCGGGACCCGAGAAGGGCGGCGGAGCGGCCGCCTGGAACAAAAGGCCGGGGAGGCGGGCGCGGGCCGCCCGGGCGACCTTTCACCTTGTGCTAGGCATGTGCTCACGTGACCTTGAAACAAAGGAAGTTAAGCGACTGGCAGGCCCCACCTGAAGGGCTTTCAGATTTGCAGCTAACGAGCTACCTGCCACCTCCACCCCAAGCTATAAAACTAGGAAGGGGGGGGGGGGAGATAAAGGAATAGTTACTGATTTATAGAAGACATATTTTCATTAGTGGTGACAATTGTGGGAATCTCGGTAGTAGAGCCCAGGGTGGCCTCACGTTCTTTCAAAATCAAAATGGAACCCTAATTTCTGCAGTCACATGATTTTGACAAGATGCAAATTGTTCCCAACTGCTAGAAGAAAAGAGAGAGGGACAGAGACTGGGTTTGTTTTTTGAGACAGGCTTTGCCCTTATGTAGCCCAGGCTGGCTTCCAGCTCCAGGGCAGCCCTGCCTCGTTTGCCAAATGCTGGGCTTACTGGTGGGAACTCTCAGGCCTGGATTGTCTACCTCGGACCTTAGCCTCTTCCAAGAAGCTAAAACTACAGACCCCATCCCTGGTTACAGGAGCCATCTGATTTTATTCAGTGTTTGTATTCATTTTCTCACGTTTTGAGTGCGCTTTGTCAGTTGGCTTGCTCTAAGTTCAATAATTCTTTTCCAGAGGCTTCCTTTGAGTCATTATAATCTGACAGTGGCCCCCACTGTGGTGACAAAAGTGTACATTTGTGACTGTTAGCTTGAGAAAATAAAGACTGTGTCCAGCACTCACATCTATTTTGGAATTCCAAAGGGTCAGATATTGACAGGAGAAAATGACACGAAATGAAAACCTTTGTGGGGGCGGGGAGCGGATAAAGAATAATGAAGAAGTTCGAAGTCTCAGTGAACAGTTTTGAAAAGTGGCATACCTGAGCTTGGTGGCCTGTCCTTGTCACCCCAGCCTGCCGTAGCTGGAGGCAGAACTAACTACCTCTAGTTTGAAGCCGCTCTGCCCTCAATGAGCAAAAAAACAACAGAAAATTGTTACTCATTTTTTTTTTAATGGAAGAAACTCCTGGAAATAGTTCTGAGCTTGATTCATTTGAATATGGAATATGTCAAGATGAGGGAACGGATCTGACTATATAGATACATAATGGGTTATCTAAGAAAATGCTTTAAAAAAAAAATACTATCTTCCCCTCTCTAAGCTTTCCAGACTTACATTAGCTTGTGTTCCCTAGGCAGCTAGGGCTGACCTTAGCTGATCCCCCTGGCTCCACTTCCCAAGTGCTTGTGTGCCTCAGTCGCATGCCCAGTCTATATGATGCTGGGAATTGAACTCAGGCCTTTATGCAGGCCTGCCATCTGTGCCACTCCACACCCCATTTTTTAAAAAAATATTTTAGCGTCTTACTGACTCCAGCCTAGTGTAGACCTCACCATCCCCCTGGCCTCAGCTTCTAACGCACTGAGATTACAGGCATCTACTTCCATGCCTGTATGTAGCTTGATGGCACTTCTTACTGGCCCAGTAAATCTCTTAGAAACATAAGCATCGCTTTAGGAAAAACAGTAAAGCTTACACACGTAGATAGTTTCAGACTGGGGTTGATTTGAATAGTAATCTCTCTAAAGCGTCAAGATGTGCTTTGGGCCTCAGTGGGTCTGTTGGAATCACAAGTATTATCAGCATCCAAAAGAAGGAGATACAGAGATTATTTGGTGATGGCACCTTGAGGCCCAGCAGGCTATAAAACAATCGGAACGGAGGGTACCAGGAAATGTGCTCTACCTGAAGGCAAGCTTCTGTAGCAGAGGCCCCTCCCCTATGCATGGTACATCAGACGGCTGCTGGTGTATAGTGGCCAAGGAGAGTGGTTAGTTTTCCTTTGACGTTAGGGTTATCTCATATGATTGAGTAATAGCATTCCAAGAAGAGCTTTCATCTTCCTCTTTGCTTTCTAGAACCTGTGATGATTCCCGATCGCTCGCTGTTTTAAATGCCATCTCTTGAGTTGGAATGCTTGCTCTAAACTGCTTGCTCCCTCTCTTCCCCAGAATCTCCTGTAGTCCTCAATCCACTACCTAGGTGGGCTTTTTTACTCATCCACTCTGTGTCATTTCAACCTGGTCCTGTGTTCATTAGTGCCCCCTTCCTCCTTCCTCACCACTTATTCAGTGCTACAGATTTCTTCCAATTCATAATTCTGGGACTGGTTTTGAAATCTTAATTCCTGTAGATCACAGGGTGTATTGCCCTGGTTGGCTTCGAACTCACAGAGATCCGCCTGCCTCTGTCTCCCAAGCGCTGAGACTAAAGGCGTGTGCCATCACCGCCTGGCACACTTTTTTTTTTTTTAAGTCTCAAATCTATCACGGCGATATTGAGGGCTCAACTGTACCTTTTTCATTCCTGTCTTATCTGGTTTCTTTTACATTAGCCATTTTATCTGCATTGCTTACAACTTGAAATTCAAATCCCAAAAGTATTTGAGGTGACTTATGACCTATGAATGATACAATAACAAAAATGAATCACAGTCATGAAAATATGAAGCTGGAGCCCGGCGTGGTGGCGCACGCCCTTAATCCCAGCACTCGGGAGGCAGAGGCAGGCGGATCGCTGTGAGTTCGAGGCCAGCCTGGTCTACAAAGTGAGTCCAGGATGGCCAAGGCTACACAGAGAAACCCTGTCTCGAAAAAACAACCCCCCCCCCCCCAAATCTGAAGCTGGAGTAGAAAGATAACATTAGGATGAGTCACACTGAAATACGTTTTCTCTTTCTGGACAGTCGCTAGAGGCAGCCACAGGTGAGCTTCATGATGGTCAAAGGAGAGATGTAAACATACTGCAGCTTCCCCTGTTAGAATAATTGGGAAGTCATTGCCCGAGGAGGTCCCATCACCGTGGCTTCCCACTTCAGCAAACAAAAACTCAACTCAGTGGAAACTGTCACGTTCAAGGGAAACACATGGTCAGCTCTCTCTAGCAGCTGACCTCCAGCTCAGGAGTTTCCCTTGGGATGATCTGTATATGTCCGTTGCTTCACTTAAAGCCTTCAGACACTTCCTTTGCCTTGTCCCGTGTTCTGTCAGGGAAAGCCTTTGTGTGGGTCCTCTGCGGTGGGGCCCTGCACTGCTTGTATTCTGGAACTGCCTGATTCTTCTCTTAGCTACCCAGGCTCTTCTAAGGTCTAGGGTACCATGTCTAGCACTTTGACGTGAGTATTGAGTGCATGGAACGCCAGTTATGGTCGTAGGTTTCAGAGAGAACACAGAAGGTCCTTGACCTCATCTTGTTGACCTGTAACTCACACATTGTACAGGAGGCTCTACTGGATGGTGGTGGTGGTGGTAATGATGATGATGATGATGGTGGTGGTGGTGATGATGATGATTGGGGCAGAGTGTCATGTAGCACCCATTTGTCTGGAACTGGGACTTACTATGTACCTGAGGTTGACCTTGAATTCCGGATTCTCTTGACTCAGGCCTGTATTGCTGTTTCTTCCAGCTTCTACTGATGCTTTTGTTTTTGTGTGGATTTGTTGTTGTTGTTTTGGTTATAGGGATTGACCCCAGCCCTTTTGTTACTGGGTACACCCCCAGCCTTTTACTAGCACCACAATTAAGAACATATATATTAGGTGCATACATGAGTTTTTGTGAGTATCTGCCATGTGTGGGTGTGTACCCATGGAGGCCAGAAGAGGGTGGGGTTCCCTGAGACTGTAATTACAGGCTTGTGAGCTGACCAGCGTGAACAGTGGGAACTGATCTCTGGTCCTCTGCAAGAGCAGCAAGTCCTCTGAACTGCCGAGCTGCATCTCCAGCCCCTCTTCTGGTAACAGTACAGAGTCCTACACGACAGGATGTTTATTATACCTGGTCCCTCAGCTGTAAATGGCAACAGCGAACTATGACTGTTCTTTTTGACGATAAACTATTTCATATACATTACACAGTAGGCTCTAAACATGAGGGAGTGGGCTCTGCTTACTCTATACTCCTTCCCCTGCTCCGTCCATTTATATAGGTATGTATGTGTGTGTGTATATATATGTATGTATGTATGTGTGTGTATGTGTGTATGTATGTATATATGTATATGTGTGTGTATGTGTGTATGTGTGTATGTATGTGTGTATGTGTGTATGTATGTGTGTATGTGTGTATGTATGTGTGTATGTATGTATATATGTATATGTGTGTGTATATATGTATGTATGTATGTGTGTGTATGTATGTATGTGTGTATGTATGTATATATGTATATGTGTGTGTGTGTGTGTGTATCTTGTACTCCTTTTAGACTGTCTTTGTAAGAACTGTGCCCACTTATTGAAATGACTTTGTTTCTACCTGGTCAGTCATGTTCAAATTTCAGATTTCAGTTCTTGAAAAATTAAACTCATGTTTTCAGAACTTCCTGTTTTGGAGTCTTCCGTGATTTTCTTAGGGACATTTTGATTTGTTTTCACGAGGATCCACAGAAAAAGTACCAGGATATAAAAATAAACAAAATGTTTGTGGAAATAGGAAAGTGCTTAAACTCTGGACAGGGTTTCAAAATAATTTTTTGAAGGGGCTATCTCTTTCATCACAAAAATTTTCAGTCATTTACTTTTTTTCTTCCCTCACACACAGTGGCATTTGACAGTATATTTTAAAGACTCATACTGTACCATCTGTATTCAAATTGGCACTGAGTTTGTAGCTTCTTATACAGGGTATGTTCATGTTTGTTAGGTGTTTTCACCCAAATAATGCTCCCTTACTTGTTAGTTCTGGGCTGATGACGTATGCCCTGACCAGAGTTTGCACACGAGTCCTATTATGCAAAAGCAGTAAGGGAGTGTGGTCAAGATTGGTTTATTATTTTCACTCAGAATTATCACTTCTTTCCCGGTGTGCTAGCACATGCCTCTAATTCTAGCACTGCAGGGCTGAGACAGGAGCACTGTGAGTTGGAGGTTAACTTGGGTGACATACTGAGTTCGGGTCTAGCCTGAGCTACATTGTAAGACTCAGGTGTGGTAGCACAAATTTGTAATCCCAACACTTGGAAGATAAAGGCAAAAAGATCAGGAGTTTGAGAACATCCTTGCCTGGGATACATGGACTTTTGTCATTAACTAGTCAACTAACTAACTGTTACCTATCTGTAGGCTGTGTCTGCCCTCGTGATTGTGTCTGCTAAGCAATTGGCATTATTTTCATTTTGATCTTTTTCTTCTGTGTTTTGGGAAAACATACCATGAGTATATATTAAAATACTAATTTGATCCCCCATCCATACTTTTATGTTTCTCTCTTTTTTTTAATCTATAATGCAGAATTTAAGTCTCTGGTCTTTTATATTTGAATTTTCTTTATTACCACTCCTCTCTTTTTCTTTTCTGATTCTCAGACTAGGTCCTGTGACGTAGGCTGGCCTGGTACTTGTTATGTAGCCCAAGCTGGCCTTAATCTGCCTATCTTCCTCTTTCATCTTCCCTCTAGCTGGGATTTTAGGTGTTTACTGCTGTACCTGGGTCCCAGTTTACTTTTTAATTTTAACTGTTTTTCTTTCTTTCTTTATATCTTGCTTTTAGAGGTTTGTTTTCTTTTTTAAATTAGTAACGTAGAATGGATAATTTTTTAGGTTTTAGGTATTTCAGCCATTATAGAAAAAGGCTTTCTCTCTTCAACCTTATAATTTTATTTTTAATTAATTAATTAATTACAATTAAAAGACAAGGGGTTTCTTGCTGTGAAACTTTGGGTGGCCTGAAACTAGCAGTCCTCATGGCTCAGCTTGAAGTGCTCGAATTGCAGAATTGTGTTGACCTCTTCATCTTCATGGAAATATGTTTCTTTTTCTTTTTCTTTTTCTTCCTTCCTTCCTTTCTTTCTTTCTTTCTTTCTTTCTTTCTTTCTTTCTTTCTTTCTTTCTTTCCTGGTTTTTCGAGACAGGGTTTCTCTGTGTAGCCTTGGCTGTCCTGGACTCAGTTTGTAGAGAGCTCACATCATCGTCTCTTATTCAGGAGCTTCTTATTTTTTTGGTTGTGGGCCGAGCCTTTAACGGCTGAGCCATCTCTCCAGCCCTCAAGAGCTTCTTATTGGCCCCACGTTGACACTGATATTAGTGGCTGACAGAGGAGCGGCTTGCGTGGGTTGCTTTGCTGACTCAGTAAGCAAGTGTCCCTTCATCTCCCTCATATAGATGTCCAGGATTCTTGCTCTTAGTATTGAGTTGGAGGCCAGATGGGTGGACACAACTGCAGCTAGGAAGGATACCTGTCTTCTGTATTTGGAGATTTTTTGTTTCACTTACAGCTTATAAATTTAAGAGTTTGGGGAAGATGCTGGCGAGGCTGTACTACTGTTTGAAGGCTAGTCTGTGCCTCAGCTCCCCACTGCTGGCTTCATATCACGGTATTCAGTGCACTACACTGACCTCAGGCCCTGCGCATTACAGGTTGAAAAACCAGTAGGAGAATGGCGGCTTAGTAGGTTCCCTTGAAGGGAAAGTCGAATGGAGGGATGTGAAATGCTTCCTGTTTCCTCCTGGAACTTCCTGCTGCAGAAGTTAGGAAAAATCTCAGATGCCAGTCAGGGATTCGCCTCTCCAATCCAAGGGCATGTCGCTCCCTGTTTAAACTTTGGCTGGTGGAGGGAGACTGATCTGCTTGGTCCCTGGACAGGACTGAGCTGCCTCCCTCCTCCCTTTTGATGCTTCTCCAAGCTACTTATTGGTTTGCCCAACCCAGGCAAATGGGATTCTTGTTACTGTTATTAGCCATTGAGCCACATGTGTAACTGTTTCATTTGGGCCACATCTTCAGGCATCTCCTATAGGAAGTTCTAGGACTGTGACTTCTGCTTCTATGAGTCAGTGGACACGGCGGAAGAAGAGGGAGAATCCTGGCTTGACAATGTGACTACAAATGTTGATTGAATTATGTTTGTATCTTTAATAAGTTAGATAGTCTAACTTGGCAGAGAAGTAGTTATTCACTGGTATTTCATTTTGGCACATCATGAGGATTTGAGTGAGATTAATACCCTTTTAATATGGGTATTTCCAAGTTGTTAATCAAGGTGTATTTGCGTTACCTATATAACATCCTTCAGCAAAGCTCAGTCCTTAGATAATTCTAAAAGTATACAACTCAGTATTAGTGTGTTGGTGTTCAGCCATCTTGCTAGTAGCACACTGATGTTAATAAGATAAAGCATGGCTACTGAGTGGAATTTTATGTTTCAACTAGCATTTTTAATAGTTCAGTACATCTCAAGTACCTGGAGGGCTTTAGGGCCTGGAGTGTTTTCACTTGTTCTATTTTGTCACTAAGAGTTGCCTTGGAATTTTAAAACTCCCAAGTATATAATCTGTTTTGGTGTGTTTTCTATCTTTTTAAACTTATTTTTATTTATTTAATTTTTTGAGACTGGGTCTCACTACGTAGCCCCGGCTGGCCTGGGACTCACTGTGTGTAGACTTACCCTGACCTCAAACTAAGAGGGATAATCCTGCCTCTGTCTCTTGAGTGCTGGGATTAAAGATGTAACAAGAATAAATTAATAAAAAATTAAAAAAAGATGTGTACCACCAGGCATGGCATAAGTGTATATTCTCTATAAATTCCATTCTCTTTGTGGTGATTTATTATTTCTTGGTGTGTGTCAGGATCGTACATCCGTGTGGCAGGTCCATTTCAGTCTTCTAATTCTTCATCCTTTTCTGAGTGTTGAGACGGGCTCTTCCGCCATCTGTATGACGATGAACCAGGATCATTAACCCAGCTTGGAGTCTCTTTCCCTTCTGAGATGGACTCATTCAAAATGCTCACTAGACTCATCATTTGCGGATCTACAAAGTCTTCATCAGACCCATGCGAAACTGGCCCTACCTCTCTCCTAACCCTGTTCCTCCTCCAGGGATCTGTGTAGAAATACTCTGGCACCTAAAGGCAGAAAGCTGGCAGGCATGCTCAGACCTGGTTTCCGGCCTTTGAGCCCCTCCCTCCTCCTCTGTGCTGCCCACAGTCTTCTCTCTGCACAGCTCCTATGACTCGCTCCTGGGTTACCAAGAGCCCTTTAGCTGACTTCATCCAGTCAAGACAAGATGTCACC
Organism: Acomys minous; assembly: GCF_964271855.1. NCBI lineage: Eukaryota > Metazoa > Chordata > Mammalia > Rodentia > Muridae > Acomys > Acomys minous. Next base: position 91,098,373 of record NC_140492.1, on the reverse strand, counting down.
AGCACAGTTCTCACTTCCTCTCTCACCTCCACGTTGCACCCCCAGGAGTTCTTTAGATGGGCATGGTGCTCCACAGCTGCAGTCCCCACACGCAGGACAGCCAGAAAGGAGGAACATGAGTCTGAGGCTAGCCTGGGCTAATAATAAGTACCAAGCCAGCCAGGGCTACATATCAAGGCCTTGCCTCAAAATTCAAGCCAAAACAACCAACCAAAAACCAAAAACTAAAATTCTGCTTTGCATATCCTGTTCCCATGCCTTAATTTCCCTTGGTATACCCTAATTCTTCCTTTTGGGTGCTTCCTCACTAGGGTCACACTGGTTTTGTTTTGTTTTGTTTTTACCATTTAGCAATAATTGTGTGTGTAGTGTAGGAATGTCACATACGCCTAGAAATGTCTGATCCCCAGCGGAAGTCCTCTTAGCTGATGGTGGCTTCTGCATGGATGGCTCTTGGAGATTTGTGCTTGTCTTCCTCAGCCAGTTTCCTGCTTCCTTGCCTTCTGGACAGAGCTGCATTGATCTCAGGAGTGCACGTTCACAGGAAAGACAATTCCTAAACTTCCGTCCCTTTGTGTGCTTTACTACATTCTGTGTCCTCAAGAAAAGGTAATTTGAGGTCAAGAGTTCGCAACCTTGGCCTAACTGTTTCCACCACTGCACAGTGGGGCTCCAGGCTGGGCTTGGGGAGCCCATGCAGTGTGGGGCAGTTTTCACATATAAATCTTACACAATAGGAATGTGTTCATAAATTAGTGCGTCCACTAAGGAGTTTTCAAACAAAGCTGACCTTTAAAACAACCCTAAATCTTGAGTGGAAGGCCATTTTTGCTCCACCCTAAAAAACTCCCAAGTACAGAGACTGTTGATGGCCCCACTTCCCTGATACCGATTTTGGTCACTGCTTCTTCTACATTAAGTAAAACTTCCTGTTCCTTTGAGGATCAGGTAATGAGTTTGTAAGCCGTAGCACCTACTGTCTCTGCAGCCACAGCAGATGCCTGTACTGTCATCTGAAGAGCGAATCCAAAAGTCTCAGGGTTTGGAACTTCCTGAGTGCCAATCATATTTGCCCGCAATCTGTTGTGAATACTGATCCCTTGTTCACACCAAGACATCAGATACTACAGTCTGCAGTCTGCTGTCAGTACTGATCCCTTGTTCACACCAAGACATTAGATACTACAGTCTGCAGTCTGCTGTCAGTACTGATCCCTTGTTCACACCAAGACATCAGATACTACAGTCTGCAGTCTGCTGTCAGTACTGATCCCTTGTTCACACCGAGACATCAGATACTACACTCTGCAGTCTGCTGTCAGTACTGATCCCTTGTTCACACTGAGACATCAGATGCTACAGTCTGCAGTCTGCTGTCTATACTGATCCCTTGTTCACACTGAGACATCAGATACTACAGTCTGCAGTCTGCTGTCCATACTGATCCCTGTCCACACTGAGACATCAGATGCTACGGTCTACAGTCGGCTGTCAATACTAATCCCTGCTCACTCTGACACATCAGCTATGACTCTCAGAAAGTTTTTACTCCTTTCACTGCAGTTCTTAAACTTCTTTTGCTATCCCATCTTCTTTGATGCATCTAAACTTTTACAGCTTTTCCCATCTTTTCTTGGCCTGTTTTTCTTCTCTGCCTAATCCGATCTTCTGACCTGTGGCCGCCACTGTTTCTCCTGTCTCATACTCTGCCACCGAATCAACTCAGCCAAAGTGAATGACGGATCCTCACTCTGCTGTTGTCACTCTGGAGCTGAGCTCTCTGAACAAGTCACAAATCATAGGGTTGTGCTCTCTAACCTTCCTGGGTGTCACTTCTGTCCACTGCTCCTTAAATGCTATCTCAGGTCCCTCAGTAGCATTCCAGTCTTAGAAAGTCCTCAGGTCCTCAGGCGCTGTCCTTTAACCATTGCCTTCATCTTTTATGCATCTACTTGCATGTTGGCCTCTTCCTTCACCGGGAGACTCGTAAACACTAAGTTCTGTAGTTTTCCCTAAATGTCTCCTCCAGTCGCAAGGGACACAGTGGGTGCTGGTGAGGGCGTCCTGTCATAAGACCTCACTGAATTATTTCCCGTTGCTTTCTCTATTATGGGTGGATTCTCTTTAACCAGCCTCCTTTAAATATGTCCCTCTAAAACTTTGGGCCACCTTAATATGGATGTGTATCTCACTCGCCATTTTGAAGACCTTGTAGGCAGAGTTTTCAGTCTCCCCACCTTCGGTTTCCTCCTTAGTCCAGCACAACTTGGTTTTTCTGTGTCTGCAGTTCATTGTTGCATCTGTCACTGACGGAATGACAATGATGGCCTCACTGTCACTCTCCATAGATGTTTTTGATTCTTTTCTCCATGAGTCACTCTTAACTTTTGACATTGGTAAGGTACTGGTTATGCTGTGCTTCCTGGAAAGCCTTGTCCCTGGCTCTGTGACTCTCCTGTTACCAAGCTCTCTGAACACTGGTCCCTTATTCACCAGGCCTTTGCGGATTCCTCTTCCTCTGTAGATCCCTTAAATGTTGGTGTTCGGAAGGTTTGCCTCAGCCTTGCTCCTGCCCCTGTTCTTAATATTTTGATAGGACCTTAGAAACACCCGTGGGAAACTATGAACGATTCACAGGAGAGATACGGAGAACTGCATACACATAAAATTCAGTGTGTGATGTTTCATGTACATCCAAAAGCCATATTAATAATATGGGCAGATGGAGCGTGGTGTATGTTTGCCTGTTATCCTAGGATTTAGAAGGCAGAGGCAGGAGGATCATATTGCTGTAAGTTTGAGTCTAGCTTGAGCTGCGTAGCAAGTCTTGGGCCAGGGTTACATAGTGAAAGCCTATCTGAGAAACAGACAGACAGGCAGACAAATAAATAAACAGAAAACAAACAAGCAGAAAACCCAGAGTGTGTTTCCCTAAGAGCCAGGCATAGTTGTGTGTGCCTTTAGTCACAGCCCTTGGGAAACAGGCAGGCTAGTCACGAACTTAAGGCTAGCCTTGACTATATAGTAAGTTTCAGACCACTGTAGACTACATAGGAAGACTGTTTCATTTAAAAAAAAAAAAAGCTGGGTTTGGTGGCATATGCCTGTAATGCCAGCATTCAGTGAGGCAGAGGTAGGTGGGTTGCTATGAGTTCAAATCCAGCCTGGTCTTCAAAGTGAGGCCAGGACAGCCAAGGCTACACAGAGAAACCCTGTCTTGAAAAACAGAAAAAAGTGTATGCTATAAAATATTAATTAAAGTGTAAAAATGTATTTAAAAAATTGAATGTATGGCTAAAGCATTCATTTCCTTTGAGTGCAGGTACTTGATTGAAATTTATTGTTCGTGCCCTCCCTTGGTTCTAAAGACAGAGTCTGATGTAGCCCAGGCTGGCTTTGACCTCTCTATGATGCAGAGGGTGACCTTGAGTTCCTGATCCCCTTGCCTCCGTCTCTCAGGTGCTGGAATTACAGGTACCACACCACGCTTGGTTAACTGGAATCCAAGATACACTGTCCTTACTACTAGTTTGGTTAATAACAATCGAAAGCCATGTATACACCTAATTGAATCCAGAATCACGGGTGTGTTTCCTTTCCCCAACATGTCAACTCTTTCAGGTACACTGTCCTTACTTCGCACAGTAGCAGGCTGTTCTTCATATGGAGGCATACCTTTATCTAACCCCGAAACACTTACAAGTTACACAATCACAGAAATTACAGTTGTCTTCTTGTATTTTATTTTATTGTTCAATTAAACTCCTTATTTATGACACAGGAATATGGCGTGTGAACATACACTTATCTCTCAGGACCAGAATGCTTTATGGTCATTGTGCCTTAGAGTGAGTGAGTTAGTGCTGCCGCAAGGCTGGGGTTCAGATAATCCAGCGTGCGGGTGAATGGAGGCTGAGTAAGGCCGTTTCTACTGAAGGTAGTTCTGTTGTTTAGCTCCCTCTCTTAGAACGCGAACTCTTTCAGGGCAGTGTCTGCTTTCTTCATGCCTCACTTTTCTCTATGCACAATGCCTATTTAATATGCACTCGGCTTTTCTTGTTGGGTAAATAGACACATTCTCATATGGGTTATGCTGAGTTTGAATATCTGCGTAGTAGGTTGTGAATCAGTGTGTGTAACTGACAGGTCATGGCCCCGAGTCCCTTTTCATTTGTATTTGTGAGCAGATTCCTTTTGGTTTGTCTTCTAAGGACTGGAGATAGCACATCTTTGGGCTCGGAGAGGATTCAATGAAGGTGTGAAGGGACTCCCGCTACAGTTATTGGTATGATAAACAGTAGTCTCGCTGCTCATAGCTAGTGACCATGAGACTCGGTGCATCTAATTTCTTTCATTGAGAGTTCTCGAGTATATGATCTGGCATTTTTCTTATGAGCTAAAATCCTTTCAGTAAACAATATTTTATGTTTTGAACAGTTTTCTACCACAAATACATGAGTATTTCTTGGTATGTCACATTTGTGAGTTTGATCGAGTAGTAATTAATTAACTTTATACCTTGAAAAGCAATTTCAAGCTTTGCAACAGCGTTTGCTGGGGAGTTGACCCTTCTAATGAAGTGTGAAGGGCAGGTGGCGTCCAGGAATCTGCAGCACGTCACCGTATGAGCTGAGGTAGGATGCACAAGTGTTCTGAGGAGCATCTTTCAGGACACTCTCTTAGAATTAGATAGAACTCACAGTGAGAACTGCACTGCGTTCAACACCACCCTTGTCATTATAAAAACAAGCAAATGGGCCAGAGTGTTTGGTCGAATAATCTGTTAATTTGTAGGGTGCTTGTAGGAGGCCCAGGGGCCAGTGCCCAGTAATTCAAAAAGAAAAATCGGCACAAATCCCTCTCAAATAACTAAAAATTAAACAAAGGAGACTCCATAGGGTGAATATTCTAAGTACAGGCTTTGAGGTTTTCATGTTGTCTGAAAACTAATGAGGACAGAGTGAAAGTATGGAAAGAGAAAAACTCTCGTGAGTGACCCTGCGGATGGGTTTCATTGCCTTGTCCAGCTCTGGGTAGCTTAGGTGGGAGCTATGGCTGCTTGTTTATCTGTTTTTTATTTATTTTCCTTGCAGTTCTCTCTCAACATGGAAGATGAGTTCTTTGGAGAAAAAAGCTTCCAACATTATTGTGCAGAGTTCATCAGACATTCACAACACATAGGCGATGGCTGGGAGTGGAGAACAGCCCAGGTGAGAGCGGAACAGCGGTCCCTTGTTTTTGTGTTTTGAGATGGGGTCTTGTACTGTAGTTAGCCTGGTGCTTTCTATGTGACCTCACAGCAGCCCTTCCACTCTGTCCCCTACGTGATGGGTCACAGGCATCCGTCTCCACACCTGGCTGCAACAGGGGCTCCTATTTCCTTTGTCAGTGGAGGGTAACTTATCTCTGTTGTATAAAAACCTCAGGAATTGATAGTAAGGTATATAAAACTGGGGTTGATTTTAAAAAAGGAATAAATTTTAAAGCATTCTTTAAAATATGTCCATTTTATTATTCCAAGTGTATAAACTCATAATTATTTGGCTAATGAAGTATAATCTAGAAAAGTCCTTAGGTGGCTTCATGAGTTTATAGATAAGGTCCCTTATGGTATTAATTGTTGCTGTGCAAACAGATGTTTCTCTGGTGCTTCAAACCACTTATTTATATTATAAATGTTCTCTCAGTTTTGAGATCGGGTCTGACCTTGAACTTTATATGTTATCAAAGATAATACAGAATATTCGTTCTTGCCTCTACCTCCTAAGTACTGGGATTACAGGCTTGTACCACCATACCTAGCTACACTTTAATTTTCTATCTCTTTTTCTTTTGTCTTGGTTTTCTCGAGACAGGGCTTCTCTATGTAGCCTTGGCTGTCATGGATTTGCTTTGTAGATAAGGCTGGCCTGGAACTCACAGAGATCCACCTGCCTCTGCCCCCTGAGTGCTGGGATTATAGGCGTGCGCCACCACGCCCGGCTTCACACTCTAATTTTCTTAGGACACTAATTTTGCCTAGAGCAGTGGTTTTGAACATGTGGATCTCGGCCCCTTTGGAGTTCGCACATCAGATATTCACATTACGATTCACAACAGTAGCAAAATTACTATGAAGTAGCAAAGAAATAATTTTATGGTGGAGGGTGAGCATGACTTGAGAAACTATTAAAGGGTCTCAGGGTTAGGAGGGCTGTTCCAGAGAGTGATGGTAGTCCTGAACTCACAGCAAAGGCCAGCACTGGAAGACTCTGAAGCAGTAAGGGGATTTCCTCCTCCTCCTCCTCCCCCTCCTCCTCCTCCTCCTCCCTCTCCTCCTCCTCCCCCTCCTCCTTCTCCTCCTCCCCTCCTCCTTCTCCTGCTCCTCTTTCTCCTCCTCCTTCTCTTCTTCTTCCTCCTCCTTTTCCTTCTCCTCCTCCTTTTCCTCCTTGTCTTCTTTTTCCTCCTCTTCCTCCTCCTCCTCTTTCCTCTTCTTTTGTTTTGGTTTTTTGTTTTTGTTTTTTTGTTTTTGAGACAGGGTTTCTTTGTGTAGCCCTGGCTGTCCTGGAACTCACTCTGTAGATCAGGCTGGTCTTGAACTCACAGAGATCCCCTGCCTCTGAGAGTGCTGGCATTAAAGGCGTGCACCACCACGCCCGTCTGGGAATTTCTTGATAACATAAAGATATTACAGAATGTTTTTCCTTTTGATTCCATTCCAAAATAATGTAAAAGCCTCGTGCACTCTTTTATTTTCCATACATACAATTGGTGACATTCTCTGCCAAAAGCTTTCTTGAGAGTTGCCTGAAGTCTTTTTTAGAGAGCAGGCTGTCCCCTTCTGACATTTCAGTTGAGTCATGAGTGGCGTGGGCTCGGACCTCTGCATCCTGGCTCAGCTTCTGGTGTGCACCTGGGAAGCCTGAACATCTGGACCTGGTTCCAGGACTTAGAACTGAGCAGGGAGATGCATGTCCTGACTGGGCCCACGGGCTCACTTCTCTGAACCAGGCTCTGAGGGCTCCTGGGGACTCGGGTGTTTTCAGATCTCCTCTCCTCCTGGTGACTCCACAGTGTGTCACAGGGCTTGCTTGGTGGTGCAGCCTGATTCCACACTGAGCCTTGAATTCACAACACTCCTCTTGCCTGGTCCCCTTGAGCCAGGATTGTAGGCAGGAAGCACAGAGCAGTGACCTATAAACCCACAGCCGCCCTGTGGCTCCCCAACAGGACAGCTGACTTTATCTGTACTTCTATTAATTTTATTAGTTTCATTCTTAGGTAGTTTATAATTTTGTTTATTATTATGTTTGGCTTTTCATCCATATTGCCGCTATTTTTGCGTGTTAACCTTACAACTTCACTGTGCTTTTACTGCATTCTTTGTGATATTCCTCAATTGTTTCAGGGTTGAGTAGGAACATGCTAATAATAATCCTAAAAGCTCCTGCCCTTAGCTTGATTGTAATGTTAATGGCTCTGATACTGAGTGGGTCTAAGACCTGCCTCTCATTCTTTCTCCTTCCCTCCCTCTCACTCTTCCCTTCCTCCCTTCCCTCCTTCCTTTTCTACCTCTCTTGGTGCTAGACACTGAAGTTCAAGTACAGATTTCTGACTTACCCTCTTTTATAAAAGTAAGGTTTATTTAGCAACAATACATTTGAAAATTACAACACAATGCGAGAAAAAGCAAGTTCCCAGTGCTCGCAGCTACCCTCTGTGCTGCTTTTTGAGAATCAGGGACAGTAAATCAGTGTTCCTGGAGATTCTCAGAGATTTCATAATTATGATTATTTTCAACACATTTCTAACCATTTTCACACACTATGGGTTGGATAGCTACAATCCATGTTTAAAGACTAAAGTACACTAAGTTTCATAGTACTTTCTAAGAACTAGAACATTCAGGAATACCCCAATAATGAAAAAAACGTAAGGTAAGCGCCAGGTCTTCTAGTGAGGGAGCAAACAAGCCCCATGGCCTCTTTTGGCTGATAGCCCCTTGCAAATTGCTTGGGAAGTTGCCCTTTGCTCTTTCCTTTTTATTTTGTTGTGTTTTTGAGCCAGGGACTTGTGTAGTCCCCGTTGGTTTTCAATTCTTCATGTAACAGAGCCTGTTACATGAAGCGTTCAACTTCTGATCCTTCTGACTCCCAAGTGCTGCGATCACAGGCATGTTCCATCATACCCAGCTCTCCCCTCCTCTCCCCGCCCCTCCCCCCATGTGAGCTGGTTACAGGGTGATAACACCGTTAGCATGGGAGAGATGTTGGCGGCAGGCCTGTATGCCACTGTGTGTCACACGAGGGTTCCGGGAGCCTTCAGGAGGGGTGTCAGTTCTGCCAGAAATGTCTCCACAGTAGCTGTAAACAAATGCCTGAAGAAGAATCCGTTTTTGTTTTTGTTTTTTTAGATTTGATTTTGTTATGTTACTGGTCAGGCTCTGAAACAGTATGGCTAAGTCTAATTTCATGTTTACTGTCCTTCTGGCTGCTGAGTTTGGAAAGCTCCCTACCCGCTAGAGTGGGAGTTATGTCTCTAATTAAGGGCGTTTCCTGTTGTGGGATCAACCCTTAGATATCAACAACACAACACACCTGAGAAAATCCAGATTGCCTGAAATTAGTGTCTGTAAATGCAAACCTGTAGAGACCAGGGTGGTCACGCGCAGGGAACAGACCTTCAGGGAGGAAGCCGAGTGGCAAACAAGGCCGGCCCGTGGTGAGTGGTTGCCAGGGTTTTCTGTACTCTCGGATCTTTTGATAGTTCAAGAAAAGTAAAAACTCCTGATACAGAAGTTTCTGAGTTGTTAAATGTTGGTAACTGATTTTAAAATGCTGATTTAAAACATTGCAAAGATCAAACCAGACCTTTGTGAGGCATCCAGGTGGTCTGTGGGTAGGCAGCACAGGAGTTCTGGTGTCTCTACACTGGCTCGGGGCTGGAGAGCCCCTCACCAGATCCATTTTAGTTACCTGCGTGCTGTCCCATAACTTATTTGACAAGGTCCGCCATTGTTACAGAGTCTCTCTGGGTAGGTCCTATTTCCTGCATGTTTTGCTTTGTCTTCAGTTGGAACTCTGTATCATCCCAGAGTAACGCAGTAGAAGCTGTTTGTTTAGCAGGGCGTCCACATTGTGGCTCCCTCCATTACTTCTACAGTCTCCCTGTCCACTCTACAGTTTATTTCCTTCTATTCTTTCTTCTGATTCCCAGAAACAGAAAAAGAAATAAAAACTTGTCAATGCTAGAAAACAAAGTATCGTGAAAGGATTCCGAATCTCAGTGAACTACCAGGTTGAGTGAGAGACCTTGCTCCAAAACAACAACAACAACAACAACAACAACAACAACAACAACAACACCACCAGTGGCTGGCAATAGAGGAGTGCTGTCTGAGCAGACAGCGTGCACGTGCTCACAGGCACACAAAGGAGCGCCGGGTTGGGATGGGGAGTGCTCCAAGTGTAGATATTGTACGCACAGCTTCAGTGTCTCCCACCTTACACACTGTTTTGAAGTAATAGTCCTAAGCTAACAAACTTCAGTTGAAGCCCCTTTCCACTGAAGTTGTGACTATCGGTTTCCCGCTGTCCTCACACTCATGTTTAACGTTCTCTCGCACTTTAGCCTTTGCGGCTTTCAGAGTTAGGTCCTTTTGTGTATCAAGAAACGGGATAGAAGCCACGACACGAGCCATTGCTGTTCTCCTGAATACCCCCTGGTTAATGATGTTTATTATGGTGAATCATAAAACACGCGGGCAAGCGTCTTCAGCAGGGGCACTGTGCTCTTCCTGCAGTCCATAAAGCTGGGTACCGTATGAGAACTTGCTTAGCATTCTCTCGACAGAGGTGCCAAGAATCTCAGTTCTACTGTTGTGCACTCATGGACTCTTAAGTATGCATTTGAAAATGAAATATCACAGTAGGCTGGAGACGAAGCTCAGGGAAATCATCCTGCCTACCACGCACAAGGTGTCCACACCGGAAAAACAACCCCCAAAAAGTACACTCCAAGTCTCCTTCTAGACTTTTCCACTTGATAACTGTGTTTGCTGTATAGGTGTTTGTTCACACGTTTTATTTGTGTGTGTGTGTGTGTGTGTGTGTGTGTGTGTGTGTGTGTGTGTGTGTATTGTGCAGGCCAGAGGTTGATGTTCAGTGTGTTTCTCAATGATTCCTTATCACAATTTTTGAGATACAGTCTCTCCTTAATTATGGAGATCGGCAAATTTGTTGATTTTATTAGCAGTGGTGAGGTTCTGGGCCAGGTGTTTCCTGGTTCTTGGCCCATTATTTAAAGTGTGATGGTAGTTGAGGTAAAAAAGACAAATGAGACTCCTCAAGAGCTCTAGGTACTGCCTTGGTGCTCTCTTTAATGGGAGCCACAGGAGTGTGGTTGCTAAGGAGTGTTTGGGTGCTTCTCCATTTTGATGTAAGCCTTTGCTCGCTGATATGTCTTTTCCCATAATGCACCGAATTTTAATCATGCACATGTCCTATTATGCATAAGCACGAATGGCAAATGACTCTCTCCCTAAAAGTTCACTGAAAGGGGACAGTTTTCCTCACTGAGCATGCACCCAGACCAAGTCTAGGCCAGCTCAGCCCCCTGCCTCTCTCCCCAGGTGTGTGTGAGGTAGGAGTGACTGGAAACTGTGTTCGATCAGTGTTCTAGGCAGCAGCAACTTCTTGCATGGGTTGAAGTAGGGTACGCATGCAGCTCAGTGTGGATGGGGATGCCACGCTGGGAACATATCGTTGGAGGTGTGTGTGTGTGTGTGTGTGTGTGTGTGTGTGTGTGTGTGTGTATGTGTGTGCAGGGTACACACAGAGAGTCCTCACTGTGTATGTGTCTGTGTGTGTGAATGGTACACACGGGAGATCCTTGCTGTGTGTTTATGTGTGCGTGTGTGTGTGTGCGTGTGTGTGTGTGTGTGTATACATGGTACACACAGAAGAATCTACACTGCCAAGTGCATCATTGGAAGAGTAGGGTGCGCACAGCCTAAGCCTAGTAAGTCATGGTTGCTAAGCTGTTTACTGCATGTGCTGCCTGCTTTGGTTCGGCTGGACCGCCTGGCTGCCAGCCTCAGGGACCTCTTGTTGCTTCTGCCCCAGTGGTCAGATTTCAGGCCTAAGATGCTGCTCTCAGGTTTTTATGTGGTTCTGGGGACCTGAATTTGGGTTCTTATTTTGTTATTATTAATATCTTATTTCTATAAATCTATTTTTCACACAATACTGATAGAATAATTTCTTACACATTTGAAAGTTTCTCTCATCATAGTGTAGAAACTGGACATTCAGACATTGAAATCAAAATCTACTACTTTCTTGAGGTTAAACTTTAATTAAAATTTTTTTTTTTTTTTTTTTTTTTTTTTTTTTTTGCTTTTTTGAGATAGGGTTTCTCTGTGTAGCCTTGGCTTTCCTGGACTTACTTAGTAGACCACACTGGCCTCGAACTCACAGAGATCTACCTGCCTCTGCCTCCCAAGTGATGGGATTAAAGGCTTGCACCACCATGCCCAGCTCCTAAACTTTATATAATTAATTTTAGCTAGTTTTTATGTTATATTTTTATTTTGTTTTTGAGGCAGAATTTCATGTAATCCAATATGGCCTTGAACTTGCTTGGTAACTAAGGATGACCTTGAACTCCGGGCCCTCTGTCTCCACATCCAAAGGGTTGGGATTAATGGCATGTACCAGCATGCCTGGCTTTGTGTGTTATGTTTTATTGGAGAAGAATTGCAGAACTTTCCCCCTCATTAATCACTGTCTCCTTAATCAAAACTGCTTGATTATATTTCAAAAGACACTTAGCAACACATCAGAAATATTTTCATTATCTCCATTATAACTTATGAGCTAGTAATTACAAAGCTTGTTTCTTAATTTATGTAAAGTAAAAAATGGCTAGGTATGGTATTATCTCGATATGTGGGAGGTTAAAGGTAGATAGATTGCTATGAGTTCAAGGTTAGCCTGGATTATAGTGAGATTAGGACAGCCTGGGCTATAGAGTAAGATTCAGGACAGCCTGGGCTATAATGAGATTCAGGACAGCCTGGGTTACAGTGAGATTCAGCATAGCTTCAGCTATAGAGAGAGATTCAGCATAGCCTGGGCTATAAAGTGAGAGTCAGGACAGCCTGAGCTATAGACTGAGATTCAAGGCAGCCTGGGTTATAGTGAGATTCAGGACAGCCTGGGCTATAGTGAGATTTGGGATAGCCTGGGCTATAGAGTGACATTCAGGACAGTATGGGTTATAGAGTAATACTCTGTCTCAATACAACAGTGAAGACAAAAACAAAACAAAACAAAACAAAGCAAAAAACTTCCTCCTTTGAAAAATAACTCAGTAAAAAATTTAAATTTAACTGAGTATAAATTTAAACTGCTTTACAATTTGTTTTTCGTAGGCACTTTTGTCTCTGAGTAATGTGCATTGCTTTTCTTTAAATCCTTCACTGTTTTGCTATCTGTATCCAAGTCATGATTTTAAAATAGATGGTAAAGTACTCCATACTATCTGTCAATATGATCTGAGCACAGAGCCCGCCATGGCCCCTCCCATCACTCTTTCTGCCCTGCTGAGTTTCATACCTCATTTATTTGCACAGCTATCTTTATTTTTAATGTCTTATTATGAAAAATTCCAGCATACAACACTAGAGAGAATCGTATAATGAATTTCTGTGTACCTATCACCTGGCTCCCACAATTATCAACTCACAGCCAGAAACACAGTGTTTCAAAGCATCTGTTTTATATAAGAAATGACGTAATATATCTCAACTTAATTAACTTGGCTTTGTCCACTCCCTGCCCCATGCTGCCTTCATATGATAGCTTTTCCAAGCGAACTCTGAAAATTTACTTATTGTCTTATATTAAAATAAGTGAAAGCACTTAAAGAGTCACAAATTAAAAAATTGTATTTTTACAAATTTGTTTACTTAAGTTAAAAATTGTGGCAAAATACATGTAACATGACGCTTACTATTTTAGTCATTTTAGATGCTCAGTCCATGCTCCTCATGTTCCTGTTGCTCTGCCTAAGCATCACCTCACTCCTGTCCCTCTGGAAGTCCAGAGGCACCGTCACAAGCACCTCATATGCCGTGTGGACTAAAACCACATCTTTCTTTCAGTGGCTGGCTCCTTTAATTTTGTGTGATATCTTCAAATCTTTTATTCCTATAAATTTTGATATGAAATTTTATGAGGAAGTGAGGTGCCAAGAGCCTTTGTGGTGGGTCTCTGTTATGTGCTGGCATCTTGAATATATAGGGCTTTAAAAAAAAGAGAGATTGCAGTTCTTTTGTTTAAGAAGTATCAAAGAGGCTTAAAAATATTTCCCAAGGGATTTAAGAAATGGCTCAGGCTAAGGGTGCTAGATATCCTTCCACAGGGTCAGAATTTGGTTCCCAACACCCAGCTCAGGTGACTCATAGCTGTCAGTAACCCGAGCTCAGGGGCTCTGATGCCCTCTTCTGGACTCTGTGAGTACTCACATCTACCTGCATATACGCACGCCCACATACACACATAGAGACATGTACATACACATAACTAAAAATCAAATACATCTTTAAAAAACATTTTCCATGTATAAATCCCACAATTTTGAGGGAAGCCTCAGCTCTACCATGAGAACTTGTTTCAAAGGCCACACCAAACCAAACCGCCACCACAACCACCAAAGCAAAAAGCATGTGTTAGTTTGCAGTACTTAATCTTTATCCTAGTTTGTTCTCTGGGTTTATATAGCCTCTTACTAACAATATTCCTTTCCTGGGGATTGTGAACATAGATATATTTGTTTAATCATTCACTGTTACTTAATGAAATATTCCTGGCTCAAAATGTCACTGATAATGATTAAGTATATTGCACTTATATCTCTCAAACCTAGACTGGATTAAAAAAAAAAAAAAACAATTATCTTTGGAGATTAGGAGAAAAATGTCCTTGGAAGTGTGTGCTATGGTTTGTGATAAATTTGTAATCCTAGTCAGTTGCACTAGATTTTGTGTTCATAATTTATTGAGTGCTATGCTATGATTTGTTTCCTAAGCATATACAAGGCTTTAGTAATCATTTCTAGAAGCACTGGTTGTATCACTTGTGGATTATATACTTTTCAACACCATGATCACCCAGAGTATGAGAAATGAAAGCTATAATGCTTTGCAAATTTATAAATTAAAATTTAAATAATGCTAGTAATTATGCCAGTTTACGAAATGAGAACTCACAGTTAATTGTAGTGATGGTTGAACTCACTGGGTAGGTTACACAGCTGCAGTTCAAAAGTTCTGTTGGAAGGTTGTCTTTTAGTGGGGGTTGGCAAGTCTAGGGTGTGTGTGTGTGTGTGTGTGTGTGTGTGTGTGTGTGTGTGTGTATGTGTGAGTGAATTTACTAATTTATAATCAGACTATCAGAACAGCTAACTATAATACTCCTCTTAGTATGATAGTTCATTTGTTTGTTTGTTTGGTTGGTTTGGTTTGGGTTTTTGAGTCAGGGTTTCTGCTTGGAGCCTTGGCTGTCCTAGACTCCATTTGTAGACCGGGCTGGCTTTGAACACACAGCCATCTGCCTGCCTCTGCCTCCCTGAGTGCTGGGATTAAAAGCATGTGCCACCCAGCTTCATCTTTGTTTTGTAAGTCGTCATGAGGCTAGTGTTGTGTGACAGAACTTTTCCCGGGGAGACTCAACACAGACGCCTACTCCTCCTAGATAGGGCTGTCACGACAGACCACAGTATCGGTACCATCACAGCCCAGTTGGTGAACCGTTGAGCTTTGTTGGGGTCACTTACAGGAGTATGGGCAAGGGCTACTTACAGGAGCAGAAATGAATCAAAGACAGATACATTGCCAACACCCATCCCAGTATGGGTGCCAGCTCACAAAAGCCAGCAAACCTGGATCACAGCGCATGACCTCTAGACAGCTCAGCAGGTTGAGGAGCAGCCTTTGCAGAGGGCTCAGCTGTGCTAACCCTCTTCCGGGCCACTCGGCTGCTTCCTGCTGCTTCCAGGTTGCTGGTCCCGTCCCACAGCTCAGCTTCATTGCCTCTGAGGAAGACTCTCAGCAGTCATGGCTCACTCTGGTGGGGCCTAGTAAATCTGGTCAGTTTCTGGGCCTTCCTGAAACAATTTTGAGTTGTTTAGTTTCTTGCTTAAAGATCTTAAAGATCTTCCTGCAGGGTGGAATTCTTTAATGTAGGAGGCTCTGCTGGTAACGAGTTTGCCTCCTGCTTTGTAGGTGGCCAAATCTCAAATGTGCTAGCACAGTTGAGTGCAAATTCTCATACCTAGTTGAGTAAGGCCTATTTAATGGCACGGCATGTCTTATTTTATAATATGGGTCGTCTTCCCAGTGATGACACATGGTTTAAAATGTGTAAGATTAAAGCTTCCTTCCGAGTTTTCTGGGGACAGGATTCTGGTACATACTTCAGGCTGCTTTCACTCTGCTTTCTTTCTCCTTCATTCTCATGCGCGCTGGGCTCACAAGCAAGCCCCGCTATGTCCATCAAGGCCTCTGCCTTTCCCATGTATCTGCTGAGGACTGGAAAGCACCTTCTGAGCCTAGGCAGGTTCTAAGACTGCCCTACCTTTTTGTTTTTCCTGTGTCCGTGTCCTGCTACCCACGATATGTGGAGCACCTGAGCCCCCTTGGTTTCCACATGCATGCGTGTGTGAGGTGGGCAGAGCTCAGAGTTCTCTCTCATTTCTCAGATCTCCTGTGTTGGGTTGCACCAGGGTAGCTTGTCCTAACTGGGGTGGCTGACTCAGGCAAGGTTCTCCCCTTGCTCCTCTCAGTATTGCTATTGACCCAGCTTTAGCTCAGCAGGGCACCTTGGCCGTGAGGTTGCTGTGTTCATCACCGAGGACACGGAACACCTGAGAGAGATCAGGGAGCCTGGAGACGAATCCCAACAGCTTTTCACGGTGTAGTGTAGTGCTCCTTAGCACAGTCTCTGCCCTTGGTGGCTCTCAGTCCTGAGATGCCTGTTGTACCTGTTCTGTCACTTTCATTCCTGTTTCTTAGAGAAAGACTTTGAAGTTCTACCTCCTAGGGCTATGTGGCATTGTTATTTGCCTTTCGTAAATCCTGTGTATGTGAGCACGTTTTCACATGTTGACCGCCGCACTTGTGATTTGTGTGGATGAGTGTTTTGCACATAATCACTACCGGGTTTTCTGAGATTATATTTGGGCACTGTCTGCTTGCAGGCCACCATCGAGACCCCTCAGCTTTGGCTTCCCTGCTGGCTTCCCTGCAGCTGCCACACCCCTGGCTGTGGTGATCATACACCTGCCCGTTTTGCCGTAGAGCTCCGTGGCAGCAGGGGCAGTGATTTTGTTTCTGTGTCCTTTTTTCTACATCCTTGGTTATTCGGCACAGTAAGCAGACTTGGTGCATGTGCTTAAAGTAAAAGTGTACACGCTGGCAGCATATCAGCCACGAGGTCCCCGTTTCTGTAGGTATCTCCCGTTGTCTTTCATTTCATTGTTTGAACTGAGTGCTTCATTGACTAATGTTTAAAAGCCTGTTCATTTTTATAAGAATTTTATAAGACTCCTTTTTATTGCATGGCCCATCAGGTTAATATTACTATATCCTAATGACGTCTAGGCTGCTGGATTCATTTGTAAAATCTTTGATCTTGTAGCATCACTTGACAGGCGTAGTAAGCTTTCCCTTCTCTCGGTGTCCTCATTGTTTCAGTTTACCTCTTATTATGCTTCACCCCCTTTTCAGTCTCCTAGGCTGTGTCTTCCTCCTATCCACAGTCTCATGGCTGTGGTGCCTCGGTTCAGGCCTTGGCCTTTTCTCATTATCCCAGAGATCGTCTCCTTTAAGTTCTGTTTCGTCCAAACCTGCACTTACTCTCCAGATTTCTCTCTTGAATTGTAGATGTGTAGACCGACTTTGCATTTGCACTGGGGCCCAGAAAATAGTACTCCAAGTCCCAGAGTATGGAGCAGAAGGAGCAGTGCCGTCCTCTCTACCTGCAGGTCTTACATGCTGCAGCCCTGTCTTTTCATACTGAAGGGCAGGATGGGGCTCAGTTGAAATCTCTCTTCCCAACAGGCATGCAAATGGCCTGAAATCTTATTAGCCAGGGATTATCAGCCAGTGGAGGGAAACAAGGAGTCCAAAAGAGAAACCCAGGAATGCCTAGACAGCTCCAGAAACCACCTGGAAGATGTCATTACTTAGCAGGGCAAGCTATGCGTTCTTCTCCTGTAGCTAGCATGGCCTTAACAACCCAAGTCATGGCCTGTCCAAACCTCGGTCCCTCTTGTCTCCTGCAGATGGCTTGGGTGGCGTGTCTCTCATATGTGGGACACACATACTGAGTTCCCCTTCATGTATGTTTTCTCCTGTTAAGCTGTGTATTGTCAGATCATTTTAGCCAGTCTTCAGTGTACAGAGAGGGCAGTTTCCTTTGTCCCTACACTTAGGTTTCTGTTTTGATGTTTTCACTCAGATCCCAAAGTGAACATGTTCAAGACTGAGTTATTTGAACCGTCTTCCTCCAAATTCAGTCATCTGCCACCATCCAGACCCTGCCTCCCTTCACATCTGGCCAAGCATATCCTTCTCTTTGTTAGCTACTGCAGTCTTCTTCGATGTCTTTGCGTCTCTCAGACCTCATGTCCAGTCCATTGGGAATCCCTTGTTAGATTCAGAATCTGGCACTTTCTCATCACCTTTCCTCCTACCTTTTTAGGTTCTTGCTAAGATTTTCTTCATAACGATACGCTTGCTTCTACTCTTGTCTTCCTGTGGCATAATGCTTTAGAAAGTCACATGGTATTAGTTTTCAATAACACAATAACCCAAACTAAAAGCCAAAGTGTTCTGATGATCTATAAGCTGTGCCATCTGCTCCCTTCCCCATTCTTATTTTCCTGAAGTCACTTTGTGTGCCTTTCTGTCACAACCAGCTAGGCACGTTGGCTTCTTTGCTGCTTCTCAAATATGCCAGACAAACACAACCTGTTCTAGAGCCTCTGACCTGATTGGCTTCTCCAGCTAGAACACTCTCTTTTACGTATGACCATTACACCCAGGCTCTTCACTTATTGCTCAAATGTCTTTTTTTTTTTTATATATGATCTCTTTGTGTAATTCATGATGGCCCAGAAATTGTTATATAGCTCAAGGTGGCCTGGAACTCATAAGTCCCCAACATTTGTGCTGGGAGGTGTGTGCCACTGTGCTGGCACATGTGTGTGCCACTGTGCTGGCACATATGATCTTAATGAAGCTGGCCTTATGACACCATTTAACATTCTGACCCACCTGGGCTTTATGTGGCAGCCTCCCTCCTGGACACTCCTGATCCCTTTTGTCGTGGGCCTTTTCTTACGCCTATTCACTTTCTAGTGTGTTCTACAATTTACCTGTGTTATTTTCTAGTATCCTTCCTTCCCCATGCAGTCTGGCTCTTTGAGTTCTTTGCTCATCTGCCCCAAGCAAGTAAACTATCACAGTCCAGAAAGAAAGCATATATAGGTATGAGTAAATGACTGAATATATGATTTTTAAAACAACAATTTTATCTTTTATTTGAAGATATTAGTTTGGGTTATAGATTACCATTATAGAAATTTTACATTTTTTTTCTAAAGAATTTTGTTAGATAAGAATTTTGTTTGAACTTTTTTGTTTTTGTTTTTTTGAGACAGGGTTTCTCTGTGTTAGCCTTGGCTGTCCTGGATTTGCTTTGTAGACCAGGCTGGCCTCGAACTCATAGCGATCCACCTGCCTCTGCCTCCCAAGTGCTGGGATTAAAGGCGTGCAGCCCTCCCCTGCCCCCAGCTTTGTTTGAACTTTTTACAGAAATTAAAAGAATGCCTATGTTCCTTTTCATCCGTTAATTGGTAAAGTAGAATCTATGAAAATACACTAACGTTAACACGGAAAGTAAATAAATTTCATTCAAGTAATCTCTTTAAGACAATCTTTCTAATAAAACTGGCATTTCTGTAGGAGTAGAGTTTATCCATAATACTATGCAGCATGACAGAACATGATGTATACTTCAGACTTAAAAACCATGTGAGATGCTCTGAGGGGACCTTTCATCTTCTTCCAGAATTGAGTTGAAGCCCTGGATTGAGACAAAAGTTTCCTAAGTTACCAGTTTTCTATATTTGGATCGCTGTGAGTAGTGTACTAGCTGTTGAGGGCAGGAGCAGCAACTGGTGAGGAAGCATTCCGGAAGAATCTTAGCCGCAGCCCTGCCTTTGTATGAACACAGGTCTCAGTAGATGTGCAGTGTCCTTATCTTCTGGTTGTGAGCCTAGCCTTTAACGGCTGAGATGGCCGAGATGAAAAAACTTACCCTCTCCTCCTTCTCCCTGTTTTCATCCTTTGTTGGTTTCTTTCTTTTTCTTTTTTTTAAAATTAACCTTTTTAAATTTTATGTGCATTGGTGTTTTGCCTGAATGTGGGTCTATGTGAGAGTGTCACATCTTGGAGTTTCAGACAGTTGTGAGCTGCCATGTGGTTGCTGGGACTTGAACTCGGGTCCTCTGGAAGAGCAGTCAGTGTCGTTAACCATTGAGCCATCTCTCTATCCCAACTGTCTCAATTTCAAAGAGCTACTGAGGGTAGGGGTGCTGACAGCTGAGGGGAGGGAGAATCATGTCATTGCTTTTTGGCAGGGGGCTTGCTCCATTAGGGATTTGCTGACCTACATCCCTCTGCTTTTACAGAGGTGGACTCAGTTGAGTGCAACGGTGGGGCTCAGCCTGACAATCAGATCTGACTGATCTGTTTAACATGGTCACTTTAGAGAGGATTTAGGCCTAAATTGTTTTCTCTTGTTCTAGTCAGGAAAGCTAGCAAGCAGGTTAAGGAACCCTGTCTCCTTGCAGGAGCTTTTGAGGAAACTTAGTTATCCCAGAAGGAAGCTAGTAGCTCTGCCTTTGCTATGTGGACAGCCATAGACGCAACGACCAGCAAGGAGAGGCCGAACTCTGACATGGGCAGAGCCCTTCTTCCCAGTTACCCACACAGAAGACTAACTCTGACGTGGGCAGACTCTTTTCTTCCCAGTGGCCCATAGTCATGGATATCTTGAAAATAGAAAACGGGAAAATTCCTCAAACAAACAAACAAAATTCCCAAGTTTCGTCATACCTCTGCGAGCAGTGTGATAAAACCCTAGTCCGTCTTGTCCAGGTGGAGGCGTTGCTGGCACAGAGCTTCTTAAAGTCTCGCTGCCTCTGACTCCCTTTTACCCAAGACTTTCTCATGTGACCCTGAGTCTATAGGTTTATAAAATATGTATATAAATTAAACATTCCATGATAAGTCATAATGAAATTTAAGGGCAAAAATAAAAATTTCCATTTGTTTATGTATTTAGCGTATCTATCTATCTATCTATCTATCTATCTATCTATCTGTCATCTAGCCTGGAACTACCTATGCAAACCAGATTGGCATGAAACTCACAGTGATCCACCTGCCTCTGCTTCTCCCAAGCTGGGGTTAAAAGTGGCTGCCATCACACCTAGCAATTTTATTGAGACTAAATCAAACCTGTACATTAATGAGACAGAGGTGCTTGTTTATTTTTACATGAATAATTAAGTCTTGGCCTAACATCTGATACTGTAGGACATAAAGCGTCTTTGCTGATTTGTAGTTGATTAGTGTTTTGGTTTTATAATCATCAGTGCCGAGAACCCTGCTTTCCATGAATACATTATACAAACTGTAGGATGTTGGTACAAATGCAGGTAGGAGTGTGTTTAGGGCCATTTCAGAAATCATTGGAAATTCCGTCCTAATCTCATCCTGAAATTAATTTCACAGTTTTTGAAAATAAAATTCAAGTCAGCAACTCAAACAAAAGTTTTTTTTTTTAATTTTTGTTTTTTTAAAAATAATATTTAAACATATACTAAATTGATCCATTCTGAGAAAATAATGGGGAAATACTCAAAGTCTGAAAGTCTTTGTTAAATCATTATGCTTTTTCTAGAAGAGCATAAAACCTGGCATGTCCAGTAAAAGCACCGTAATTCACACGCATCATAGCCTTGACTCTGTGTTGGGGTTGGTCAGTGTGGTGTGGCACTGCACTGTGCCATGTGCAGCGCCACGTGTTCAGTAGGATGTCAGCAGCAAGACTGCTCGGCAAGTACAGGTGAATGCAGCCACAAAAGCCAGAGGCTCTGAGGTTTGGGCTTGAAATTAATTTTTTGGCATTGCATATTCAGAAACCCTTTTCTGTGGACAAATTTTGTATGATCGCCCCTCTCCCCCACCACATTCAGGTATGTGACATAGTTAAAGAAGCTGCGCACTGGTATACCAGGCTGCTTGTGCTGCTCACTTATGACTAATCAGTAGCCATCTTGGTTATCAAAAACCGCTTCTGTCCTAGTAATGGTTCAGACTGTACTGTGTCACTTATCTCATTTTATTTCATCATGTAGGCATAAGACTATAGGAGTACTTTTGGGGGCTACATTATTGGGTTCTTATATATACCACCCTGCCAACCCCCCAACACTAGATAGGAGAGAAAGAAGGTTAGAGGGAGAAGGGGCTGATTAAGGCTCTTGGGTTTCTAGGGGCAAGTCCAATCTTAGTTGTTAGAATAACTAGCAATTCCGCAATTGCAAACGCAGCAGCAGGGGCCAGCAGCCACTGCCACAGGCCCTCTCGGGGCTCGCCCACTTATACCTTCTTCAGAGTTAAACTATCTACAACTGGCAAAAATCACACCCTTCCTAGAACATGAGACACTCATAGTTAATGGCTGTGGACAAACTGAAGCAGCTCCATATCCCACACCTGTGATTAAAACAAAACCATATTCACATAACATAGCTGGGTTTTTAAAGAAACTAAAATTCTAACTATATAAACTTGCCTCTCATCACAAAAGAAGAAACTTTCCACATAAGGAAATGAGGCTGCAGTCACTTAAACCACTATAGTTCTGTTTTATTACTTATCTCTGTTACTTTCTTGCTGTGTCTAATTTATAAGTTAAATTTTGTCACAGAATGTATATATGAGAAAACATGAAATGGCCCCTAAATTCTAGTGGCTTGACATCACTCTTCAGCTTTGCAGTCGTGAAAAAGCTACACATATCTGGTAGAAACACTCTGTGAATTTTAATTTTTGGCCTTTTCTCAGGCTGGGTCTGTGGTTTGATACTTTCTTGCTGGGTGGTGGCAGAGCCACAGTTCCCACTCAGCCACGGATCACAAGGGGAATCATGTGGGGCTGAGCTGTGGCACTCAGTGAGCTCTATGTAGTAAGTGTGAACTCTATGTAGTAAGTGTGAGCCCTATGTA
The DNA here is from genome assembly GCF_964271855.1 of Acomys minous. NCBI lineage: Eukaryota > Metazoa > Chordata > Mammalia > Rodentia > Muridae > Acomys > Acomys minous. The sequence goes on along the minus strand of NC_140492.1, from coordinate 91,076,029 downwards.
GTAAGTGTGAACTCTATGTAGTAAGTGTGAGCCCTATGTAGTAAGTGTGCTGTCATATTAGGGGGGTTGAATTCATTATGAGTTTATCAGAGTATAAATAACCCTATTGTAAGTCAAATTCTATGTCTATACAGTCACGCGCTACATACCATTTTAGAAACAACAGACAACATACATGAAGTGCTGTGTCTTTTTCATGTTTAGACAGACAAATGGCATTGTGTTTCAGTTCTCTACAGTGTTCAACAATAGCATGTTGGAGTAGGTTGGGAGGCCGAAGCAGAAGATCACGTACTTAAGGACAGCCTACGATTTGTACCTGTTCCGGGACAGCTGAGTTACAAATCAAGAGTCTGCTTAAAAATAAAGATGAAAGCAAGCAAAGTGTTCACCAGCAGATGAATAAACAAATGATACATTAGCTATATATGTTAAAGTACATATGGAAGTGCACACTTGCAATCTAAGCACTCAAGGGGCCTGACGCAGGGGGATCGCTGTGAGTTCAAAGCCAGCCTCTATAACAATTTCTAGGTCAGACGATCCTGAGATGAAAGCAGTTGCTGCATGGCCCGGATGACCATAGGGCCTCAGAGCATGTGATGGAGGAAAGCAGCAACTCTGGCAAGTTGTGCTCTCACTCCCCCCTTCCACACTCTGGATGTGCACCTGGACCTGTGTACACGTGTGTGTGCAGTAATAGTAAACAAACTATTTTTAAAGAGAAGTATACCCTTCTATAACAGTAATGACCCTCAAAGATGTTGAGGTGAAAAAAGGCAGACACAAAAAGTAAATGTTTTATGGCTTTTACTCATATGAATTACTAAGTTATTCAATTTCTTTAGGCAGAAAGTTACGTGGCTTTTGGGGGACTGAAGGAAGTAGCTGTTTCATGGTGCCGTTTCCTTGGGGGAAGAATAAAGTGTTATAGAGAAAGATGGCTGAATACTTACAAGTACACTGAACTGCACATATGTAAATGCTATTTTGTTGTCATTTTTCTATCATAACTTAAAAATTTAAATACGTGAAATAGTGTTAACGTTAAGCATATTGTATCATAGTTTTGTTTCTTTTAATAAAATGTATCAGTCACACATAGTGATCCCTGTCTATAATGCCAACACTCAGGAGGCTGTGGCAGGATGATCGAGAATGAAAAAAAAAAAGAAAGAAAAAAGTGAAAACATTTCTGGTGAGCTCAGGTGTAGGAACGCCTTGTCCCAGCGCTAGAAGCAAGCCAGGAGAGGATGACTGCTGCGCCCCAAGCAGCCTGTGCTGTGTCCAGTGTTCCGTGGCAGCCAGGGAATAATATGGAACAAAGGGGAAGATTCCTGGTTAGACATGCTGCGAGGACTCCAGGGCTGGACACAAATGGCCGCCTAAGGCTTTTTGGTCCAAACTAATGAATGGATTTGGCCAGTTTATGCAGTATGGCCAGTTCGAAGTGGTGCTTGCGTGCCTCAGCTATAGCCTTCTGGAAGATTGCATAAAACACTGGTAATGATCTCTGGCCATTGGCATCTTTCTTTAAAAGATGTGTTTGTGAAATTAAGCATATGTGCATGGTATACACACCCATGTGCATGTGCCTGAAGAGATTAGGACTCCCCTGCGGGTTGGAGTCACAAGAGGGTTGTTAGTCACCTGACGTGGGTGCTGGGAACTGAACCAGGGTCCTCCGCAGGAGCAGTGTGTGCTCTTAACTGCTGTGCCAGTCTCTCCAGCACCATTACATTTCTTTGTATTATGTTCGTGGATGTTTTACCTGCTTGCATGTCTGTACACCTGTATACCTGGTGCCCCTGGGAGCCAGAGGGGGCATCAGATCCCCTGGGGCTGGATTACTGACGGGTGTTGAGCGGAGGTCCTCTAGAGGAGCAGTTAGTGTCTCTAGGCCTGGCTGTTAGTGTCCTGAATGTACCTATGGATGGTTCATGGCTCTGTAAATGCTACAAGCACAGCATTAGGAAGCTGTATCTAACCACTGCCCTCCCCGTTCATGGCTCTGTAAATGCTACCAGCACAGCATTAGGAAGCTGTATCTAACTGCTGCCCTCCCCCTGGTCAGTTGCTCATTTCTCCCACCAGCAGTATATTCTTCAGTAGTCATCTGGGCAGATCTCATCCCAGCTCAGGACTGCTGCTTCTTTAACGTTGTCCCCAAGGACGGCTTCCTTCAAACCCCGCCCTCCTGGACGGAACCCAAGCAGTAGCTACAAAATGCATCATAAGCAGCCTTAATAGAGGTAGTGTCTGGAACAAGGTGAATTATATGACCTTCTAACTCCAAACCTCTGTTGAATGTTTTTTATGATCCAAGGTTATAAAACACATTAATCTCAGCTTTATATTCTGATTGCTTGTCTGGGCATCGGCAATGAATAAAATACATACCAAAGATGCATGCCTTGTGATTTTTAGGAGCACCAAGATTGCCTATGCAAAACTGAGAAGTAAATGAAACCCACCATTAACGTCCTTCTATTTCTATCCCAAATGTGTTGTCAAGGCCTGCAGAGTGTGCTGTGGTGACCCCCAGTTCCTGACTTACACTACCATATGAGCACCACAGGGTAAATACACAGAGAGCACTGCACTAGCCTCTATTCTCTCCAGAAAGTACTACCCACTTAAAAATCTCATTTTGACAGTAGCCTGCCTTCATTTGCACAGGACCTGCTTACACTTCCTCTTTTCATAGAGGATTTTCAGCACCAGCGTCTGTCCTGTGGTCACAGGAAGATATGTGGACCCGTCCTTAACAGGAGGCAGAGCATATCTGAATTTCTGTTGTCCAACCTTTAGCTCCTTAGACATTCTGTGTCCTCAGGCTGTTTTCTTAGGGTGACTATGGAAGGATTCTAAATGATGGGCTTTAACCAAAGCTTGGTACCTAATGATGTATTTTGGGGCAAAGGGAGGTAAACAGCATTTGGAAATCTTATCCTCAACCGAGTGCTTTGCAAACCATCTGTGATGAAAGATCAAGATTTTTATTTCCAATCTGTCATAGACATACTTTTGTAAAAGAAAAAAATGCTAAAAATGAATTACTAGAAAAAAAATGAAATTAAAAAGTCCAAAACATAGAAAACATAAGCCCCAATTTTTATTTGATTTGACAGACATAAAATTACTATGTCATACCACCGAGACGTTTCTAGTCACTGACTTTTCACCTTGGTCCTCATTGCTGTCACTTATCTCTCTCCCAAGTGCAGCCTCTTGTCCCGGCCTGCTGGAGAGCTGCGTGTGTTCTGGCTGGTGAGGGAGTCCTTGGGGCTCACACACCTGCTGTGGACAGGCCGCTAAGTCACACGGGCTTGATCCCTCTGGCACACACTACTTTCTAGCCGAACACACTCTCAGGAGTCTCATATATGCCCTCCCTGGAAACTTCTCCTTTGCTTTCTTTTCTTTTCTACTTTCTTTCTTTCTTCCTTTTTTTTTTGTCAGTTAAAGCTCCTGTTTTTATTTTGCTTATTTACATAATGAAGACCCACTTAAATACACACGCTGTCCCCTTGTGATGCCTGCCGGAGCTGAGCATGACAACCTGAGACCAAAGATCTCAGTGTGTGTGCAAAGCGTGTCTCCATTGTGCAGTTGCTTAACAACTAAGAAATAAACATTGGTTTACAAGACTGGGAAGACAAGGTTTATGGCCTGGACTGTTTCCCATTACTGGAGAATTTACATGCTGAAAAGTAGCAAAAACCAGTGCAAGGGAATAAACAGCAAATGCGCTTCAAGGGCTTGTTCTGTGAGGAATCAGGAGCAAAATTGGGTTTTATTAGCTGTTTCATTAAGTTTTACTTTGAAGAAAAACAAACAGTGAAAGCATATGTGTGGCATCAGATGCAAGGCTTGCAGTCTCCAGTCTTTGTGCAGAACTCATTAATGTAACATTAGCGGGAAAACTTGTCTAGCGATTTAAGGATAATTTTACCCATTTTAGTCTATTTATAATTTTTGACACAGTTTATTTAATGTATTCTAATCTTTAAATCACCATGTGTACTAAACTAATATATTTAATCTGTCTTTTCAATGACATTTTTGCAACAAATCTCTGCAGCATCTGCTAAAGGCAACTATGAAGTTTTCTATCAGATTCCACACTTCATGTAAGGTAATACTGCTGGATGTTGGCAGCTTGGAAAATTCCTAAAAAGAAATAATGTCTCCTTGGTCAAGTTTCTAATTGTAAATCTTTCATTGGATGCACAAAAGTATACTTAAAAAAAAAAACCCAAACATATGTGCTATTATAATCCAATATACAAAATTTAATGAAATACTTAAAATAGGAACTATTAAATATTTTTTTCATAGGGCAAATTTAGTCCTGCTTGATATCTGCCATTCTCATTGGGAGAGTTTTCCTAATGGCTGCTTTTTTTTTTTTTCCAAGATGAGATGTTGATAAACAGCAGCTCACGTTTGTTTGGGTTGGAGGAAGAGCGTATTCCTATCTCATCCATTGGTTATATTATAGTGGTATATGGATGATTATTAAATTGGAGCTCTGACTCAGCTGGTGAATATTCAGCCAGCATAAGGTAGGCATAGGTTGATGGTCTTAAAGGTTTTTATTTTTTAATTTGTTATTCTGTGACTGTGCATGATGAGTATGTGTGAGCATGCATCCCATTGGCACGTGTGTGGAGGTCAGAGGGCAGCTTTGTGTCACCCAGGCTCCCGTTCTATGTATACACAGCCCTGGGTATCAAACCCAGCCACTGAGCTTACTTGGCAATCACCCTTACCCATTGAGCCATCCTGCCATGTCAGCTGATAGTCTTTAGAACCAGAAATAATTTGGTTCTAATCTTGATCCTTCTCTAACCACAGAGACTGTGAAACTCCGAACAAATCATTTCAGTTACGTACGCCTGCACTGCTGGCTCAGCATGTCTTCATGCCTGCCTCCAAGACCTGCGTTTGATCCCCAGGGGCTACAAGGTTAAAGGAAAGAACGAGATCTTACATATTGGTCTCTGACTTCCACATACATATTCCCATGTAACATGGTGCTCCCAAGTATAGAAGTGTGCGCGCGTGCGCACACACACACACACACACACACACACACACACACACACACACACATGAGAAGGATAGAAATAACAGTGTCTAGCTGAGAATACCATAATGATCTAAATTAAATGAGAGCCTCTAGGGAGACGGTCACCAGTGATAGCGTATTGAACATCACCTTACGAAGATAATCAGCCATTTGAGTTAAACTAATATAGCAGTTAATTTAAAAAGTAAATATGAACCAATATGTACAGTATATATGAACAGCTCTCTCCCTTCTTCATATGCTCTGGTCAGCTCATCTGGAGCCAGCTACTTGCTTCTCTTGGAAACGTCTTTTTGCTGGTGTTGGAGATCAGAATCCCCATCCCTGGTAGCAAGCATCCATCCCTGGTAGCAAGCATCCATCCCTGGTAGCAAGCATCCATCCCTGGTAGCAAGCATCCATCCCTGGTAGCAAGCATCCATCCCTGGTAGCAAGCATCCATCCCTGGTAGCAAGCATCCATCCCTGGTAGCAAGCATCCATCCCTGGCGGCAAGCATCCATCCCTGGTAGCAAGCATCCATCCTTGGTAGCAAGCATCCATCCCTGGCGGCAAGCATCCATCCCTGGTAGCAAGCATCCATCCCTGGCGGCAAGCATCCACCCACCGCCGAGTTCCATGTCACCCCTTTTCCCTCTGCTTTTAGGCTTCAGCTGCACATGCAGGATGCCATTTTTAAAAAAAGATTTATTTATTATGTATATAACACTCTGCTTGCATGTACACTTGCACGCCAGAAGAGGGCAGGATGTCATTTTTTACATTTCCCCTAAAATGGTAGGGACCCATGTCCTTTGCTGTTATTTTCTTAATAATGTCACCTTGGCCCTCATGGCTTGGGATGGAAGTCTAAAATGAACGTGAGTTTATAATATATCACCCCTTAGATCCTTAACTATTATGAGACCAGCTCAGGTTGCTGACCCAAGATGGGACTGGGCCGCATCATCCCCACTGAGGCCACCCCAGGCCAGCCAACCCCAGCTACCCTTGATTGGTGGCACATGCATAAGCGATCGTTGTAGACATTAACCGAGCCTGCTGCCTGTCATCGTAGTGATCAGTTTGTAGACTTCTATGAAATAATGGAAAGGAGCTGTTTAGAGTTGCTAAACTTAGGAGGGTTTACTATTTAGCAATACCTAACTACTGGGCCTCTTTAAGCAACAACCTGGTCCCAGGCCGTATCTTTCCAGATGTGTCCAGTTGTTAAAAAGATATCCTTTCGATAATTACAACTAAGTAATACTGTGCTTTTATGACTGAAGATTTCAGTGCCCCCTTTCTCCCTGCAGTTCAGTGTATACCCAGCAGCTTAGAATGAAGAAATGCTGTATGGTCTTTTTCAGAAAAAAAATCTCCACTTTTCACTACTTCTCCCGCTACTTAGAGCGGCGAGTTAAACCTTAGAGATTCTTTGAAGAATTTTCCAGTTCTGTCATTTTCAGACTGCACTGGACTGCATGTAACTGAAGTGTAGAGGAGCCACTGTCTGGCTAAGCCTTGGTGTCTGTGGAGACTGCCTCCAGGACCCCATGGATTCCACGACCTGCCACCACAGACTTTCATGCAAATGGCGCATATTTGTATATGCCCCCTGCAATCTCTGTGCTCTTTAGATCATCTCTAGATTACTTACAATACCCAAGACTGCGTGAATATTATAAATAATTTTATGCTGTGTTGTGTTGAGAATAGAAACATGGAAAAAGTCTGTCTGTGTTTGGTATGTGTTCAGTGTCTCCTTCTGAGTGCTTTCAACCCAAGGCTGATTGGGTAGAGGCTGCCTGTGTGTATATTGTGACAGTTGCAAATTTTAACTCTTGAAGTAAAACCCAATCATTATTTAAGTCTTACTGAAATGTGCTTTTAAAGCACATAAATGAATGCGAAGCACTCCCTATTCTTGCAAGTCCATTTTAAGTAGCTACAGAAGCCAGGCTAGAGGTCTGGCTCAGTGGTGGAGAGTGGTAGCGTCTGTGTGTCAGGCACTGGTTCAAGTCTCTGTACTGGGGTGTGGCGAGGAATCCCTACAGTTCCCATTGGTGTTCTGTATTGTGAAACCATTTAATGTCTGAGCTGAGTGTGCTGCTTCATGCCTGTGTATGAAAGGCTAAGGTGGAAAGATCCTGAGTTCAAGACCAGCTTGAGTTGTATAGGGAAGCCATATTCCCCCCCCAAAACAAAAAAACAAAACAATAAAAATATTCAATTGTCATGCCTTCTGTACTTTTTAATGTTGTTAAATAATTTGCATTAAAGCTAGAAAATTCCATATCTCTTATGGAAATGTTAGAGGCCAGTACAGCAAAGGAATCGGAGAGGGAGGCCCAGTTAAAAAAATGTTAATAAATACATTGCTAATATGACAGAGAAAAGGCAACATACATTGTATCATTGTTAGGTGGAAGGGCTTTTCACTTCTGATAGATACATACATAAGAAACTTCTAAATTACAGTATACTTAGGGTTCCTTTTGGAATTCAGGGAAGAGTATTCTGTAAAGAAGCACCAAAGAACCCTGCAGTACGTGAGATATTGTGGTCATCTCAGGCTCTGGAACAAGTAAGATGTCAGGGAAGCTTGCACACAGCTCTCTTCTGGGGGTGGGTGGAGGTTGTATGATAGCTGAAATGACAGGAAGGTGTAATGGCTTTACCTCAGGAGTGGTGAGCACTGAGAGAGGTCAAGCCATACCTGTTTGATTCAGAGAAACGCTGCTGTCCACTAGTTTGTCTGTGAATTCCAGAGTCTTGTGTATCCAAGTGGCAAACCCAGGGGCATCCGAAGCTGCGCTCACAAACGTCTACATGTGAAGGACTGGATGTAGCCTTTCAGTTACATCTAGGCAGCTTTCTCAAAAGGTTATGAACTAGGAGAATCAAAAATGGCCATTTCTTCTGGCTTATAAAAATAATTAAGGGGAGCTTCTGGTAGTGTGCTGATAGAAGTGTATCCATGGGTGGGTAGAGCAAGCCTGAGATGACCCCCAGGCCAGAGTCACATGGCCTGGTTGGGCAGAGTGAGTACTAGACAACCCCTAGGTCAGGGCCCAGGCAGGGCGTGGCACCCCTGAGACTACCTCAGAAACCCAAAGGACCCAGATGCCACTAAGATGAGCAAGTAAGTGATAGAGATGGAAGAGAAAGAGAAGATGGATGTGTGCACACTGAAGAGAGAAGGAACTGGAGACCTGGGGACAGTGAGGAACAGCCGGATGTGAGTAGCCAGTGATGCCACCTAAGGCCATGGTGAGGTCCTGGCCTGTGATGCCACCAAGGGCCATGTCTGAGTCCACAGCCCTGCAGCAACAGAGGTCTGTTACCATTAAAGGCCAGGTGGACATTCCTGGTTTGGGCTGCCACCTGGGGCCATGTTGATGTCTGAGAGCTGTGCAGAGCTGGCCCCACCCCTCTCCTGGGCATCCTGGGAGAGCTGGCCCCATCCATTACCAGCAGCAGCACTCAGGAGAGGGGCCTCGCATAGCCCAGGAAGCACAGTAGAGCCGGCCCTGGTTTCAGCAGTTGCAGGGCTTGCAGGTGTGCCTACCCTGAGGGCATGACCATGGGAGTGCTGGCCCAGCCACTTGTCTGCTGTGAGGTGACATGAGCGAGGGGGAGATGCCCTCCTCCTCCCCTTACCCGCTGCCATCTGTGGCAGTCAGGAGAGCTGGCTCAGGGGGTCATAAGAATGGGAAGGCTGGCTCTGTCCCCCACTGGCTGCAGCACTCAGAGAGTGGGACACACACTTCTCCTGGGCAGCACAGAAGAGCTGGCCCTGATGGCGAAGGTGCTGGCGAGCCAGCCCCAAAACATGAGAGTAGGAGAGCTGCCCCTGCCCCTTGTCTGCAGCACTGGGTGAGCTAGCCAGGGCAGTGACGGGGTCCTGGCCCCGGTGGTGTGGACACAGGAGAGCTGGAGGGCTGACAGCTCAGCTACCACCCAGGCCCACAGCCAGGCCTTTGAGTTGGCCTACCTCAGCATCTGTGACATCTGTGAACTGCTGCAGCACATGAAGGCACTAGATGTGCAGACCTAAAGCTGCAGCCTCTCCATGAAACAGGGGAACAACAGGATATCTGAGAGGAGTCCTGGTGCCGATCCAGTGGTGATGCCAGAGAGAGGCCTTGAACCACACCAATGACTCATTGCACGCAACATTTGCTGGTAAAGAAGTGTGCACAAAAGGGTGTGCAGCTTCCACAATGGGATGTTTTTAGGCTTTGTTTGGTTTTGTTTATTGTTTTTCTTTATTCTTGGTTTTACTTTCTTTGAGGAAGAGGTTGAGGGCAGATACATAGGGATGAAGAGATGAGTGGAACTGCAGGTGTATGATATGAAACGCACAAAGAATCAATAGAAAGTTTAAAACAATAATAAAGGGGCAATGGTGGTTCATGCCTCACAAGACAAAGCAGGTGGATCTCTGTGAGTTCAAGGCCAGCCTGGTCTACAGAGTGAATTCTCTGTTTCAAACAAACAATCAAACAAACAAACCCCAAAACTAAAATATTTAATTAGCAAAATGAATGACTAGTAAAAAAGTTCAGCATTCCATGATGACATGTTCATATGCTTTGTTAAAGTAGGTGGAATAAAGGTCAGGATTGGTCTCAGAAATGTGAGGTTCAGCTTAGGCTCAACAGCTGAAGCAGCCCTGGTGCAATCCTGAGGACCAGGGGATGGAGACTGAAGTTCAGATCTCCAGACATGCATGCAACATTAAGTGGGTAGAGTGGTCTGCCTGTGATTACAACCTCCAAAGGCAGAGGTACACCCCCAGAGCAAGCTGACTAATGAGGTCTGGGTTTGATAGAGGGGCCTTGCCTCAATAATCCAGTGAAAGAGTGATGGAGTTTTCCTGACATCAATCTTGGACCATCACATGCCTTCACGCATTGTACACATACAGGCATCCACACATATGCAGAAATCATGTATACACATTCATGTACAGCAACACATATGTGAAAATGAAAAAAAACCCCAGAAATGTTAGGTTAAAATGATTGCCATTGTGTTTTGTACATGTCACAATTTTAATAATGTTTGTTTTTGAGACAGTGTCTCACTATGTAAACCAGGCTGTCTGTAAGCTCTTAATCTTCCTGCGGCCTCGGCCTCCAGCATTCTGAGATCAAAAATCAAGACAAATAGTGCATCATCTTCTGTGTGTGAAGAAAAGTTGCATTGTTGATTGAAGTATATGATTTTAGTTGTTCACTTTTTAGTTTTATTAAGATGTGTGTGTGTGTGTGTGTGTGTGTGTGTGTATGTGTGTGTGTTATGTGTGAAGATGCTCTGGAGGCAGGTAGAAGCTCCTGTGTCCTGTCAGATGGAGTTACCACCAGTAGTTGTGAGCCACACAAATGTGGCTGCTGGGACCTGAGCCCCGATCATTTCAGAAGAGCAGTGTGTGATCTTAAGCACTAGACCTGGGGCCTACTGAGGTTTCCCATGTGGTGCAGGCTGGCTGTCAGCCCAAGACTCCCCTGCCTTACCTTCCTCACATGCCGGGATAGCAGGCACACGCCACCACATCCAGCCTTCTTGTTCATAATTCATTAACATTGTCATTAAAACTTTCATATTTACATTTGTCCATGAAAGCAAAGGACGATCTGTTTGGTTTATTGGAAAATGGCACTTTTGAAATAGACTTTAGATAAGAATTATCCAAATTCTAGTTAATGATGAGAAAGGCTTTTCCATCATTTGCAAAGAGTGGTAAATACTCCACCTGCAATAGTCATACAGTTTAGAAAATGTAAGATTTGTCACAACATTTATGAGTCTTACAGTGGATGCTGCAGTCTGTTTAGAGCATCTCTGGGTCCTTACGAACTGCTCGGTGTTTGGAAAGCTGGGGAATATAGTTGAATCTTCCAGTGTTGTCACATTTCCTCCCTAGTTGCCTGATGTAGCTGTAATTTGGGACGGCAGCTACTGGTCATATATAGTAACTGAAATAAAAATGTAAGTTAAGTACAATTAGGAAGTTTGGTTCCCTAGTTGGATTAGGTGGCTTCATGTATGACTACCTGCCTGACTAATGCCAAGAGTAGCGCTCCGTCACCAAGTATGTGTTCTCACAGGCCCGCTGCATGGGAAGCCAGAGTTCAGTTCCCATTGGCCTCTAACTCCTACTCTTTGACCTTTCTGCCTGCTGGCTGCAGCACTGTCTTCTCTCCTATTGAAAAGAATGCTAAGTAGAGGTGTGGGGGGGGGTGACCGCTAGTTGCTAATTCATGTTACACCTTTCTCTCATGAAGATGTTCTTACGTTACTGTTTTCTTTACTCTCCTCATCTTGTCCAGTGAGTTCAGCAGCTACGAATGGAGCTCTGAAAACTCCCCTGCACAGTGGCTTGGCACACCCTGTTCTCCCTGATGACGTGGGGCTCTTGTGGCGTAACATTGTGTTTGTGTGTGAAAGAGCTCCAGTGTTTGTTTAATTGGATTCTTATGCCTAAATTTAGGACTTTATTTTTACTTGGGCTAAGTTTTATCTCATTGCCTGTTACGACTTGTTTTCATTAATCCTTGATCAACTCCCTTATGATTGTACAAAGTTTGGGTAAGGAGACCCTTTGGGGGCTCAAAAGGTCACACCAAACCACCTTTTGGAGAGCCCTTTTGATGAGCTGGGTGCTGTACAAGAGTGAGTTTACTCCTAGGTCAAGCAGTTTAGCACACTTTTTAGAACTAGGTAATTAGCTGAATAGCGGCTCTGGAAATTGCCAAAGTTGGAGGGCCTGACCCTATTTACTGTGTAGAGAATGGAGTCTGTTGCAGGACTGTGTTAAAGTACTGTGTTGAGGGAGCAGTGTTACAAGGAGAATTTACTGTATGGAGCGAAGTTGTCATGGTTGGTTCTGAAAACTGTGTGTGTCAGTGTATTCGGGAGAACACACATAGGTTACAAATACCACATGATCAAACCAAGGAGGGCAACTGTAGGGTATTTCCGTTCTTGGGACCACAAAAGTGAGCGAGCCAAAACACACTGGGAATTAAACAAAGTAGGGTTAAGTTTTCATTAAAGGCTGTGCTGTGCATTCACCACTCCTGGTTGCCCTGGCAACGGGGCTCCTTCGAATGCTAATGACATTATAATGAGAAAAAAAAAAACCCACATGCAAATGCGGTAAATAGTAATTAGAGGCAGAGCCATACATGGAACAGTGAGCCCCACCTCGGGAAGGTCTGAGAGGAGCTGGCAAGGGTTTGTATTGGAGACAAAGAGGTGGCACAAGAAGGGGTTTGAGTTCCACAGAAAGGGCTAGGTTGAGGGTGGCCTCGGCATTCTCCCATGTGTGACCTGTAGATACCTCGTTTCCCTGGTGGAATTTAGTCAGTCAGAAGTCTGCGGTTGGAGGACCACATTGTTTCGACTGTTCTACCTGTTGGCATCATTGACTGGAAAAAAATCTTAGCTAGGTTCTGGCTGAGGTTTGGGGCTCATGCAGCATGCTGCTGCTTGCAGTTCCGTCTCTGCCCACACCAGGCAGGGCTGGGCCTGCCCAGGCAAGGCAGTAGGACCAGAGGATGTAGCCAAAAGTCCGCCGAGATGAAAGGAGACAGTTCCCGTGTTCTTCAGACAAGTAGGGCCGATGAGGGTTCCGTTTTGGTTACTGTAAGGAGTAATTAAGTTGTAATGCGTGCTGCCACCTCACTGGGAGTGTGTAAAGTCCCACCTCTCACAAGAGTGGCATACAGAGCTTTTGATTGGCCTCATTAGTTAGAATCAAAGACTACAAATCTTGTGCTCAGTTTAATGCTCTTCTCTCTATTTTATTTGTTCAGCTTTTCTGTTTTTATGGCCATATGTCTGTGGTATGTTTTCTGTAGGAAACATATTTCTATTCCTATTACCAGCTTCATATTATTTCAATCCTTTGGTCTTTTTGGCAGCAATGGGATCACAGATAGTTAAATAAGAGTTATCAAGCATAGCTGGTGAGGTCCATACATTCCCCACTTTTTTTCAAGTCTTAATTTTAAAAATTATAATGAAGCACGCATCTTTTGCAAAAAAAATTTTTCACTAGTGTATTATTAAAAATGGAGTGACATTGAAGCATATGGCAAGTGTTGAGGGTGTAATTCAGAGCTAAGGCACTTGCGTAGCAGAGCGCAAGGCCTCTACCACTGAGAAAGAAAACACAATAAAATGTCCTGTCTGTTGCCATGGCTCTGGGATTGAGTGCTGGGCTTAACACGTGCTGAACACACCCCTGTCACTGAGCTTCTCTCTGTCAGCTCACAGACTATAGCCAAAGCCTCCAGTTCCTCTAGGCATCTCTTCATTCTACCTACCAGGCCCCAAAGCCCAAGCTTCTCAGGTAACCAGAGTTATGAGTGAATTTCAAACCCCTTCTCATGCATGTCAGCTGAGGTTATAATGCACGCTGCTGAGACGCAGTGGCTAGTGTTTAGTGCGTGGATTGCTGTGACCCAGGTAGCCTGCATACCACTTTCTCCTCTGTCTGTCTGTCTGTCTGTCTGTCTGTCTGTCTGTCTGTCTAGTGATTTGTGTATTCCTTAGAATCTGTCTTTGAAAGAAGGGGACAGTGAGGCCCGAGTGCAGTTAAGAAGCGGGGACACGGCGGCACCCCACGGAGAGCGATTTCTTCCACACTGTTCTCCGCTCTGATGCTAATGTGTGTTTATGTTTTCGTACATAGTTGGGATTACTCTTTCTATGAAGGTATTCAAGCACTTTTAATAATTTAATATTTTGTAAGACATTCCTAAGACATTCCATATCAGTACCTTTTCTCTGCCAGCTTTTAAAACTGTCACAGTTGATTACCTTGTTCAGATTAAATTTAATTTAAACATAGCTCTATTGGTGGACATTTCATTTATTGTTTCAGTAAATGACATATCTGTAAATATCTGTACCATACAATTTTATATTGCACACATATTTATTTATGAAAAGAAGATGGTTTAAAATTGAATTGCAAAGTGAGAGCATCAGCTCAATTTACCTTTTGATAGATGCTCAGAATTGGCACAGTTATCACAACCTATAAAAGTGCTCTGCTTGGTTCTGGGATGCTGGTGTCTTGGTTTCCTCCTCCCTGTTGACTCTTCCTAGCTGGTTCCCCTTACCTGTCAGCTCCAACTTTGGGGTGCCTTCTGGCTCAGCCTTTGGTCTTCTTTTCTGAAGTTAGATTATGCAGGGAATCATGTCAGCTACTCGACTATAAGCACTAATTATACAGACACACCACATATCACACAGCACCCAACACCACACACACACACACACACACACACACACACACACACACACCACAGACATACACATACACACTCACACTACCATACACCCATACTCACATACACCCTCACATACACAAACACACCGCACACGCACACACACACACACACACACACACACACACACCACAGACATAGACACACCATACACATACTTACACATACATACTCACACTACTGTACACCCATACTCACATACACCCTCACACACAAACACATCGCGCGCGCGCGCGCACACACACACACACACACACCACAGACATACACACACCATACACATACACATACATACTCACATAACCGCATGCTCATACTCATATACAGCGTTATATACACACACTACACATACACACACCACACACATACTTACACCACATATTCATGCTCACACACACTTTACACACACAAACATACCACACACATATACACTCACTCACGCATATATCCTCATACACACCCTCATATACACACATACTCACACACACCCTCACACACGTACTGCATGCATACTCACACACACCCTTACATTTATGCTTTTCCATTGTGTGTACATGCCTATTAGTCCCTGAACTTCAGATTTTGTATTTCTTATCCTAATTGACATTCCATTTAATGCCCATTAGACATTGCAAATCTGAATTATTTTTCTCACCTCTCTTCCCAACCTGCTTTTTCCATATATGTCTTATATCAGAATATATTAATTTCCAGTTGCAGGATAAGAGCCTAGAGTAATCCTCATTTCTCTGTTTCTTAAATCCCATGTTTAACCATTGATACACCCCAATAACTACCTTTAAAATATAACTATATTCAGTCATTTCTCTTCACCTTCATCATGTCAGTTAAACTTGGGCTTCTATCATTTTTTCACCTGATTATTATAATAGCTTACTAATTAATGAGTAGTAAATATTTCATCTCTAACCAGTAGCAAGACTGAGACTTCTAATGTGAGATCATGGGATTCCATTTTTGGAAGGCTTTCCAATAACTTTGTTGCTTCCAAGGCCTTAAATGGATCTTCCTTGTGGTGACTGATCTTCCTTGTCAACTCGAGTAGACGTAGATTTACTTAGGAAACATACTCCTGGGCATATATCTGTGAGGGTGTTTCTAGAGAGGCTTTCCTGAGTTTAGAACATTCCCCCATGGGTCCCAGCTCGTGTGGAAAGGGAAGGAAGAAAGCCAGTCAAGCACCATCACCCATCCCTCTTGGCTTCTTGGCTGTGGATACAGTAGGAACAGCTGCCTTTAGTTTCTGTTTCCACAGGTGGGGCTACTGTGCCTGGCACGCCTTTCCCACCACAAAGCGTTGGCCCCCAAACTGCGATTCAGAGTAAACCTTTTCTTAAGTTGCTTTGGGAAAGCAGCAGAGCCTGCTGCTATGGGTCAGTGGCTGAAGCCCTTCATGTACAAGCTGGAGACCTGAGCATCCAGATGACCTGACCTCCGCATGTGTTCTGTGACGTGCCTGATGTGCATGCCCCCTTCATACAGCACAGTAAACACAAGCTAAGGTAAAAATAAAGTGACAGGCATGGGGCAAATCTTTAATCCCAGCACTTGAGAGGCAGAGGCAAGTAGATCTCTGTGAGTTTGAGGTCAGCCTGGTCTCCATAGTGACTTTCAGGACAGCCTGGGCTCTGTAGAGAGACCCTGTCTCAAAACAAAACAGAAAACCCTTTAAAAATATAACTAATAGTTCCTTCTCTTTCATTTTTATTATTTCTCTTATTTTTGAGATATGATTTAGTCACATCATCTCTCCCTTCTTTTTCTTCCCTCAAACTCTCCCATGTACCTTAGTAGATGCTCAGCCAAGAATGACTTCTTTATGTGAGGACACCAAGCACACGCATCTTGCGCAAAATTCCTTTCAACTTCAATAAAGAGTAAAATTAGATGTCTACCAAAGAATTGGCTTAAAATAAGTTTCTTTATGGTTTATTATCAAGAAATGTTTGATGAGGGGGCTGGAGAGATGGCTCAGAGGTTAAGAGCATTGTCTGCTCTTCCAAAGGTACCCAGTTCAATTTCCAACAACCACATGGAGGCTCCCAACCATCTATAATGAGATCTGGCGCCCCTTCTGGTCTGAAGGTGTACATGCAGGCAGAATACTGTATACATAATAAATAAATAAATGTAAAAAAGAAAACTCAGATGAAGGAGGTCATGAGTGGGAAAGTTTAGCAGTGCTGGTGTCAAATGTACCCCACTTAAATTTATGATGCTCCCTTACTTCAGACCTTTGCTCGAATGTCATCTTCTCCATGAGGTCCCCTGCTTGCCTACGGAAAATAGTATCCAGACTCTGCCCCAGCTTCACTGCTTGCAGTTTTCCCCAGCTTGACTTATTGCTTGCATTGTTTTTAACACCACCATGCAGCTCTTTCTTACCTGTGCCCCACAGCTCCAGAATGTAAGCTCTACCAGGACAAGTGAGAGCTTTTGGCTGTTAACTGTTGTGTTCCTTGCATGTGATAATATAGGCCACATATAAAGCAGGTGCTCAATAATGGAAAATTTCCACTTAATATACCATATCCATTTATATTCCAAAAACAAACAAACAAACAAACAAACAAGCCAAACCAAACCAAACCAAAGCCCCACATCTACACTTCTCATGTGCTCTATAAGACTGGATACCACTAATCTTAGCTCAGACTTCATGGGGTCCTCTAGTGAGGGGAGTGGGGCTGTCTCTGGCATGGACTCTGTTGCCTGCTTTTTGATCACTTCGCCCTGGCAGGGCCGACTTGCCACACCACAGGATTTGTGCTCAGTCCTGATGTGGCTTAATGAGCTGGGGTGGGGGGGAGGGGAGGGGGAATAGGGGGGAGGGGAGGGGGAATGGGGGGGGAGGGAGGGAGGGGGGGACTGGGAGGTGAGGAGCGATGGGGCTACCACCAGGATATAAAGTGACCAAAAAATAAATGAAAATGTAAAATAAAAAAAAGAAAAATTCTTTTTAGATTATGCATTGTTTTCATCACTCTGGTATTGAGCACACCTTTATACACTTATTGGTTGTGGGTGTTTCTCTCAGGGACATCTTATTTATGCACTTTACCTTATTGTGGACCAGCAATCTTTTAAATACTGACTTGTAAGAACAGCGTATATTATCATTATAATTATGCATATTTTCTGTTTACTGAAAATATTTTCCCATCTCTCATTCTCTCTTAACTTTGTAAATAGTATTCTTTTCATATATAAGTTTTAAATTTTTAATGACTTGGCAACTCTTTTAGTTTCTGTTTCTGAGCGGATGTTTTGATCAGGGATTCCTTCACTTGTAAACCAGGCAAGCAGCATTCTCTTGTGTTTTGCTCTAGACATTTATTGTCTTGTTTGCTGTATGCAGGGCACTGATTTGGTTAGAACTTGCTGTGTATAAATATCTGATTTACTTACTTTGTGCTCACTGGCTTGGCTCAGGTCGGTTGTTTGGCTCATGCATTCTTCTGTATACGATCCCATGTCCTCCCTCAGCAGATGCTAATTCTCATACATAAAGAGGTTCATTCCTTCACTCTGTATTCTAGTGTCCTGAACTAATCTGTCACAGTAAGGTTAGTTTTAATAATATTCTGTAATTGATTTTTATCTGTGATTATCCTACCAATCACTAATCTTTTTCAATTAAAGTCCGTTATTTTTTTTTCAGATAATTTATTTTAGACATTTTGTTACAATATTTGGTTAATTAAGTAATTAATTGTGAGTATGTGTGTGTGTGCACACGTGTGCCACAGTACATGTGTGAAGGTCAGAGGACACTTTGCTGGGGTACAGTCTCTCCTAACAGGCAGGCCATCAGCACTAGCAGCAAGTATCTTTACCCAATGAGTCATATTGCTATAATTTTTATTAGTTTTTCTTTATCAACTTAAAAAATTGTATTTTTAATTTTCTTAAGAGCTTTAAAAGAAATCATTGGGCCCAAGTGTTGATTGATTTCTGTTGACTGTTCTTTAATGTATGTCAAGATAATTATGGGAAATTTCCCCCTTCAATTTGTTAGCATTATTGTAACATCAATAGTTTACCTAGAGCCTTGGTGTAGCTCAGTGGCAGAGTACTAGTCTAGCAAGTATGCAGCCGCAAGCCCAATGTCTAGCCTTGCAAGTGATGTCTGGGGTAGAACCATCCTAGTGTTTCTGTGCGGAACTTCCTTGCTGTGATGTACAATACACGTATGTGTTTCTGGATTAAACTAGGTGTTATTTAACTCACTTTTCTTATTTACTTTTGTTAGTTCATTTGTCTTATCTTATGCTACCTTTCTATCATTCACGAATGCAATTTTCACCTTTCCTTTTTAGTGTTTACTTACATAGTAAACATTTCTTTTGGCTGTCAAGTAAACAGCCAGACCAACCTAAGCCAGAACAGGTTTCTTCCCAGGATATGAATCGTCTTAGCCTGTGTTGCCATTAAGGTCAGGGTAGAGATTTGTATGCAGGTGTTTTGAGAACAATCTTAGGGAGCAAAGCTGCTTCGTATGCACAGTTGCGTGGCAGGGAAGTAGTGGAGCGGAGAGGCGGGAAAGCCACTCCAAGGAGGGTCTGTTGTGTTTCTCCTCATGCCTGGCTCGGCATTGTCCCTGAGTCTGCAAACAGCTGTTAAATAAAGCAGTCTGTCCCTGGGCTGAAGCGGGAAGTGCTTACCTGTGAGTTCCTTCCCTCGCTGGTCCTGGGTAGCCTCACAGTGTTTCCTACCCACCCCTCGGGATGGTGCGCAGGAGTGTAGACGGTGGTGTCACTCCTGATGATGCTGGCCACACTGAGGCATGCTGCTGAGTCGCTGAGATAAGTTTCTTCTAAATAAGAGCTGCCCTGAAGGATACAGGATACAGGACACATAGCGGGGGCTCACTAATGAACTGTAAGAGAAACGCTTTAAGAAGAGATAAAAGCTAGGCACAATGGCGCAGGCCTTTAATCCCAGCACTCAGGGAGGCAGAGGCAGGTGGATCACTGTGAGTTCCAGGCTAGCCTGGTCTACAAAGGGAGTCTAGGACAGCAAAGGCTACATAGTCTTGAAAAACAAAAACAAAAACAAACAAACAAGGAACAAACAATCAATTTCTCTCTTTTTTAAAGGTGGGGTATCATTCTATAGGTCAGGTTGGTGTGAAACTCACCATGTATCCTTACAAACTTACAAACTCACAGCTGTCTTCTCTCAGCCTCCCACATGGCCGACTACAGGTGTGAACCACTGTTTCAGGAAAGAAATTTTCCTTAAACTTTGAAGTAAAATGTTAAAAAAAAACATTTAAAATATTTATGATTGGTATAGAATGAAAATAAAAATGCAAATCTGTGGGAAAGTATTGACAGATAAAGATTAGCATCTTCAGAGATACTTGACTACATCCTGATAGCATTAGCGCCCCAATAGTTGAATGAACGTAAGTCTATCACGTAAGCAGACAGTTCCTAGTAGCGAATACACAGTTCATGTTCCAGGCGCGTCTTGTTGGGGCTGGGGATTTGGGGGCTCAGGACTTCAGCCAGGGCCTGGTTGGTGATTCTTCCATTTCTTGGGGTATCGCCTAAAGTCACTTGCCTACAGCTAGGGTGGTTTGGAAGGCCCAAGATAGCTTGACTACCATGCTGGATGCTGGGCTGGACATGCCTAAAGTGTGAGTGAGAGTACTCCACGGAGCCTGGCTCTTTTCCTGTGGTTCTTCAGCCGGCTACACAGCTCACACAGCTGGTGAGGGCTGTGAGACATGGGAAGCAATGGCAGCACTGAAGAGCAGCTTTTCTTCACCCAAGCTAACAAGAGTAAGAAAACTCCAGATTTATAAAACAGAATAAGGAAAGTCGTCACGCCCAAGAGCAGCAGAACAGGCCTTCTCATGCAGGGCTGGTAGAGTTGAAAGGAGAAATTTGAAAAGATCTTAGTAGTGTATGTCAGAAACATTAAAACCGTCCATTTTTTTCCTTACGCGCAAGGATACAATTTATGAACAATCTGTACTCACTATGAACTTTCAGAGCCACCCATGCAGAGTTGTGTACAGCTGCTGTCTGCGATGTAGAAAAATCTCACGATGACCTTAAATGTTTTCAGTTGACATGTACTTGAGCAGACTTCTGGGGCGTGCTGTGATGTGTCACTGTGCATAGGTGCTTCGTAGTGATGGTCAGAGTAGCTGCCAGACCTGGTGCCTCCGACACTTACCCTTCCTCTGTGGCACAAATGCTTAGGTCTTGCTTTAGACTTCAGATATAAAACATACTGTTGGCAACTGTTTTCACTCTGCTGTGCGCTGGAAAGCCAGGCTTCCCTCTCCTAACTGCACTGTAGTATTTGTGATGGAGGACTCATTTCTGTGATATAATATTCTTATAGGAAGGAAGTAGCTTTAATTTAAAAGCTAATTTAAACAAATCTTATTAAAAGTACACTGGAAGAAAATACACTACACATTAATGAGTTTTGTCTTTGTGTAATTAAAGTATAGATTTTTTTTTCTACTTAAGTTTTATTTGTTGAAGAAGAGATGGTACTTTGTGACCCAGTGGTTTGAGTTCAGAATAATTTCACAATTAGCACTTGGAATGAAATGGGAATAATCTAAACTCCTTGTCGTGACCCATAAATCCGTGTGTGATCTGACACTGCGTGTGCCGCCCCCTCTGGCCACAGGACCTTTGCACTGGCTCTTGTCTGTCTGACGCTGCGTGTGTCGCCCCCTCTGGCCACAGGACCTTTACACTGGCTCTTGTCTAACACTGTGTGTGTCGCCCCCTCTGGCCACAGGACCTTTACACTGGCTCTTGTCTGTCTGACGCTGCGTGTGTCGCCCCCTCTGGCCACAGGACCTTTGCACTGGCTCTTGTCTGCTTGGAATTCTTTTTCCTTAGTCACCGTTTTGCTTCTATGTTTGCTTCATTTTGGTCTCTGTTATTCACATGTCCGTACTTTCCAGAGGTGCCATCTCCTCAGCGTCTGAGACCGTTCTCTCCGTACCTTTCTAGCCACCATTATTTCTATTTCAGACTTAAGTGCTTTTATCAATATGGCATAATAAGTATGTAAAACTTCACACATGTATCATTCTCTGATTTGTTTTATGTCTTCTGTTGCTTCCAGTATAAGTTACTACTGCCTAAAATGAGACATTTATGTTGTGTTTCTATTTTCTCTTTCTATAAAGATGTTAGCTGGTCAGGGCAGAGATCTCCTGCATCTGGCCACTGTGGCTTTGCTGGGTCACAGGGCTTAGCGGGCAGGCAGCAGGTGCTTCTGGACATACAGATGGGTTTGGGTCATATAGAAGGGAGCTGCGCTTTGAGGATATTTGCCATATACTCAGCCTCTTCTTCAAACAGACACTGGGTAGCAAATATTTCCAAGTTGAGAGACTTAGAGTAACTGACTATACGGAAGACCCTTATAATGAGTGAGAAGTACAAAACTAGGTCCAGTCATGGCAAGTTAAACATGCTTCTTATTAATGAGAAACATAAAAATAAAATTCAGTTGCTCTTAGGTTAATTGGCTCTCCAAACCTTTAAATGGCTCAAAATTGGACAAAATACAAAATGATATTTATGATTCCATATGGCTGTTCTCAATGCCCCTGGCTCACAGAACTTTACTTTCTCAGTATTTCTCTGTGTTACACTCGTTAGTTTCTGTTGCTGAGTCTTGAGGTTTAGAAAGATTTGCTTCTGGAGTTTAAGTGAGCTGTTGATCTTATCTAGTGTGGCTCTCAGTCCAGACACTTAATTTTTTTTAATCTTTCGGAGTTTAACTCAGGGTTAAAAAATAAGCTCTTTTATGCATGTATGTGTGTGCATCTCTGTGTGTGTGTGCCTGTGTCTGTGTGCATTTGTGTCTGTGTCTCTGCGTGTCTCTGTGTATGTGTCTGTGTATGTGTGTCTGTGTGTGTGTGTCTGTGTGTGTGTCTGTATGTGTATCTATGTGCTCCTGTGTCTGTGTGCATCTGTGTGTCTGTGTGTGTGTGTGTGTGTGTGCATCTGTATCTGTGTGTGTGTGCCTATGTCTCTCTGTGTGTGTCTGTGTGTACATGCAGGCAGGAAAGCATTGGCTCTCTGCTTTTGACCCTTGAGACAGGGCCTCTGACTGAACCTGGAGCTTGCAGTTCTCCCGAGTTCACTGTGGAGTGAGCACTGAGGACCCTCTCCTCCTGGCTTAGTCCCCTCCAGGCTGGGGCTGCAGACTCATGAAGCCGCGCCTGGCTTGGAATCCACACTCAGGCCTCATGCTTGCTTATTGGTTTAGGTAGCTCCCAGTCCTTTGAGCCATTTTGTATATTTTTCATTTCTGTTCATTTTTCTCATGTTTTCTCTTACTTGGTGGAAACAGAGTATACTCCTGGTTGCTGTTTTCATGTCACTGTCCTTTATTCCACCAACTATATATTTTTGTTGACTCATTTTTTTTTCCTTATGGTTTCAGTCAGATTTTTTTTTTTTTTTGTCTTCTGGCCATGCCTGGTCATTTTTTATTGGACCCCAAACATTGCTAATCACCTCCTCCCCCCACCTCCCTTTCCAAAAAAATGCAGTGTGGATTCCAGGAGTTAGTTTGTTTGTTTCTTTAGAGAAGTTGTTTCGTTTTATGCTTATAGTGTAGTGTGCTCATATTTTTGGAAGGCACAGTCCATGTCTGAATTGTGTAATGGTTGGGTTCGGGTGATTAACATATCCATCGCTTCAGGCTCTTATCAGGTCTTCGTGGTGAGAGCGTTTACAACCCCCCTTTGGCCATGCTGAAGTCTGCAGTGTGGTTTTCTTTGCAGTCACCATGTTGCGCAAGGTAGCAGCAATTATTCCCGCCTGACTAAAACTCTGCCTGTTGACCGACCGACTTCGGCCCCCCCCCCCCTTTCTTTCCTGGTTCCAGCATTCCCCTGCCAATCGGTTCGATTCTTTCAGGCACTGTTTTTTAAGATAGAGCGTGGCAGGTCTCAACCAGTCTTTAGATTAGGTCTCATTTGGACCACCGCTGAGGTATGCTCAGAATGCCGTTCACCGCAGTGCGTGTTGGGACGGCTTTCTGCCCTGGCAGCGGGGCGTTCGAAAGACTCCTGGCCCTGTGTGGGCTTTGAGGATTATATTGGTTGCTTCATCTCGATGCGGTTCCCAGCCCCAGTAGCTTACCCACACGCATGTGCAGAACACTACTAAGTCAGATACACACTGTTCTTCTGGCAGTTTCCAGAGTTCTGAGTGGCTGTCTTGTGTTCTGCCCACAGTCTGCTCTGTTTCCTCAAGTCTGAACCCTGGCTCTTCAGATCCAATGAGTCTAAGGCTCCGTTTGCCTTTGCAGACTCTGTCCTGAGTATAAAGCCTTCTGTGGGCTGGGAGCTTCCTGGGTGCCCTTGCTTATTGATTTTCTCCCAGGGATCACTGGCCTGCACTATCTGTGTTCGTACCTATCTTTAGTTAGAGTTTTACTTATTGATCGTGGGAGGATAAATCTAATGTCTCATTTCAACCTGGTTTTATAGACTGAAGAAACAGACGATTGTTTTGTATGGTGCCAGTGCATTCTTCCGTTTACGTGAATTTTAAATAAGTAGACGTTTCCCGGAAAGACGTTACTAGATAGTTGATTTGGTCTGTGTACAGCCCTCAGAGGTGCAGCCCAGTAGTAGGAGGGCACAAGTAGGCCGTGAGGTGAGGACATGGACGTTGCAGGACTGTGATGCTTACAGCCTGTGGTGGGCGAGGGGCTGAGCTGCTGCTTGTGTGGCGCCTGGGCTTGGCCTGGCCTCCTGACCGCCCCAGGTTGCCTCCCTGACGCACTGATTCTGAGCGCCGATTAATACCGAAGGAGAAGAGATTCGGAGCAGAGCTTCAGACATGCACAGACTTGGAGTGGAAGTGACTCGGAGGGCAGAGGCTGTGACTCATTAAAAAAAAAAAAAAAAAGACAGCCGACCTCTGCCTCTGTTTTCCCCGCTGTCCCTCCTCTCTGACGACAATTTGAGTTGGCCACACATCCGCTCCTCTCTCACTTAGTGGATGTTAACTGCTCTTTCTGCAGAACCGCCCCAGTGAAGTCTTTAGTCTCACATTATCCAGGCTCCGTGGTTTAAGAAGCAGCCCTCGCACTAGAGCGCCATCTCCCTTAGTAGCTGCTTGGTACCTACCCTGCGCCCTATTTTTGGCTAACATTTGGGTCTCCAGCAACATCTCTGAAACTGTGGCCTGAATCTCAGGCTGGAGCCATTGATATTTTGGCCTGTTTTCTGAACAAGACACCCAGGTTGGGTGCAGGGGTGAGGGGGGCAGTAGTTCTCTCCCTCTGCTTGCCTCCCCCTTCACAGGGTTGAGTGGTACCCTTGCTGCCCCATTTCTTCACCATCACCTAAGTTCATGGGCGTGTACTTAGTGACTTTACTTGAAAATATAGTCTTTGTTTGTAGATGTGGTCAAGATTAAAAAGGAACTCACGCTGGATTGGGACAGGTGATGTCCTTGTGAGAAGAGGGATGCTTGGGTACAAAGACAAGACAGCTGGGGAGACTTCCACGTGAACGTGGAGGGAGGGAGTGGAGTGGGGCGCATGCATGTTCGGTAACAGCATATCCAGAGCGGGGCAAGGCAGGGTTTTCTACTGAGTCCAGAGAGACTATGCGCTGGCTAGGTTAACCTTGCTTTGGTTTCCTAGCCTCCAGGACCATGCAGAAAGATTATGCGCTGGCTAGGTTAACCTTGCTTTTGGGTTCCTAGCCTCCAGGACTGTGCGGGGCTCTTTCTGATGATGCACGTGTTTGAGCACATATCCCAGGTAGGGCATTCTTACCTGCTCTGCCCCATCGTCCTCTCACAGCGACATCTTTCTCTGAAGAGCTAAGCTGTTTGAGCTTAGGGACCTTTCATTCCTTAAAAGCCCTGCAGCTTAGCACGCTGCTCTTCCTGCTTTGCATGGGTAGCACTTTGCAACCAGAAGGGCGCCTTGGCAACCTGTTTTTTTTTTCTTTCCTACCATCAGAACAATCATTTCTTTCAACTTAATAAAGTATAAAATTAACTAATGTCTGAGTCCTCATAACAGCCAGCCACTGAAAGGTCAATGCCTCGTGTAGGAAAGGGATCAGATCCCGAGTAATTTGAAATGTAGAGAAAGGGGATGCGCAGTGCCCGATTGTTTCCTCCTTAAAATCTCTGAGATTGGAAAAGCAAAGCCAAACCCGTGAGAACATTTCAATGAGAGGAAACTGACAAAATATGGTAAAATCTTTACCAACTTAAATTGGAAGCAGGACCAAAGAGAAAGAAATTCGTTTTCTCCAGCAGGCCCCAGTCGGTTATAACACCACTGGCCATTCCTCTGGCACAAATAAGCAGGACTGCTCTGGGAGCCCAAACAAAATTGCTTAATATAATAAAAAGTATGAGGGCACGCACGGAGGTCCCACATCTATGAACTAGAAATTGAAAACTCAAGATGGGCAAGTTGGAAAACCTGAAAACAAAACATTATTTACAAAAAAGAAAAAGAAAGAAAGAAAGGAAGAAAAAGAAGAAGAAGAAGAAGAAGAAGAAGAAGAAGAAGAAGAAGAAGGGAAAGAATATGCTTAATTGTGGAACCTGCATTGTAGAGGTGTGAGTTGTGTGTGTTAGTGAGGAGGGTGGGGCCTGGTGTGTGTCACAGTTGCTGCAAGGCTTTGTCCAGGGAGAAGAGCATCAGCACACCCGCTGTGTGCCATCCCTTAACAGCTTGATGAGTGAGCGGCGTGTGGAACTTCAGCTTAGGTACATGCATGCTCTCCCAGACTGTGACTGGAGCGCCCTGGATAACTTCCTTCTTTCTCTTGCCTGACAAGGGGCTGGTTTTCTTCCACCCCCTTTTCTCTGGCGCCAGAGTCCTTGATGTGCCTTGACCTGTATGAAGTGCATAAAGGGCTTGAAAGGGCATAGCTCTCCTGCCTATCCAGAAAGCCAGGACTGGCGGTCATGAGAAGGTGGACTTGGGAGTTCAGGAGTCCTGCCAGGAAAGAGAGCAAGCACTCGTCCGGCTTTCTCTCTAAATGAACACAGTGCTGGGGTTCTCAGCAGGGCTCTCAGTGTTGAATAATATTGAAAATGGAAAGCCCTAAGTAGGCGTCAAACCATGCTACTCGAAAGCCACAGTGAAGGGTGCTGTCAGCAGCCAGTAACCCGAGAAGGAGGTATTTGTCTAATACCGCTTATCCCTACAGGGGTTAGTGCATAAAAGGAAGAGAATAAAAATCCAAAACACAAAACGAGCTTTGTCTGCAGAACATTTCATGATCCCAGAACAGCCCTGGTCACAGAACACAAGGGGAGCTACAGTGGGCTTCCCAGCTCCCAGTCTAGAGCCCAGCTCCCTGCGGTGTCAGGTTTAAAAGAACAAATGCCTATCTGGGGTGCCCAGAACAGCACATTTGGGGCATGCCCAAGAGCATGCTGGCTTCCTGGCTTCCTTGGTGCCCCAAGTACCTGTGGCTCCTCTCAGCTTTTCTCACCCTGCCCCCCACCCTAAACTTCTCCAGCCCATGGCCTTCCCTCTCTCATCTCCTCATTCCCCTATAACCCTGCCATTTTGTCTCTGCTCTCTCTGTCTCTGTCTGTCTGTCTGTCTGTCTCTCTCTCCCTCTCTCCCTCTCTCTCTCTCTCTCTCCCTCTCTCCCTCTCCCTCTCCCTCTCCCTCCCCCTCTCCCTCCCCCTCTCCCTCTCCCTCTCCCTCTCTCCTCTCTCTCCTGTCTTCCTCTCTTGGCCCTTCACTCTTGGTCTCCCTTGTCTGCACTTGCTCTGTCTTCTCTTGTTCTTGCTCTGCCCCTCCCCCATCCCCACCTCATGGCCAGTCTACTATTTTCTGCTCTTTACTGTGGACTCTCCCAAATGTCTCTGGCCATATTCCCCGCCCCACTCTACAATAAAACCCTTTTCCTCAACCATATCTTAGAGTAGTCTTATCCTCAGTTTAAACACCTGGTGCCAAAACGCTTAGTTTATGCATGGAAACTATTACTTTTCTTTCTTGCGTTGGGTCTTTATTTTATTTAACATTACTAGGAAAAATATATAATTATTGTAAAAATTCACACACACACACACACATACACACACACACACACACACACACACACACACATATATATATACATACACATATAAAATTTAAGGTGAAAATATCTTCTTTTCCCTCCCTCTGGCCCAACACATATATTTAAATAAATGGTATTATTGTTATATAATGTATTTCTTCCTTGTAACAGTATACCATTGACTATTTGGAATTTTTTTAAGGTAGTGTATTGATACAGATATATAGGACAGGCTTTCTTCAAAATCAGAGTCCTTCTTCCTCAGCCTCCCACATGATGAAATTATAGCATATTCATGCTTTTGGATTTTGGGAGGATGAGGTGCTGAGGACTAAACCTCAGGAAGACAAGTGCTTTTCTACAGAGCTACACCCTAGCTTTTGACCTCTTTGTAATTGCTATATAGCATTCCTTTGTCCTAAGGGATTGTAATCACCTTAGTGCCACCAATGAGATTGTGCTAATTCTTTCCCTCTTTGCTGTGACCAGACACCTGCCCAGAAGCCAGGTGAAGTGGACAGGCTTTCTTTACTTAGCTCACGCCTTGAGAGCAGATGGATGGCCCCTCATGTCAGGAAGGCACAGTGGCAGGGGAGGAGCCAGCCAGCTCAGCATATCACATCAACAGGCAGAAAGCAGAGCATTCATAGGCAGGGAGGCTGCTGTACCACCTCCAGGCTGGACCCAGTGACTCCCTTCCTCCAGCGAAGCTCCGCATCCTAAAGATCCTCCAGGCTTCTAGAATCAGCTGAGGAGCAAATGCTCCAACACACGAGCCCATGCAGGACACTTTACGTCAACCCCCAACAACTGTCCTTAGTATTAAAAAAACATTATGTGTATGTATGTGGGTGCCTGAGTGTATGTATGTGTGCCATGTTCATCATGCAAGAGCCCTCAGTGGTCACCAGTGGGCATCTGATCACATGGAACTGATGTTAGAGGTGGTTGTGGGCCACTATGTGGGTGCTGGGGACTGAACCTGGGTCCTCTTCAGCAGCAGTAAGCACTCCTCACCACTGAGCCTGCTCTGCAGCCCCCACAACAGCTGCTCTTGTGGTTGCTCTTAAAGCAACAGCGTTCCAGAGCAGTGAAGTATTGACTCCTCCTATAGTGGGCTTTTTTCTTTCTTTCTTTTTTTTTTTTTTTTTTTTTTTTTTTTTTTTACCAGTTTGAAACCCTTTCTTCCTATTATTCCCTCCCATTGATTGTATTATTATGCATATATCATAAAGCTTCATAATATTTAGATTCTGTTCAGTATCCATGATTGTGTGTCAGAGGTAACTACTTCAGCTCAACATCCTGAAAATTTTCATTGTTTCACATTCTATAAAACAATGTAAAAATGTGTTTCTTAAACTGGGTGAGTCAGAGAACATCTAATTAAGGATCAGTGGTCACAATATTCTAATGTAGTTAAATTTCTAGCTAGTGATTACGAGTGGAATAGAGGTTCTAAAATAATATAACTCATAGAGGTAAAACAACAGTCGGGAGTTGTATTATTATACAGATGGTGAACAGAGCGCCACCTCAAACAGGTGCACCCTTCTCAGAGAAGGGCAGGGCTCGCTTCCTCAGGTGGACCTTAATACCTGGGGGTATGTGTTCAGCCCTCTGCCCTGATACACCAACAAGTCATGATTAATACTTCTCAGAATACTCTGTGACCAGGTTATATATCTGACTTTCTCAGACATAAACAGTCTTCCTCAAAAAAATTAAGTGTGTTATATCCCCATTTTTTCCACTTTTGTATTTTTAAATTTTTTGTTTTTGTTTTTGATTTTGTTTTGGAGACAGGGTTTCTCTGTGCAGCTTTGGCTGTGCTAGACTCACTTTGTAGACCGGGCTGGCCTCGAACTCCCAACAATCCTCCTGTCCCTGCTGGGATTAATGGTGTGCGCCACCACGCCCAGGCCCGGTATTTTTGCCTTCTTGAGTTTTATTAAAGTGAGCCAGAAGCTAGTTGTTACCCAGTGAGTTACTTTGACTGGGTCTGGTCACGCTACACTAACTCACCTTTGTATTTAGTATTTCCAGAGGTATCAGAAACAGAGGCAGGGCTGTTAGGTGGGTATTGGGACACGTGTGGGATAAAGCACTTAACATATTTAAAATAAAGGCTCTGCATATCTCTAGCAGTCACTTCCTGGGCACTCAAACTGGGCCTGTAGAAATTAAAGATATTGATGTAGCTTAGTGTCTGATCCGTCTAGCCTTGCTTTCCTGTGTTGTTTGTTTGTATTTTCCAGACAGGCTTCTCTGTGTGGCCTGGATGCCCTGGAATAGGCTGGCCTCAGAGTAGCCTTGTTTTCAATGGGAATTTTCCTTCTTGTTCCTTTTAGAGATAGCTTAGGTCAGCTTAGATCAGCTTAGGGAGCTATTGATGATTTTAGTCTCATCTTCAAGGACTTGGCCCAGGTCTGACTTGTCCCCCAGGCCTCCACTAGCCTTGGAGACTTTAGTCATCACTAGGTGTGACCTAGAAACTTGAGTTATCTTCCTCCCTTGGCCTTGCCAGGCCCTGTCTACAGCAGTCATCTCGGCCGGTTGTATTAAATTCCAGTGCCCTGCCTTATTCCAAAGCAGGCCTGGGGCTTTTTAGATAACTTTTTTTTTTTTAATAAAGACTTTTTTTTTTTAAAGAGACAATTTGTAAAAGCTTCCTAAAATTCAGCAAGAGAAGCCCCATAATTATTTGTGTGGCTGGACTCCAGCAGGCAGAGCCTAGCTCTCTGGGTGGGTGGCACAGCCCTATGGCAGCTTGTAAGAAAGCAAAGCCAAACGTGTTCGCTTGGACTTGAAACTCTTAGATCCAAAATGCAGTCAAGCTCTACAGCATAAAACCTGCCGGTCTCTCTGGGACTCTACAGAACCCACAGGATGTTTTCTCTCCAAAAGTTTGAGCGTTTGGCTATGTGGAAGGGATGCATGGCCTAGAAGCAGATGTGCAAAAGACAGCCCGCTCTTTATTTGAAGCAAGCATCATTTGTACAAAGGCATAGAGATTTATACATTTAAAAAAAAATGTGAAATGAGTCTTTCTATGCTCTCTTGCCACTTCAGAGATTAGCAGTGAGACCAGGGTTTCAGGAGTCTTTCTTCCTATGTGGCTATCCCAGGCACACATAGTGTAGACACTCCATGTAATGAATGCTTGAAGAAAATCTAAGACTCTATCTTGGGTAATGTTCAATGCAACATTCCTAGACTATCATCAAGTTTTTTTCTTTTAGTTGTGTAGAATTTAATTATTTGAATATGTAATAATTTATATTCCAGACTCTCATTTAGGATTATTCAAGTATTTTTAGATCTTATGCCATTAAAACAAAGCTTTATAATGAGGCATCATATGACTTTCACCTTCTACGGATACGACTGTATCCGTATACACACACACACACACACACACACACACACACACATATGCATGCACGCACGTATGCGCGCGCGCGTGCGCGCGCACACACACACACACACACACACACACACACACACACACACACACACACAGGGTCTCTTGTAGCTTAGGCTGATCTCACACCAACCACTGCACTGAGCATGACCCTGGACTTCTGGTCTTCCTGTGTTTATATGTGATTATAACTATGTGCAGTGCTGAGGAGGAGCCTAGGGCATTGTGTATGCTAGACTAGCCCTCTAACAGCTGAGCTACACCCCCAGCCTTTTATCATTTTTCGAAGACATATTTACTTCTGTTTTGATCTTGCACATTTGTGAGGTTTTATTATAAATTAGTGATGCGCATTCTGTTTAGATAAGTGACAAAGTTTGGCTAGGAAGAAGTATTTGGGGTTTTGATTTGTGGTGTTTGAGTTATTGCATCTGGACTTTTCTGTTAGTTTCTCTTCTGCAGTGACAGTGAGGTACAGCAACTGCTTTACGGCAGATGGGTAGCAAAAGATCTTGGTAACCTACTTGTACTTAGGACAGTTTTATGTGATTCGATTGATGGTGACTACAGAGAACTAGGTCAGGGCTGGGTACGTGGGAAGCAGGGTCTAGAGTTACTGTCTCAGCTTGGTGAGCCCCTCACAGTGAGCAGCAGTGGAGCTGAGTTCAGCTCAGCTAAGGTCTTCATCAAGGTCTTGTGGCCTTTCTTCCTACACAGCTATGGATTACTTCCCTGATGCTCTGAGTTCATCAGGTGCTCAGGGGCTTCCCGGCACTAGAAGCTGTTGGGGTGCAGGCTCTGGCTTACTTGGACTAAGATGAGACCCCAGCAACAGCACTTAGAACGCTGGCTGGGACAGAGTCTCCTGCGCAGCTAGGGCTGAGAATTAATAGCAGTGCAATCAATGTGTAGTCCCGTGAGTGAAGGCTTGACTGGCGCTGCCCCAGTGCCTCCAGATATGTACAGCACTCACCTGGGATTTGATAATACGTGCTCAGGGGGCCGAGGCTGAGCTGAAGACTGCTTGGGTAGTGCTCATGTGATGGCAACTCTGCTTATCCCCGGGACACTCAAACCTGGCTGGAGCTCACCAGTGCAAACACTAGCCTATGTCTCATAAAGTGTCTATGCTGGAGCTCACCAGTGCAAACACTAGCCTATGTCTCATAAAGTGTCTATGCTGGAGCTCACCAGTGCAAACACTAGCCTGTGTCTCATAAAATCTGCATCTCTGACAGATTTTGCTTTGTGTGCTTAAAAAAAAAAAAAGAAAGAAAAAGAAAAAAGCGAGTCCAGTGACCCGCTTTCCAATTTCAGCTCTGCCCTTAATTAGTTGAAAAACAAGTTTCTTGAAAATGTTTCATCCCTTCAGTCTCCTATCTCTAAAAGAGAGGGTGCAAGTGGCTAAGATGTGTAGGTCCCGTGTTCTTTCATCACCTCATGATGAGCTGGCCTTTTATTCAGGCCGTCTAGGTGGGGTTTTATGTGGGATGGTAGTGTGGATTCTGCACTTAGGACACTGGCTTCCCCTAACAACTGGTTCTGAGTTTGTTATAATTTACTGGGAGGAATAAAACCAACGGATGTTTAGTACTAGTTGACATAGCCATTCAAATTAAATTGTAAACCTTGGTAACTATAAGTAGGAGCGAACATTGATTAGAACAGAACACGTTACTGCAAGTGGGAGATTTGAGTGAAACACTAACTACTGGCTTAGGCAGGCTGAGGCACGTCAGGCTTTTACATGGGCCTGTCTTTACAAGGGTGTTCTTCAATGGGTGGTGGCATCACGCTCGGGTTCTAGCTAATCACATTATGGCTGCGCAACGGCTACTGTTTGGATATAGTACAAAAGAAGCATTCCTTTCCCCCAAGGAGTCCAAAGAAAATTGGCTACTGTTCCCAAAGCAGAGTGAATGTTTGATAAACTTGAGTAGTGATGATGATGTAGTCATTGCATATGTCAGCTACTTGGGCAAATATTAATTTCTTTCCGGTGCTGGGCACAAACGAGACTTTGTGTATGGCGCTAATGGTGGTAAGAGGTGTGCCACTTTGGTAGCTTACCTGAATTTATGTTGACCAAACAGGGTGATTTTGATGGTACAGGTTGGATGACATATAGATGGAATTTAAAACAATTATTCTGACAGTCATTCTAATGCTTAATATTAATGAAATAACTACAAGTCATAATTTTAGATATTCAAGAGTTTACTTTCAAGTCAGGAATGATATTCAGCATACTCAATAACCTATGACAGTGTTATTAACCAACCAGAATAAATTGGATCCAGCCATTCAGGATTGAATCATAAGTAGCAAGCTTCCAAATAAGGGCTGGCAGGCTGGCAGCCCAACGTACTGTGAGACATGTTGAAGGTGCCACCAAATCTATCTTTCTATAATTTTTTTAAAAAAACCTTTCAATTTATTTTGGGGTGCTAGAGATCACACCTAGGGCCTGTGTGCTAGACAAATAGTTTACCACTGAGCTATATTCCTGCTTCTTAATTCTGTTTAAAATGATGGTGACTGTATTTTCCCCTAGGGGGGGCCACAATAAAGTGTCCCACCATAGATGAATAGAAGAGAACCGTGCATGCTCTCCCTGGTCTAGAGACCTCCAGGTGCTGGCCGTGCTTCCTCTTCCGGCTCACAGAGAGAGCCTGTTTGGTCCCCTCTATGGCTTTGTGGTTAACAGCACTCCTTGATATTCCTGGTTTTATAGCTCTGTCACTCTACTCTCCATTTTCGTGTGGCTTTCTCCGAACTTCATGTTCTGTTTCTGTCTCCAAATGTCCCTCTTTTTATGAAAAGAATAAGCCACCTCTTCCTCCTTAATTATTATTTAGATTCTGTTAAGGTATGAGTGCTGGGAGGCAGTGTCTTCCTTGGCATGCAAACAGATCTGCATAGAGAGACATTATATTCTTCCATAAAGCAAGTTTTGCCTTAAAATGAACTTAGTATCATTAGGTGAACACTATAACATGGCTATATTTAAGAACAAGTACAAGAAAGCAGGAAAGAAAACAATTAGTGGGGCTAGAGAGATGGCTCAGTGGTTAAGAGCACTTGCCACTAAATCATGAGCACTGGGCCTTGGATCCCAACCTACACCAGACAGCTCAGAAACATGAGTCGCTCAGCTCCAAGGCACCCAGCATGGCCTTCTAGCCTCTTGGCCAGTCACACACAGGTATACGTATGTACACCTGCAGAGACACGTATCCCCAGACATGCACACACAGACATAAAATACTTTCAAAAAAAGAAACAAACCAGTGAGAGGTGGAGAACTCGTTCTTGTAATACACACGTGGAAAATGTGTGGTTGTTTTCAGCCCTATGAAGAGCAGCTCTGTGGAAAAGGACTTTGACTCAAGAAGACAGTGCAGTGTAAGACGAAACGTCCTCAGGTTATGATGCTCAGAACACTGGGAGTCACCGTAAGGACATGCAAAGTGCAGGTTTCTCAGAGAGCCTGGGCACGTATTGTACAGTTATCTCTGTGAAACCTCTTTCATTGAAGAGACAGTAAAAGACCCTGCTCACTTCCAGCTTGCTGTGAACCCCCAAAATCTTCCCTTGCACACCATTCTTCATGAAACGGGACTTCTTTCTGTGAGGGAGGCTGCTCTTTCTTTTAGTGTTCAACATCCCGAAATTCTGCTGTCTGACCTTGGAGTTCTGTAGACAAAAAAGAGTAGACGAGACTAATTCGGAAGGGGAACATGAATAAGCAAGAAAGCTAGGGAAGCAGGCTTGTCTCCATCACAGCATACATCGGGGTAGTCTTTTTTCATCCATAGTCTCTTGTTTAATGTGCCCAGTGTCTATTTACATGGCTCAGAACTCAAGTGAAACATAAGTTCTTCAAGTGATGAGTTCTTGAATTAATTGGCTTTTTTTTTTAACTGTATTCTTTCTTGGTTGGACACAGGAATGTTCTGATGGCTACATGTGCAAAACACAGTTTCAAATAAAAAACGGGACTGCGGCATCACATCTGGAAACATCTGCCAGTGTACACACATGTCTCCCCACAGAGGTGAGTAGTTTCATGTGCTGTGGTGTCCTGTTGAGTCTCCGTGAAGTATATAAACTACAACTTCCAGTCTGTTTTACGTATGCCTGTATCTTTTTTAAATATTTTATTAGTTTATTCATATTCCATCTCAATTGTTATCCCATGCCTTGTATCCGCCTATATTTTAAAAATGTAATAGCTCTTGGATCCTGGGACCATTGTGGGTAGATATGCGAACTTCATTTTGAGGGGTGATTTTCTTTACAGTGGTGAAAACAGGAGCTGTGGTGCCACTGTGAGTCCTTTCAGCTCATTGACCCTTCACACTAGTTCTTGGGTCTGAAGACACATATACCTTCTGTTGTCTTGATTTTGATCTGGTGCTATCTCAGCCCGTACAGACCCATCTTGGTGCCCAGTCTGCTTTGACTCTTGTCCTAGCCATTTGGAAATTTGTAGAATCTGGGTCTCATTCTTTAGGATATTTTACCTTGAGGAGTTTATAAAATTAAATGTTATTAAAGTGCTGTGTTCTTAATGGCTTTCTGGAACAGTTTTAGTATTTATCAAAATGCAAATAGCCTTAATATGTTTCTTATTCTTAAGAAAAATTGTAAATATCCGTTCTGAAAAATGAATGATGGGGAAGCTATAGAAAAGTAACAGCATTCCCTATCCACCTTTAGATAGGGAGCCACTAGTAATATTTTGGATAATACTACTTATTTTCTTTAGGTTTCTCCTATACATGTGTTTGGTACCAAGGAAGAATATCATGGGAATCCTTACATTTCAGTAAATGCTGAATCCCTTCGATAGCTCCATGGCATTCCAGTGATGGCTACACCGTAGTTATACGCTCTCACTTCAGGAAGCACTGGGATTGTAACAGAGGGAAATGCTTGATGGGGACAAGTTGCTTCAGCACAAAGGACGAAATCACAGATGTTTAAACTCTGGGCAGCTTAGTAAAAAGGGAGGAGATGCTTTTTGTGTATGTGTTCTCTACATGCATGTGTGCACATCCCTCCCTGTCTGTGTGTGTGTGTTCCTGTCTGTCTGTCTGTCCGTCTCTCTCTCTGTGCATGCTTCTCTTTCTGTGTGTGCATGTTCCTGCCTCTATGTGCCTGTGTCTATAAAGCATGAGGACACATGTGTACCTGACTATACATGGATGCTAGGTCCATGTAGGTGTTTTTCTCTTTTGCTCAGGTAGGGTCTCTCTCACTTCACCTGGAGTTCACCTAATGATCCAGGCTCTCCTCTTCTCATGTCCCTGGTGCTAGGGTTACAGGGACCACACTCATCTTTTACAAGCTTGTGGTCTGGGCTCAGGGCCTTATGGAAAGCACTTTCCCCGCCGAGACATTTGAGCCGAGTGGAGATGCTCCTCTTTGTGTTCAGGAAGAGGTCACTCTCAGACTTGGTTACAGCAGGTCAATTTGGTAATCAGGCCTTCGCTACCCTCTTCTGCCTCTGTATGCAGCTGCTCTGGGAGTAGCTTGCTCCAATCATGTTTGGACGCAAGCCATTCTTAAAGATTTTGCACTTAGTAGGACTACATGCTGCACAGAGCGAGCTCGAGTCTTCATTACTGCTTCATGGCTCAATAGCCAACAGCAAACCCAAGGCCAAACAAATTAGGAAACATTTTCAATTCATTTTATGTTAGCTTAGAATGTGAACAGAAATGGTTTAAAAAGGCAAATCACTACATTTTGTCTAAAGTCACGTAAAGATTTAAAAAGCACTAAAACTGCTGTGAGAGTATGAGAGAACTGCCCCTCTGATGTTGTAACTGGACAATGTTACACGAACGGTGTGCGTAATCTATACCGAGTAGAGGAATTTACTTCCTACCAGTTTGTCCGTCACTTTCCCTCTCCATCATTCCCCGGTGCCTTTCAACACTTTGGGAAGCTGGAGGAGCTGGAGGGGCTGGAGGAGCTGGAGGATCTGGAGGAGCTGGAGCAGCTGGAAGAGCTGGAGGAGCTGGAGGAGCTGGAGCAGCTGGAGGATCTGGAGGAGCTCTCCACTGGGCAGCCCTGCCCTTGCACTGTGCTCTGTTATCTATCGGCACTTCGCTGCGCTTGCTTCATTGTGTTCCTGTCCCCTTCCTTCTGTTTAGTAAACATGCTGGTTTTGACGTAACAATTTTACACCAGAGTGGTCCTTACAAAATAGCCAGTAATATATGCAGAATTTTATCAGGAAGTGTGTGTTGTATCACACTGCCATTTACGATAGGAAACAAACAAACAACTGCAATGTGCAACAGTAGTGGATTGCCTTATTCAGGTATGTGTACAATGGGCGCAATTAAGAAGGTACTCTAGGTGACAGGAGTTAAATGTCAAACAAAAAGTGGAAAATTGTTATAGCCTAAGCAACTGAACCTAAGCACATTTACTGTCCTTTGAATTAGCTCTTGACCATTATTTTAAATATTATTATTTTTATTTCTTCAAAGAGCGAAAGCCATAATTCTCCCTTCATATCACTTTGAAGTCCTGGGGTTTTTAATTTGTTTCTTTGATCCAGCAGTTCTCTTTGGAGTCAGCGTCCGTCTATGTAAGCTATGACACTTTCTTGTGTGCGCCCCTTTTTCTGATATCCAAATAAGAGAGACTGCTTTTAAAGTTTACTGAGACCTTTAGCCCTGTAAGTTTCTGGGTCTCTTGGTTTCTTTGCCAGTCTTCAGCTAAAGGAGGAATAGGAAGATTCTCAGCTGACTGTGGTAGGGTATGCCTGTAACTCCAGAGAAGGGGCCAGAAGAATTAGGAGTTCATGGGCCTCTTCAGCTACACAGCAAGTTTGGGGACAGCCAGAACTACATGAGACCTTGTTTTAAACAAACAAGCAAACAAACAAATGAACAAATGTAAAATACAGAAATAAAAAGGTTATGCATATATATCTATGTATACTATAGATATTATTTTCCTTCTAATTAAGTAAGATTTTTTAACAGCAGATTATTTATAGGTTTTTTTTGTTTTGTTTTTTGTTTTTATCTATTTTGCCCTTTCTCTTCAGGAGTATTCTATAACAGCGTGATTCCTTTATTTCTCTTTCTTACTCCATGAACTTGTATTTACTGTTTTTGAAGTCAGACTGCTTCCATAGAATGTAAACCCATCCATACAGGGTCTCATGATAAATATCTATAATCTAATTAGAATCAGCATACTTTTATATGTTGACATAAGCTGGCCAATCAGATGAGTGACTTTGAATTGATTGGATTCTGAAAGGCTTTGGACAGAATAATAATGGTTTTCCCCTGATAACCAGCTACATAGAAAATGTCTGAAAAGAAAAACACACAGTGAGATTTCAGGGGTGTATGTTTGTAGAAGTTGCAGTGGAGTGTGGAGCTAAGCCTGCCGCTTGCCAGTCAATGCTAGTGTTTTGTTTTTCCTTTGTATTAATTCTTCTCTCATAAATTATATCTAGACTTCAGTTTCCCCTCTCTCTGCTTCCTCCAGTCTCTCCCCCAGCACCCCTTTCCACTGCCACCACCCCTCAGATAAGAGCAGGCCTTCCAGGGACATCAACCAATTAGGGCCTAATGGGCTTCAATAAGACCGAGCACTCTTCTTACAGCAAGTCTGGACAAGGCAAACCCAGCAGCAGGAAAAGGTCCCAAAGTCAGACAGAAGAGTCAGAGGCAGCCCTACTCCCACTGTTAGGAACTGCACAGGAGCAGCAAGCAATACAAGCATAATGTATGCAGAAGACCTAGGTCAGACCCGTACCGGCTGCCTGGTCTCTGAGCCCACTTGAGTTCCTGTGAGTTGGTTCTGTGGGTTGCATTCTTGTGGTGTCCTTGATCCCTCTGGCTCCTCCCGTCCTTCCTCTCCCTCCTACACAGCCCAAGCTCCACCTAATATTTGGCTGTGGGACTCTGCATCTGCTCCCATAAGATCCTATATGAAGTCTCTCTGGTCTCTTTGATGACAAAGAGTCTCTATGCTAGACTCTGGTCCCAGCACGTCCTGCAGGCAGGATGAACTATAGGTCAGAGGTTTCGTGGCTGGGTTCATGTCCAATCCCTCCACTTGAAGCCTTGCCTCGTTATACAAGGTAGCCGATTCGTCTTGTATGTCCCCGTGTGTCCCATTACTAGGAGTTTCTTTGGTTTCTTTGCCAGTCTTCAGCTGAAAGAGGAATTGGAAGATTCTCAGCTGGCTGTGGTAGGGTATGCCTGT
This sequence comes from Acomys minous, assembly GCF_964271855.1. Lineage (NCBI taxonomy): Eukaryota > Metazoa > Chordata > Mammalia > Rodentia > Muridae > Acomys > Acomys minous. The sequence goes on along the minus strand of NC_140492.1, from coordinate 91,036,896 downwards.
AACTCCAGAGAAGGGGGCAGAAGAATTAGGAGTTCATGGGCCTCTTCAGCTACACAGCAAGTTTAGGGACCCTGTGTGTCCCATTACTAGGAGTTTTCCCTAGTGTCGCCTTTCTAGATTCCATGGACTTTGCATTGCACTAGGTTTCTTCTTCACTCCTGAAATGCCCCAATTTTTGTCATATCTCCCAGTATTCTCTCGCTCTATACCTCTATCTGATCCCTCCTGTTCCCATCCCCACCCACCCCAAGTCCATTCTTGAAATCTATCTGTCTGTCTGTCTATCTATCTATCTATCTATCTATCTATCTATCTATCTATCTGTCTATCTATCTATCTTTTTTGGCTTTTTATTTTTAATTTTTATATATTTTATTAATTTATTCATATTACATCTAAATGGTTATCCCATCCTTTGTATCCTCCTATTCCTCCCTCCCTCCCACTTTCCCCTTACTCCCCTCCCCTATGACTGTGACTGAGGGGGACCTCCTCCCCCTGTATATGCTCATAGGGTATCAAATCTCTTCTTTTTTTTTAATATATTTTATTAATTTATTCGTATTATATCTAAATTGTAATCCCATCCCTTGTATCCTTCCATTCCTCCCTCCTTCCCATTTTTACCTTACTCCCCTCCCCTATGACTGTGACTGAGGGGGACCTACTCCCCCTGTATATGCTTATAGGGTATCAAGTCTCTTCTTGGTAGCCTGCTATCCTTCCTCTGAGTGCCACCAGGCCTCCTCATCCAGGGGACATGGTCAAATATGGGGCACCAGAGTTTGTGTGAAAGTCAGACCACACTCTCCACTCAATGGTGGAGAATGTTCTGTCCATTTGCTAGATCTGGATAGGGGTTCAAAGTTTACTGCACGTATTGTCCTTGGCAAGTGCCATAGTAGGTTTCTAGGACCCTCTGGATCCTTTTATTTCCCCATTCTCCCATGATTCTCTCACCTAAAGTCCCAATAGGATGTCGTCCCCTCTGTCCCACTTTCCTGGTAAGTGAAGACTTCCATGGGACATGCCCCTTGGCTAGTGTCCAGATATAAGTGAGTATATACCATTTGAGTCTTTCTACTTCTGGGTTAACTCACTCATGATCATTTCTAGCTCAATCCATTTGTCCATAAATTTCGGGAATTCATTGTTTTTAATAGCTGAGTAGTATTCCATAGTGTAAATGTACCACAGTTTCTTTATCCATTCTTCTAATGAGGGACACTTAGGCTGGTTCCATTTCTGGCTATTATGAATAAGGCTGCTGTGAACATGGTTGAACATATGTCCTTGTTGTGTGCTGGAGCATCTTCTGGGTATATTCCAAGGAGTGGAATAGCTGAGTCTTGAGGAAGCCTTATTCCCAGTTTCCTGAGATAGCACCAGGTAGATTTCCAAAGTGGCTGTACTAGTTTGCATTCCCTCTAGCAATGAAGGAGTGGTCCTCTTTCTCCACATCCTCACCTTCTCAGTGAGATTCATATGCTCCTTCTTGAGCCCTCCTTGTTATTTAGCTTCTCTGAGTCTGTGGATTATAACATGGTTAGATACTTTATGGCTAATATCCACTTATAAGTGAGTACAAATTATATTTGTCCTTTTGGGTCTGGGCTACCTCACTCAGGATGGTCTTTTCTAGTTCAATCAATTTGACTACAAATTTCATGATGTCATTATTTTTAACAGCTGTGTGATACTCCATGAAGTCCATGTACTACATTTTCATTATCCATTCTTCCGTTGAGGGACATCTAGGTTGTTTCCAGTTTCTGGCTATTACAAATAAAGTTGAACAAGTGTCCTCAGTTAAGCAAGTGTCCTTGTAGTATGGTGGAACGCCCTTTGAGTATATGCCCAGGAGTGGAATGGCTGCTTCTTAAGGTAGACTGGGTTTCAGTTTTCTGAGAAAACACCATATTGATTTCCAAAAATGGCTATAAAAGTTTGTACTCCCACCAGCAATGGAGGAGTGTTGGACTTGTTCCACATCCTCATCAGCATGAGCTGTCACGTGTGGTTTTGGTCTTAGCTGTTCTGATGGGTGTATGATGGAATATCAGAGTCCTTTTGATTTGCATTTCTTTGATAGATAAGGGTATTGAACATTTCTTTAAGTATTTCTCAGCCATTTGAGATTTCTCTGTTGAGAAGTCTTTGCTTAGATCCATACCCAATTTTTAATTGGATTATTTAGTTTGTTTATCTCTAGTTTCTTATATATTTTGGAGTTTAGCCCTCTGTCAGATGTAGGGTTGATGAAGATGTTTTCCTATTCTATGGGTTGCCTTTTTGTCCTAATGACTATGTCCTTTGCCTTGCAGAAGCTTTTCAGTTTCATGAAATCCCATTTATTAATTGTTGATCTTTGCCTGAGCTATTGTGTTCTGTTCAGAAAATTGTCTCCTGTGCCAATGAGTTCAAGGCTATTTCCTACTTCTTCTTCTATCAGATTTAGTGTTTCTGGTTTTATGTTGAGGTCTTTGATCCACTTGGACTTGAATTTTGTGATGATAGATAGGCATCTATTTGCATTCATCTGCAGGCAACATCCAGTTAGACTAGCACCATTTGTTGAAAATATTTTCTTTTTTCCATTGTATGGTTTTTGGCTTCTTTGTCAAAAATAAGGCATTCATTGTTGTGTGGGTTTACTTCTGGTCCTTTGATTTGATCCCATTGACCAACCTGTCTGTTTTATCTCGATACCATTTGGGTTTTATTACTATTGCTCTGTATAGTGTAGCTTGAAATCAGGGATGGTGAGACCTCTGGATGTTCTTTTATTGTATAGGACTGTGTTACCTATTCTGGATTTTTTTGTTTTTCCATGTGAAGTTTGAATAGTGTTCTTTCCAGGTCTGTAAGATATTGTGTTGGAATTTTGATCGGTGTTGCATCAAATCTGTAGATTGCTTTTTGTAAAATGGTTGTTTTTATTTATGTTGATCCTACCAATCCATAGGCATGGGAGAACTTTTTATGTTCTGATACCTTCTTAGTTTACTTCTTCAGAGACTTGAAATTTTTATCCTATAGGTTTTCACTTGCTTGCTTAGAGTTACACCAAGATATTTTATTTTATTTGTGGTTTCTATGAAGGTGTGTTGGCCTGTTTGTTGTTTGTATATAGTGGGGCTACTGAATTTTTAAAAATTAATCTTGAATCCAGATACTTTTCTGAAAGTTTTTATCAGATGTGGGAGTTCGTTGGTAGAATTTTGAGGGTCACTTATGTATACTATCATATCACCAGTTAAAAGAGATACTTGACTTCCTCCTTTCCAATTTGTATCCCCTTGATTTCCTTTAGTTGTCTTACTGCTGTATCTAGGACTTCAGGTATTATATTGAATAGATACAGAGAGTGGGCAGCCTTTTCTTGTCCCTGACTTTAGTGAAATTGCTTTAAGTTTCTCTCTAATTTGAATTGGTTCTTGGCTTGTTGTAAATTGCCTTTATTATGTTTAGGTATGTGCCTTGTATTTCTGATCTCTCCAAGACTTTTATCATGAAGGGAGGTTGGATTTTATTAACATGTAATGAGAAGATCATATGGTTTTTTTCTTTTACTTTTTTTATTTGGTGCATTACATTGATGGATTGAACCATCCCTGCATCTCTGGGATGAAGCCTACTTGATCATGGTGGATGATCTTTTTATGTGTTCTTAGAGTTTGTTTACAAGTATTTTATTAAGTATTTTTGCATCGATGTTCATGAGGGCAATTGGTCTGTAATTCTCATCCTTGGTTGAGTCTTTGGGTGGTTTTGGGTATTATGGTGACTGTTGTCTCATACAATGAATTTGGCAATGTACCTTCTGTTTCTATTTTGTGGAATAATTTGAGGAGTGCTGGTGTAGGGTGGGTGGCTTACCTGGTTTCCGTGAGCTTGCTTGGCCTCTGATGGAGTTAAGACCAGTGGTTTGTGCTGGGATATAGTGATGAGCAGAGGATGGATAGTTCTGGTCATGCTGGGCAGGTGAGGGCATGGTGGGGGAGGGGGGATTGCCAGTTGAACCCGGTTCAGGGCTCTGTTTGGCCTCTGGTGGGGTAGGAGGCTTCTACCAGAGGTGTGAGATCACTGATGTTGTATTTTGAATTTTTTGGTAACTCATGGTACATTAGATTGCTTAATGTAGGTCATAACAGTTAACATAGATTGAAAGTTGTGTTTTGTAGTTTTTAGACACGTCCTAGCAGTGTGACTTCATGTAAACCTCAGTTTCTCACCTCACGTATTTGTTCTTTTGTTGGAGAAAATGCACAAAGGTCCTGTTCCTAATACTAAGAAAGAATTTCCTGGTCACACAGTAACAAGCAGTAAGTGAATGGGGAAAATAAAAATGAAAACGTGTAGCATTTTTTTTTCTCTGCTGCTCGTGCTTTCAAAGGTTGGGAATAGCCTCTTGGTCTGAGGAGACTATCCCCTCGGCCACGGTTAGCCACACTAGCTCACAGAATTGTTGAGAGACAACTGAATATGACTGGAACCCAAAAGTCACAGTAATAGGACATCTCAAGACTCCTAGGAACTGTGCAAGTACTGCCTTGCTTCCCTTGTGTTAGCAATAGACTGCATTGTATTTGTTTTTTTGTATAACTTTTTTTCTTTCTTCATCAAGATTTATGCACAATTTCCATTTATTCAGGGGTATGATTATGGGTATGATGATGTACAATTTGCTAGTTTTTATTTTTAGATAGTTCACACTTAATATTTTATCTTATTAGCATGCTTACATTTGTGATGGAGTAGAAAATATTATGACAATTTAAATATATACTTAGGGTAGATGATAATTAGATGGGGAATATATTGGCTCCCTTAAATTGCAGTGGACTGTTCATATTTAACAATTTTTACATTTCAGTATTTAAGCAAATGTTATGATGAGGCTTGATAGAAGAGCTCACGATAGAAGAACTTGAGGGGTATATAATCTTAGTTTGTGAAAATTACCAAATTTAGTTATAACTATACTTTTAGAATAGGACCTGTCAGTCATGAAGATTATGATGATTAATGATCCTTAAACAAGTGTATAAAACAACATTTTCAACCATCAGTCATCAAAAGGTGCCTACGGTCTGTGCGGAGCGAGAGCTACCCTGTGGTCTGCAGCACTGGGAAACATGGAGTTAAGCAGCACACGCTGTTTTTACCCTAGAGCTGTGACACTCAGATGGCTAAAATAATTGTATTTTCTGCTGTTAGTAGCTAGTTGTGCCTGTGGATAGGTGAACAGCCATGCCAAAGGAATGTGCATACGTGGATGGGTGGATTTCGAGCCAAAAGGAAGAGTTTCTGTGGTGTTAGCCCCAATCAATATTTCCATCAGTGACTTTAACAAATCCCATTCAGCACATATTTGTGTTAGTATTAATGTCTGTGCACTAAGAGTTTAATCCACATGGAGAAATACTTGCAGTGACCAGTTATTGGTTTTCCTATTATGTGACCATTTCTGGTATTAGTTCTATATTTCTTAAAAATCTTCACCAAAACAGTGTGGCAGACGATAGTAATGATGGATTTACATAGAATGTTAGTAAAATGGATGAAAACACAGCGATGTAAATAAGGAAGACAGGAGTTAACTCCAACCCGCTGGCACTGCTCTGAGTGATTTGAGTACATGACTTCCTTTTATCTTATGATGCGCATACCTTTATTACTGTCATTGCACACATAAGGAGATGGACGCAGTGCTTAAGAACCTTCTGGGCACAAAGGCAAGGCATGATTAAGCTTGCCTTCAGAACTCATGCTCTTGCCCACTGTAAAAGCGATGGGTACTATTTTAGTGCACACAGAATCACTTGGGGGCTTGTTGAAAACAAATCCTTGTGTAACAATTTGTTCAAACTAATTTCAGATCCCACTCCTACAAATGTTGATCTAGTGTGTCAATTGGGGGCCTACGAATTTGCAGTTCTAATAAGCCCCCAGACGGGGCCGGGACCACACTGTGAGAACGACCACACTTCTCCTGTATATCTTAGTAGAGCTGAAATACTACGTGGACGGTTAGCTCATGTGAAAGGCCAGAGTCAGCATCTTGACAGTCTTGATGGGATGAAAGGTCATAGGTTGGGCTGACCAGAGGCAAAACTTAAGACAAGGACTTCCCTTCAAGTGATCGGTGGTGGATGTGATAAAAGGAGCAGGGGAAGCAGGGCAGAGCAAGGAACAACAGCTGTGGAAAAGAAACTAGAGAAGCTATTGATCTCAGCTCTTCATTTCAAATCATATCAGAGAATTAGGCGCACTGTGTGTCACTGGGATGCCCTTTGGTAGTCAATTTTGTTAGCTAAACCTCCAGGTGGGTAGCCCCAGTTTACTGAGGGATTCTCCAGAGGGGGGCTACACCATGTGCTGTCAGCCACCAGCACAGCATCTAAGTATAGGCAGGTGCTCCAGCCCTGAAGAGGACCTAGACCAGGTACCAACAATATCACTACTAAGGAGTGACATGGGGCCAATAAAATGACACCTAAGGGGAAATGCTTTGACTGCTACATCTACAAATTCCACATCAGAGAAACATAAATATTTGAAAAAGAAAACTGCCTCTGTATAGAACATATACAGACTATTTTCTTGTTGTCATTCCCTAAATAACGCATATACTAGCAATTTATATAACACTTGCGCTGTATTAGATATTACAAGAAATAGAGAGATAAAATGTTTGGGAGGATATAGGGAGGTTGTATGCACAATACTACATCATCTGATACAAGGCGCTTGAGTATCAGCAGATTTTGGTACCTATGGGTGCACTTGAAACTGTCCCCTATGGATACCTAGGGAGAGTGACCTATGTGTAAGACTTGCATTTACATGAAAAGGATAGGTTTTTAGAAAGCAGTAATTTTAGTTGTCTACAAGCTCAAGATAGGTAAGGGAATATTAAAAATGCTAGAAAACTAATTAGAAATTCAGATATATTGAGCAACACATAGGTGGCACATGTTTGTGTGTGTGTGTGTGTGTGTGTGTGTGAGAGAGAGAGAGAGAGAGAGAGAGAGAGAGAGAGAGAGAGAGAGAGAGAGAGAGAGAGAGATTAGTCTATTTTTATCACAGGAATATACATCGTAGGCTTAAAAGATAGGATCCTATAGCTCGATAGATTATATAAAAATTATTAGAGAATGCCTTCAAAAACTTCAAGACCTACAGAAAATGGCATTTAAAGATGTTTTTATTAATGTAAAGATTCTTTGACAATAAGTCAGGTTAACTCCAATACCGAGCCTACCTTAAAGAAGATGATGAACATCAAAGAATCTCCATATGGAGACGGCTTCAAATGTGGCAAGCAAGCCACCTGAGCAAAGAAATGTCCTTGTTTCTACCACAGATAGAATTCTGTCTAAAATGGGAAAGCTTGGATGCAGGCAGAATTGATGGCCAAATTCTGCCAAGACAGGGTAAGCAAGTCCTCAATAGTTACTGTTTCACAAATGTGTCTGTCAGTTATTCAGGGCCAGAAGGCTAATGATGATGTTCTAACGTTATAGAGAGTTTTGGGTGGCTGCTCAGGCAGCAAACTGTCTCTATCATTTTTCCAATTTGGAAGCTGCTAACCTGCATTTTCTGTTTACTCAGGTAATTAATTTTATTCCTTCTCAAGTCTCTGATAGGGCTGAAGACCAGAGAGTTATAGTTTTACAATTAAGCTAAGTTGCTTAGGGGTTAGGATGTTCTTAGGTCTAGATGTTTTTAGCTTGATAGAGATGAGATAATGATAGAGATTGAGTAAGGGTCAGAATTTTAGATTCAACAAGATAAAATAAATAATATTTTCTTCGAGTTTGCCAAATACCTTTTGATTAGGCATTGTGTATGTAAGTCTTACCTATTGGTTTCTATAATTGTTTCATAATTGTTCTTACTGTATATTATTTTTAAATGGCTTTTTTAAAAAAAATTTAGACAGAGAAGGAGAATTGTTGAGGGCCAGTCTTGTTGCTGCCTAAATGAGCAAACTCACATACCCCAAAATGTTTGTAACCTTGCCTAAAAACTTATTCCTCTTTGGCTAATAAAAAGCCAACACACCTGGGCCGGGCGAATGGGATAGGCATGGCTAACGTTCACAGGCTTTTGGGACAGAGAGGATCTTGGAAAAGGACGTTGTTGGAGAGACCAGCTTGGGAAGGAGAGGAGAGGGAAGAAAGAGAAGGAAGGAGGCCTCCGTGGGCTAGGTGAAGCAAGAATCGCATGGCCAGTGTGAACGGGGGCTTTGGCGCAACTGGGGAACAGTAACAAGTATCTGGGATTTCAGACGGGCGGTAGCTCAATAGAAAGTATTAGAAGCAGATGGCATGGGATTGGGGCAGGGAGATATAGGAGGTAGTTTAGGGGATTAATATCTGCCCTGCCCCAGGTGAAGCAAGCTATTTTAAAATATAACAGGTGTCTGTGTTTTCATTAATTGATAGTGAGTTAGAAAATACTGCTGTAATAACAACTAGCCTAATAATAAGTATTTATTAGGCCTTACTTTTAAACTAACCGCAACATGGGAGAATGTGGGAGCTGAGGGTGGTCAGTATGCATTATGTACATGTGTGAACTTGTTGAAGAAGAAATTTAATTAATAAAAAAATTAAAGTAGGTTGAAGAATCCAGTTGTCTTTACTACCTCAAAGCCTTAAAAGAATTGTTAAAATGTAAAACAAAGCCACCTTTTTTAGTAACTTTTTTCTTTGTTTTGGAAAGTATGTTTTCATAGAAATATGTTAATAATTATTCTTAAATTAAGTGACTATTTTCATTTGGAATTTAATTTTTAATATAGCAAGTACCATAAATAAAATATTTAACCAAAAAGTAATTGGTATCCTCAGTGGGTTTTCAAACAGTGTAAATAACTCCTGCTGTCACAATGTTTGAGAACCACTGCTCTAGCTCAAGTAAAGCATTACATTATTACATTACATTATACATGCGGGCGACACTGGGAATGAGTATAAACCATACCGTCAGTCATCAGTCATGGAGTGGGAAGTAAATTCCAGAGTTCGTCTGACAGTGAACATGCTGCAGCTGTGGGTGTGCTGGAGCTGGGGGAAGGCTTTGCAGTCTTGGGGATGTGACAGTTGACCAGAAAACTATCAGAGATTAGTTGTTCTCGGATATCTGCAGGCTTTCATGTGGAAAGGAGAGTTAGTTTACTTTGTTATGAGGGTAAGACAAGTTTCATAGTCTGACAGCTGTTCTAGATGAATCTGCGTTTAGCCTGACCCACAGAGGAACTGAAGAGCACGCACTGCCGGAAACATCTTAGTTCCTAGTGGAGGCCTTTCCCTGCAGTCACGACCCCCAGCCCCCGAACAGGAGTGACACACTGAACTGCCCAGCTCACCAGAAGTGTTGAGGACCGTGTGCAGGGGAAGAGGGTAGCCGGCACACCACTCCAGCCTTTTATTTTCAAAAGATGGCAGAGGTGTGGACTAAAGTGCACATGGTTGGAGAAAACATTTCCTGAAATGCAAGTGTTCCTTAGATGATCAGTTTTTAATTCCGTGCTTCAAACAGTTCAGGAAGGATATTGAAATGTGTAGAAAAGCCTGAGCTAGGACTTCTAAGTTTCATTTAGAACTTAATGGGCAATAAATAGTTTATGCATAAATCACACTTTGTTTCTAGACTCGGTCTGACTCTGTAGTTCCAGCTGGCTTTCAGCTCGCTGTGAGTTCTAGCCTGGCCTCCTCCCTTAGCTTCCCACATGCTGAGATTACATCTGTGAACACCTCTCTTGCCTTATATTCAATTTTCTATTTTAATATGTACAAAAAGATACCCCTGCTAATAGCTGAGTTGTTTTTTTTTTTAAGATCTGCTTTGTGTAATATACAAAATCAATTTATTTTTCTGTTCTATCATGGACCACCAGTCTTGGTTGTAGAAAAACACTTAGTTTTAGGTTTGTCTGCCTGTGACATTATCGATAGTGCATTTTAAAAATCAAAGTGGAGCTGGCAAGATGACGCAGCAGCAGGTCATTGTACCTGTGGCCAAAAGGAACAACTTGAGTTCCCTCTTCAGAATGTACCTGGTGGGAGAAAAACAGAGCCCTGTAAGATGGGCTCTATCTTTTGTTTATGCACTGTGGCATCCCTCGCTCTCTCTGTCTCTCTCTGTCTCTCTGTCTCTGTCTCTGTCTCTCTCTCCCTCCCTCCCTCCCTTCCTTCCTTGCTATGAATAGAATGGAAAATGAAGTCTTTTGCGAAAGTCATGATTTCCACCTTTTTAACTGTAATTTTCTGCCTGTAATTTAAAATTATTGTTAAAATGGAGTAGATGATATCTAAAATAGGTTGAGTGCATTGAAGTATCATTTGTGCTAGTATTGGGAAGCAGGAATTCTTAGAAGTTGGTCATTGTAGGCAAGGCCTTTAGAGAATCATTGCTGCCATTCACTTGTCGTATTTCAGAAGTGGTGGAGTAAGTAAGAGCAGGTGTTTACCAGTAGCCCTCCACCAGTCCCCTGCCCTGACGCATGATCCTTCAAGGAGAAAACAGGGTTTTCTAGGGGGGTGGCTGCGGTAATCAGAACAGACCCTTGGGATATCATGATTTGTGTGACATTTGTTGTCGTAAATGCATATTGGTGCTTATGCTTCCCATTATCAGTTTATGAATTTTCATATCGGACTGAAGACTTTTCATAGTAAAAATGAGATGATCATTTGGCAATAGTGAAAAAAATAATTAACAACCGTCTTCTTCGTTGAATGCAGACATATTGAAAACCCTTATATATAAAACCTCATTTAGATAAATGAGGTGATAGTTTGGGGTAGAAGTGGGAACATAAAGTGTATGTTCCAATTAGGTAAGATTTCTTTCTTAAACATTGCGCTCATTTATTTTTAGAATATTTTTATACATTATTGAGAATTTCATATATATATATGTATATATATCTTATTCATATCTAACTCCAGTTGCCCTTCCCACCTCCCTGAGACCCCTCAACCATCCCTCTAATACCTTCATGCCCTTTTTTCCTCTTACTCCCTGAGTCCAATCAATGTTGACTGATCTTGTTGGCTTGTGCAGGTTGTGTGCAGGTAACCGTAGCTGTAGTGAGTTCATGAGTGAAGCAGCCAAGCTGTGTCCAAAAAGCAGCATCTCACAGCATTCCTTCCCTTCTGCTGGCTCTCTGTTCTTCCTGCTCCCTCTTTGATGATATTCCCTGAGACTTGGGAATGAGCGTATTGATACAGCTATCCTATTTAGGGCAGGTAGTTTCTTAGTACATTGCACTAAGTACTTAGTGCTTTGACCAGTTTTGAGTTTCCTCTCAAACTACTGTCCCCTGAAGAAAGAAGCTTCCCTGGGCTGGGAGCATCACTTACCCATGGGTATAAACACAAATATTTAGAAGGCAATTTTACAACAAATCTATCTGACAAAGCAAAACTACTTTCCTTGCTAGGGCCTGCTACCTCCTTAGCCATTGGATTCTGGCCAGGCTTAAAGTACCAGCTATGCATTTCCTCTTGTGGAGCAGGCCTCAAATCCAATCAGAAAGTGATTGGTCACTCCCATAATAGCCATCCCACAGTTAACACCGTGGGTACCGTTTGCCTTGCTGGTCAGTACTGTAGCATGCAGGGTCCAATGCTGTGCAAAGCTGTCAATGTCCTGTTTCCCCCAGTGTCCTGCACAGCACCTCTTGTTCTGTGAGAGCTAGCCGGCAGGGGAGTTTTCATGTCAGTTCTGGCTTTATTTCTGTATGTCCTGCAACAGGACGTGTTGTATCTTCAGCAAGGAGGCCTCACTATATAGTTGTGGTAATGGCAATGTAATCACATTACAAAAGCAATGACAGTGACTTGTGTTGTTTGGGGGACCAGTAAGTAACTCATAGGAAGACATCCCACACCTGGAACTGAGATTTTCATGTAATAACCTATGTCTTCTAGGGGAAGAATTGTTGAACCGTGCAGAGCATCTGTGTTCAAGCTCCTTAAAAAAAAAAATTACAGTTTGAATTAGCCTAGAATTCCACAAAGAAACATCCTTCTTCCTGCCTAGCTTGTCCCCACCCTCTCTATATTCCAATTAAATAATTATTTTTGTTGAAAGAAATTGTTAACACTTAGTTCATTATTAACTTTTGGGTCATAAAGTAACCCAAAGATCATTACTAATGTTCATAATTTGTTACATATGTGTTACTGAAAAGTAATTGCTAAACTTTGAAAATATTCTGTGGAACTCTAAATCAACTTGCCGGCTCAAAAAAGGCTGAAAATAGGAGGCCAGAGAAACAGGTATAGGATTTCTATCACATTTAGTATTGAGCCGCTCAGTACAAGGAAGCAGCAGTGAGCTGAACTTGGAACACTGACATTGATAGTAGTCAGGAGGGAGTTATCACTGACCACTTACAAGGGAATTACCTGAAATGCTTTCCTTGGGCTTTTGTAGTTAACACTACCTTTTTTTTTTTTTTGAGACAGGGTCTCTCTGTGTAGCCTTGACTGTCCTAGACTCACTTTGTAGACCAGGCTGGCCTCGAACTCACAGCGATCCACCTGCCTCTGCCTCCCGAGTGCTGGGATTAAAGGCATGCACCAACACCACCCGGCTGCACTTTGTCTCTTAATTTCCTTATTTCGGTAAGTTTTGAATCATTTTCATGAATTAAAGACAGCTTATGTTTTGCCCTTTGATTACTGTATTTCAAATACTCATGATGTTTACATAAAGTAAAATTGATCAGTAACTTTTATGCTATTGTATTTGGAGTTTTCCTGAAGTTTGATTACTGACATCCCATTTCTTTTGCAAAGGACTGGAGATGGACATTGACCATATTTTTATTTATTCATTTACTATCTTTGTTACTTAGTACCTCAGGTTCCACCTTCAGGTCACATTTTTTTTTTAACTATGAAAATGACAGAGCCATAAAAGTAACAATAGGATGTTACTGGAAAAAGAAAATAAAAACCAACCAGATTTTTGTCCTAGGGCCTTGCGGTTCTTTAGACCAGCACAGGTAGAATATTAGAGAGTGAGGCCTTCAACAAAAACAACCTATCACAAATTCCCCGAAGCAGAAATCTGAGAATCTGTACGAGAGATGATCCTGGTGGCCCAGAACACGTTCAGAGAATGATGGGCCTCCGAGGAAGCTGGCTTCAGACATGCCACCTGCCCTCGGGCTCATTAAGTGCCTTCTTGGATGAGCTCTATTGTGTATGTCCAAAGTAGACTCATAAGGTTAGTATATATATATTTTTTTTAAATAATGGAACGAATGACAAGCCGCAGTTCTCAGTAAATGCTAACAATTTCTCTGGAAAGCAACTGCTACTTTTAGATTGGAGTATAGAGATGATGATAAATATAAATGATGAGTAATAAGCTAGTATTTGGAAACGCAGTTATTGATGCAGCATTGAAATATCAAAAACTTTATGCTTAACATCTATTGATATAAATAAATGGAAGCATGCATTGTAATCATGTGTTATGCCTAGTTCCTCTAGATGTATGGGTTTTTACATTCTTCCTTTGTTTCTTTACTAATTTATTTATGCATTTTGAAGATAGGGTCTCATTTTGTAGCCTAGTCTGGCCTGGGACCGTGTAGCCCAGGCTATCCCTTAACCTGTAGTCCTGCTCTGCTCCAAGTCCCGAGAGCACAGGTGTGCAATGCCAGACTTGGCGAATGGACTGTTTCCAAAGGAAATAACTATCAAGGCAGCTGACTTCTGCCCTACTTTTGTGTTTCTTCTTAAGATATTGCGAAGGATCAAAGACACTGTAAATCCTTATTTTATGTGTGTGGTCTGCATGTAATTCTTTGCAGCACATCTGTGCCTGGTGTCTGCGGAAGTGAGAAGAGGTTATCTGGGCCCCTGGAGCGGGAGTTACAGACACTTGTGCCTGGCTGTGTGGATGCTGGTGATGGCAGCTGCGTCCCCTGCTAGAGCAGCAAGTGCTCTCCGCTAGGTACTGGCCATCTCTCTCCAGCCCGAACAATCCACGTAAGGTGTACCATAGGCCACAGTGTGACGGCTGAGAGAAGATAAGCAGAGAACATTCGAAAAACCTGACTGGGACCTTCACTTGGAATTATTACAGGAGACGTAATGTGCGGCAGCGGACTGTTTCTCTAGCTAGCATATGGCAGAAGTATTGTGTACGCTTTCTAGAGTTCATCAGAAAGCACATGTGCAGGTGTGGGAGCAAAACTCTCTGACCTGTTTAATGAAACCTGGCTGAGCAGTCTTAATGCCACTTAGTGCTCTGCTGTGAAGCAGACAGTGTGACAGAGGCAGAGGAACGTCAGCATCCTTCTATTTTTTTCATGTCTAGGCCCTTGGTACCTGAGTTGTACACTTGGAAAAACCCAGATAAGATATTCAGTCAGTGTTACTCCGTAACCTAAATAGCTTCTGAAGGCTACTTTTACCTTGAAAATTCTGTGCATTCTGTTCCCTTTGGCAAAACTTAGAGTTTATATTTTGAGCGAGATCAAGATGAATGTTGAATAAATCCATAGAGAAAGCTAATTATCTTTCTATTTATCAAGCTAGTTAAAAAAAAAAACCTTTGTAAAGACACTTGGTATAGCTGTTGTACTTTAACTGAGCAGTGAAGCACTCAGAAAGGTTTTTATGTATAATTCTAATGTTGAGAAGGCTGGTTGTGTCTGGCAGTACATGTGTACGTAAAGGAATACTAAGCTCATTTTTGTTCACAAAAATTTGACAAAGGGATAAGGGATTTAGTTCAGTGTACCAGGCCATGAGCTTGGTGCCCAGCAGTGAACAACCCACGCAGTAGTCCAGTACTTAAACTCAGAAGGTCTAACACAGGAGCCAGTTGCTTCTAAGGGAGAGCACCAGTCCACTGTTTTGATTTAGTTGCCCTAGTAATACAGTCTGTCAATTTAGTGAGTTTGATGTGCTTCTCGTGCTGTATCTTTCTAAAGGACACTTAATGGGTGTCATGGTTCAAAATTTTTGAGCCTTTCATGGAGAATGTCTGAGGAGGATATCTTGATTTTATTAGCAAACCTAAAACAAACAAAAGTAAAACCACGGCTTAGTATTTCCTCCTCTTTGATTTTTTTTTTTTTTAAGCCAGCAGAAGTGTCAACTGGGGAGAAAGCTGCGTTGCTTAGAATGTATGGCAATGAGATTTCATCTTACAAGAAAGTATATATGAATCTAAAATACTTAAATTTAAGATTTCATTCATTGTATTTGAAATTAATTTTTATCCTTAGTTAAATTGAAAATGTTAATTTAAAAATATTTTATAGAGTGTTATTTTGGATTGCATAAATGGGAAGAAGGGTATTCAACAGTGTTCCTGGCTCCTGCAGCATTGTTTTTAGAGGGATGGTTTGCTAAATAGAGCATTAGGTGTTTGAGGTAAGTGTTGAGGAGTGGCGCATTTAGTCCTGCGGACCCAACACAGCATCCAGACATTTGCCTAGCCGTACGGTAGGCTGCAGAGGGAAGGGAAAGAGGTGGCAGGATGGCAGCAGTGTTGAAGAACTCTCAGAGACAACCAGAAATGTGCTTGTGACAAGTGGGTCAGGAGGTGACAGCTGGTGTTCTGCGGGGGAAGCCACGTAGTGGTAATCAGAAGGTGATGTGTGTGCTTTGGACGAGAGTTAAAATGGTTGCTGACTCTTATTAGTGCATGTCCCCAGTACCTACTTGTGGAACGCTTCCTGTCTGCCCTGCTTGAAGTGTGTTTATATTGTGTTCTGATATACCTCAATGCAGAGTTAAACTACTAAAATAGCCTTATCTCAAATTCAGAAATCTTCCCTTTGCTCACAAAGTCCTTGTTTTCAACTAAGTTGATGTCCCCCACCATGCTTTGTGTATTCTAGCTCATTGTCCCCCGACATATCTCACCTTTTATTCCTCATGCTGTGTTGGGTGTGGAACCCATGGACTCAGGTTTTGAGTGTTTGAAGGTGCCATTTTGAAGGTTACCGTATGCCACAGTGTGAGGAACCTCTGCTGTGTGTCCCTGTGGCCTCGAGGACCACACCTTCCCCACCATGCTCCACTGACACACTGTAGAACTGTGAGCCAGAGTGAAAGCGTCCTCCCATGAGCAGTTTATTTCAGGTGTTCTTGTCACATGGCAAGGAAGGTAATACATTTGCCACAATCTGGGCCCTTTTAGCTGCAGCCACAGCACCCAAGCCTGAGTCCTAGTCCCGAACCTTTCTGCCATAACCTCATTTCTACTGCCAGTCCTCTTCTACAAGCTTGTTGTATTGCGTCACTATCTGATTTTATAAGTAATCTATAACACCCTTCCTATTTTTGTCGTTAACCCCAACTTCAGCTCTTTCTTTTACCTTACATGAAAACCAAGAGATGGAAGCAGTCTCCTTGCTACTAGTAATCTTGGACTTACCACGTCTAGTGTTCATCTTTTTTGACCTATTATAACATTTGGCCATGTTGACCGTACTGGATGGGTTTGTGTCAACTTGACACAAGCTAGAGTCATCAGAGAGGAAGGAGGCTCTTTTGAGGAAGTGCCTCTTTGAGGTCCAGCTGTAAGGTATTATCTCAATTAGTGATCCATGTAGGAGGGCTCAGCTCATGGTGGGTGGTGCCATCCCTGGCCTGGTGGTCCTAGCCTTAATAAGAAAGTAGGCACAAGCAAACCAGATAGAGCAAGTCAGTAAGCAGCACCCCTCCATGGTCTCTGCATCAGTTCCAGCCTGTAGGATCCTGCCTTGTTGAGTTTCTGTCCTGACTTCCTTCAGCAGTGAACAGCAATGTAGAAGTGTAAGCCAAAGAAACCCTTTCCTCCCCAACTTGCTTTTTGGTCATGATGGTTTTTGTTTGTTTGTTTTTTGATATTTATTTATTTATTTTATACACAGTGCTCTGCCTGCATGCCAGGATGGGGCATTAGATCACATCATCAATGGCTATGAGGCACCAGGTGGTTTCTGGGAATTGAATTCAGGACCTCTGGAAGAGCAGTCTCAACCTCTGAGCCATCTCTCCAGCCCTGGTCATGATATTTTGTTACCGTGGTAGAAACCCTAACTAAGACACTGACCAAACCTTTCTTTGTGTAATTAACTCTTCTTGTCTGCAAAACACTGGGAGAGATAAATTCTTTTTATTCACCTTTCTAACAGGCCATTGAATTATGCTATGACAAAGCTGTAGCATATTCCTTAAGTCATGGTCTTTATGATGTATTGAGGACAAACCCATGAAAACCTAGATAATCTAGAGGGGGAGTGCACGTGCCTGACAATGAGAAACAGAACCAAGATTCCCATATATGACAGAGGTAGTAACGGGGATCATGAACAATTACGTAAATGCAGCTGAATTACTTGAATGTAAACTAGCAGCCCCAGACAGCAGTAACTGAGCCCAAGACTCAGAAACATAAGATTGGACTCTGGCAACATGACTCTGGCAGTGGATATAAATTTACCTGTCTTTTTGTCTGTTTTGTCTTGTGCAACAATGATCTAGTCCTAGCCTCCTTAGTAACCCTTAGGTCATAGCCTGTTGCACACCTTGGTCATTCTTTTTGTTACTGTTGTTTGGTGTTGTTTGTTTGTTTGTTTCCCAAGATAGGGTTTCTCTGTGAAGCCTTAGCTGCCTGGCCTCGTTTTGTAGACCAGGCTGGCCTTGCTTTGTAGACCAGGCTGGCCTTGCTTTGTAGACCAGGATGGCCTCACTTTGTAGACCAGGCTGGCCTTGAACTTAACACCTTAGGTAGGCTTGAAGAAAAATATCAACTTCCAAAAGTGTTTCTCCAAATTATACTCTTTCTTCTTGGACTCTTGGTATGGCTATCGGAGGTGTGTGTGCAGATGGTGGCGATGGTTGGCAAGAGGGACTTGGAACTAGGGAAACCAATGGTGCATGTATGTGGGGCACAAAGACATTGAGTTTGACCTTCTGTTGGTTTAAGAAGCAGTCAGAGGCTTTAGAAGGATTGGTGTGAATTTCTTTTACTGAGG
This sequence comes from Acomys minous, assembly GCF_964271855.1. Taxonomy (NCBI): domain Eukaryota; kingdom Metazoa; phylum Chordata; class Mammalia; order Rodentia; family Muridae; genus Acomys; species Acomys minous. The sequence goes on along the minus strand of NC_140492.1, from coordinate 91,018,883 downwards.
TGTAGTAGGCTACTGTAAGAGCATATTAGCCAAGTGGGTCCTGTATTGCTAGATTACTGAGTCTGGATTCCTATAAAAGGACACAGTAAGATTCAGAGGAGCAAACCATTGAGGAGAACTGAGATTTACATATCAGAGATGGTGCAAATGGGTTGCAGTTAAGCAGAGATGAGAGTGGTGGGAAAGAATGAAGGAGGCCAGGAGTGGTTTGAAATATGCAGGGTGGATGGCACATGGTTGAGGCTGGGTGGATGGCGTGTGGCTGATGCTGGGTGGATGGTGCATGGCTGATGCTGGGTGGATGGCACGTGGCTGGTGCTGGGTGGATGGCGTGTGGCTGATGCTGGGTGGATGGTGCATGGCTGATGCTGGGTGGATGGTGCATGGCTGATGCTGGGTGGATGGTGCATGGCTGATGCTGGGTGGATGGTGCATGGCTGATGCTGGGTGGATGGTGCATGGCTGATGCTGGGTGGATGGTGCATGGCTGATGCTGGGTGGATGGTGCATGGCTGGTGCTGGGTGGATGGCACGTGACTGATGCTGGGTGGATGGCATGTGCTGATCCTGGGTGAATGGCACGCAGCTGTCGACAGGATTCAGGAGTTACGGAAGAAACAAGTGGATGTCTGACTATGTGGATGGAGAAGGAGAGAGGTCTGCAATGCACATGCTTTCTCTTGGCCCTGGTCCTGTCTTCTTATTCTTCTTAGCTTCTTGCTTTTCAGGAGGTATCTGGTGAGTCTTCTGGATGGCATGTGGCTATTGCCAGTGTCGGCCAGCAGGGGGTTACGACTTCGCTCAGAGATGAGGGAAGCAGTGGAATGGAACCTGTATGTTTAGCTTTTAGCTCCCTTATTCAACAACAACCTGTTCCTTCAGTTCAGGATGCATAGTTTATTTCATAGTATTTTCTCAGGAAATAATCCTGAATGAATTTTATACTGGAAAGAATTTTTTTTTAAATGAAGTTTTAAGTTATGGTACATCTTTTTTATGACAATATCCCCATGCAGCATTACTGCTCTATGCCAGGCATTTTGTGAAATAATAAATAATACAGAGAATGTATTTCTGGAATCTGTTGTTTGTAGACGTGACAAGGTATATTAAGACAAAGGTTTGCTCACCATGTATTAGGACCCAAACCATGTTCTTTAGGAGAACTTTCTCCAGCTTCCACACTGGAGTTTTACATATGACTGGTAGTTTCGTGTTCTTTTAAAAAGCAATAAACAAATGAATGTTCCAGGAAATCTGTGATAGATCAAATCAGGTGGAACTGATTTAATGTTATGGATAATTACATAATTAGTGCTGTAAAAAATAAACCGTACTATGTTCTTGATGGACGGGGGCTGCTGTGAAGGAGGTACGTAATTATACAATCAGCAGCCTCCTCCTATGCCGATTCCCGGTAACCCTCCTCCAGCCTTGGCTGAGAAGCAACTTCCTTCCTTGTATTTCCTGCTTACTTACGAGGAGAGGGCTGAATCCTAAGTGTCTTCCTGGCCCTTGATACATTTCCCCCTATCCTGGGTCTGTACAAGAGCATCTTCCAACACCAGTGGCTTCCATGCTTTTCTGTAATAAAATCTCAGTAGAAAGAACCCATTTTACATCAGGACCCAGGACTACACACAAACCTCTCCAAAACCAAGGTCTGTGAAGCAGATCTTACTTCTGAGCTACCCTGTTCATCCCTTCTACCCTATGATTATTTTACTACTAGCCAAGGCCACCCAATTGATTTCAGAACTTACTGATGGCTCCTGTGTCAGTTTGAAGACGATGACCTTTGGCCCTTAATGATTGCTAATGTCAGGGGAAGCAGAGTGTTGCCAAGGGATTTGTGTGACAGGTTGGTTTAGCATGGTTGAAAGCACCAAATCTTTGGAGTTGGATATATATGCTTTTAACTCTCTACTTTTACTCATTCTCATCATGTTACTTTGAAGAGATTAGTGAGTCTTCTAAAACTTCCAACCCCTTCTCTGAAAAAAACAGGAACCCAAATCTCCAGAGGACCCAAACAGGAATCTGGGTCTTTGTGTCATTCTGCTATGGAAATAGTTCAGGTGCCATTGCAAGTGATTCATTGCTTTTGGTTTCTTTGCCCATCTCTCTCATCGTGAGACACAAAGCTGGAGAACACAGTTACTCGCCTGTCATGCAGGTGGGATTATGGGAGCCAAGGATTAACATTTGTTCAGTTCTCATAGTACGACCCTAGGGCTGCTTTCCTAGTGGACTCTACAGCCCTGCAACTGTCAAGTGACAAGCTGGTCCTGAAATCTCGCATCACAACTGAAGCAGGAATTGCCGTGAGATAATAGTTCCTTTCCTTGTTAATGCTATAATGCAAATTGAAAGTTTAGTACCCATGACACATTTCAATATATTATATATAGAATTTAAAGAAACTTTAAGATTATTACAAAGCCTTCTCATTGTCAGAGGTTAAAGGCCTGTTGCCACTGTGCCTGGTGCTCTTTGTGTAGTTTTTCTGTATATATTTTTATCTTAACTGAAATGTGATGTAGTCATTTAATTATGAAATTAGAAATACAACCTCTGTTTCTCACTTGAAAGCAGAGTGGGAGAGACTCTTCATTGGCATCTGTATATAAAACTACCTTACTAGCTTTTTGTAAGTTGGTGAAATTTTTACTATTTCTGAAAGAGTTTATGTCTTTGAAATGTCACTTCCTTGCTGGTTTATTTCTGGAACTTCTTGGCCAGAAGGAAATTCCGTGGTCCCATAGCTGCCTTTGCTCCTCTCTTCCATTCATCTTTTCTCTGGAATTCTGCTGAGGTCACAGTTACTTAGTGGTAACCTGGGCTTTGTTGGCTGTGTGGAAAGGACATAAATCAGGCTGAGAGAGCACCAAGCAGCACAGCTACAGGGCATCCTCTCTGCATGGTTATCCCTGGTACCCAAGTGCTGACTGCTCTAAAATAGATGCTCCAGTCTCACGTTAGGTGTATGTTGATGGTGACCCTTAATTTCTGTTTCCAGTCTCTTACATCACATTAGCGAAGCACTGAACACATTTTTAAGTTCGTATTGTACTTGAAGGCATTCAGGAGAAAGGCTCTGGCCCCTTTAAGACAGAAGCACCCTTTCCTCTGCCAGAAAGCTCATTGTAAAACTGAGGGGCTCAACCAAAAAAGGGCTTCCCTGTAAATTGAATATTGATGGAGAAGGGAGGTTAATTGGCCTTAGATACTTGGTTGCTAAGGAAGCATTTTCCTGATTGGGAGGAAACTCTCCTGGGTGTTCTGCAGAGTCCTGTGGACCCACGGTGCTTTGTTTTCTCTCCTGCGTTCTGTCTCTGAGTTGGAAGAGGAAAGAGCAGAAAGCTATCATAGGAATAAAAAGCTGTGTGAAGCAGATGGTTGTTCTGTCTTAGCTGCAGAAAGAGAGAGCAAAATATTGGCTAGCAACAAGCCTGTGCCAGCAAGGACTCTTTGTTTAAGGCAGACAGTTGGAAAATACCATGAGGGCAAGATAGAAAGAGCTTGCTGGGAGGACGGAGAGAGGTTAGGCTAGGGCTTTTTCTGTGCCTGGATACATTCAGGCAAAAGAGATGAAAGGAAGATTTGACTCTGGATCCAACACCCATGTAAAATCATGAGGCTAAATATGTTCAGTTTTGTTGAGTTATTAAGAAAATTATTGAGCATAGATTGTCTTTTGGAGGTTTTATACTGTACTCTTTACTATATTTAGGAAATTTAGATTTTTTTTTTATCTGTAACTGTCTTAATAAACACTACTGACTCATTAGTATCCTTTTACATTTAGGTCTACTTAGAAAAGTAACTAAGTAGCAATTTTTCATTGACATTCTTTTTGAAGCGAGAATGCTGTTGTGTATTGACTAGCTGTGTATACAACCCTGTCTGGTTAGACTTTAACTTATAAGCTCGTCCTTCAGCATACTCCATGATACTCCGTCAACTTAGTAGTGTTAGTGCCTGGAGTTTGCTTACGAGCACACCCCCTTTGCTTGCATTAGTCTTTCCCTCACTTCCGTACTGGGATCTTCTAACTCTATTGAATGACGCGATGTAGAATTTTTATGGCAACTTTAAATGATAAAATTTTTTTCAACAAGTTAACTTGAATTTTTTTTTAATGAATGTATGCTTAAAAAGAGGACCAGAATTCCTCTCTCATCCTAAACACCTGGGGTGCCATAGACTACACAAGTACACCCTGCTAGCCTGTGCTGCATCTGTCACTGGTCGTGTGGCCACATAATCCTTGTCTTATAGGCATTATCAGGAGTGTCTTAGGAAAACACTTTTGGTGACACTTTTGAGGGCCTCTGATTACAATAATCTTCTCAGAACAGAATGCTAAGTTAGTGTGGAGGCTTAGGTCTTTCCTGAGAGTTTAGTGAATGTATGCAGAGTCTTGTGAGAAATATTTAAAAATAATTTCATTCACTCATTCATTTGTTCACTCATTCATTCTTGGTGTGTTTGTGTGTGTGCGTGTGTGCACACATTACATGGCATGCAAGTGGCGGGCAGAGGACAGTTTGCCAGCCTTGATGAGATCAAACTCAGGTTGCCAGGGTTGATAGTGAGCTCTTTCACCTGTGGAACCATCTCGCTAGCCCCATCAAGTCTATATCTTATGCTGGAAAGCCAGAGAAGGTTATTAACTAAAAACCATTCATAGGACAGCAAATTAAACTTGTATTGCTCAGTAGTAAAGTAATAAAATAGTATGTTTTTATTATAGAGGCACAAAGAAGACTCAGTCGTCCTTTCTTTTTCAATTCTGGGGTGTAAATATACCCTGATATTAAAGTGTATGTGTGTGCAGCTGTACCTCATGGCACATGCCTTTAGTCCTAGCACTTGGAAGGCGGAGGCAAGTGGATCTCCATGAGTTTGAGGCCAGCTGGGTCTATAAAGTGAATTCCAGGACAGCCAAGGCTACACAGTGGAAACCCTGTCTTAGGAAAAAAAAATGTGTGTGTGTGTGTGTGTGTGTGTGTGTGTGTGTGTTTTAAGCCTGTATTTTCTGATTGGTTAGCTTTAATCTCTCTTCATAGTTATTTGGTTTAGAACTTTGAGAGCCTTTGAGAGTTAGCAAGTAAGCTATGTCCTCAGTGAGAAAGGGAGAGCAGCAACAGAAAAGGGCAGCTAAAAGGCGAGCGACTTCACATAGATATTAAGCAGGTGAATAAGCGAGAGGCTCTGGTGCTGTGCTAATAGTTTCAGAGCTTTCAGATGCCATGTTTATTTCAATGCAGTATCCACTCCTTTAAAATACATGTATTTTTGTAGCTATGAAAGACTCTTCACTGAGCTGAGATTTGAAAAACTTTCTTTTTTCAGATCTCACCTGTTTGTATTAAGATGAAGCTCAGCTAGTAAGCTCATTAAGTAAGGACCCTAGGCAGTTCTCCAGTGCTGAGCCTGAAAGCACAGCACTGCAGCAGCCATCCCTGCCGCACAAGTGACCTTGAAGGAAGCCAGCACTTCATGAACCACAGTCCTCTCTGTGGCACTGCATCCTCATTTGGTTGCTGCTTTAGATTAAGCTGCAAGGTTTACCAACGAAAAGAAAAGAGAGTTTTCTTTGATAAGACTTTCTTTCCTTTATACATCAGATTTTGCACCTGTCTGCAGTGTTTTGTTGGCAGGTTCCCACAGGTTCTGCTCTTTCACTCACTGCAGGGCATTGAAGTGAACAATCATTCTTCCCTGGTCAGTTGTTACAGGGAGTGAGGCCTTGGTGCACATGGGCCATGGGCTTTTAGCAACAGGAAAACACCGAATTAATTTCTTTCTTTCTTTTTCTTTCTTTACTTACTTTTCTTTCTTTCTTTCTTTCTTTCTTTCTTTCTTTCTTTCTTTCTCCCTTCCTTTCTTCCTTCTTTCTTTCTTGTTTTTCGAGATGGGGTTTCTCTTGTAGTCCTAGCTGGCCTGGACTTGCTTTGTAGACCAGGCTGTCCTCTAACTCACAGAGATCCTCCTGCCTCTGCCACCAGAGTGCTGGGATTAAAGGCGTGCACCACCATGCCCGGCCTGAATTTCTAACCTACGTGTAGTTGTAGTACAACAATTTTTCTTCCACTCTCATCTTCAGGCATCTCAGTTGGTTGGAACGTCTTTAGTCCTGAGCTTGCATGACTTTTACTATGTGAAGCATAAACATGCCTGCCTTGCCGCTATCCGCTGCATAGTTCAGATTGACAGTTCCCATCCTTTTAATTTTTTTAAACTTTAGTATCCAGAGAAAGAGCTTAGATATGTTTTATATTCAAAGAAATTTTAGAAGATAGAATGATTGTCTTACCTCCTTGGTGTTACTTGGTGATTCCTGCATAAGGTGTTGTTATAGAGAAGCACAGACACTGCTGTATTGAACCCCAAGAATCCCTTTTTAACATTGTCTAAGACCCTCACTGTGACCTCTTTGGGTTAGAGAAACACAGGCATTGTGTTAGTGGATCTATCAACTGACGAGCTGTAGATACAGTGCAAATCCTCCTGTTTACTGGAGAGCTGTGATAGCCAGTGAGCCTAAACTCCAGTGCCTTCTGGGGAAGAGAAGGAGAAGCATCGAACCTTTCCCAGGCCTCTTGACCACAGTGCTCCCTGGCAGTCCATGCTGTCTGGAGCTCAGACGTCCTGCAGGAGGGAGAGTGGGAGGGATATAGCTCAGCCACCGTGGACCACCCACCTTCATTAGCTTCTCATTTGCTGAGCCAGAATCAGCTCACGGATGGGTCCGAATGCAGGCTGAACTTGCTTTCTTGTCCTTTTCTTTCCATTCCTTTATTGAGGTCGTGTTTCATGGGCAGTTTCATTTTGAAAACCTTAGAAGTTTTGAAAATGCTTAATTCATTTTAAGTCTTATTATATATTGTCTGGCTCATAAACTTGTAAATTACTTTGTCTTTTCGAAGTATACTGTAACTACCTCAAGGCTAAAGTAAATTTTTTTTATTAATTATTAGTACTGTTTTACTTTTGCTTTATTTTCTCTTTGTGTGTATATGGTGGATGTGTACACGTGTGCCTGTTCTTGTGGATGTGGAGGCACAGATGAGATTAATATTCTTATCTTCCCAGAATTGCCCTTTCTTCTCACTCACTGAGCCTAGGGCTCACAATAAAACCCAAGCTTGCTGATAGGCCTAGTGTTGCATGGCAGCGTGCTCTGAGATCCTGTCTCTGTGTTGGTGGCTGGGCTTGCAGGCTGGGGTCACAGGCCTGCACCACTACGCACTGAACATTCTTTCTTTTTGACCAATTGTTGATCTCTGTGACAGTTCTCTGTGTTGCGAAAAGAAGCTTCTTTGGTGAGAGATGAGAACTATATTTGTCTATGGGTATAAGGGTAAGTTTTAGAAAATGGCAGTAGTGGGTTCTTCTCTAGGGTCTGTGGCCTCACCAGCCATCAATAGTTGGCAAGAATTCGCCCCTACTGAGTGGGCCTTAATTACCACTTAGGTTACCTTCAAGATAGAGGTGGCACTATTGCACCCTTGGGCATATCCACTCATGGGGATGTCTACCCCATGGGTGTGGCTCATAGGTTTCACAGCTGGGGAGGACTAATGGTTGCTTTTATCCACTGGCAGCTTGCATAGCACCTTTGGATTCTGTAAGAGCTAGCCTTTAGGTTGGAAGATTCCAGCTCTCTTCCAGCTCTCATCCTCCAAGTTCTGTGTCCAAAGTGTGTGGTATCTTAAGCAATAGGGTCTTCTCTCCAGTTTCTGGGAAAACAATAGCAACAGCAATGGCCTGTACTGTTTTTGGAGTTGCTTGGACGTCCATGACCAACAACTTGAAGGGAGGTTTCCCACAGCTGGCACTCAAGTTTTTGTTAAATAGTCTATAGCTGTTAGGAAAGTATTATCACTCCAAGTGGTGTAACTTGATGTAAATCATATATATTTGTGTATGTATGCACTCATGTAAATATATTTAAGTCAACATAAAATAATGTTTCCTGATAGCTTTTCATAATACATTTAGTGTTCTTTATCTAAAGTAATAAGATGTCAAATTAAAATGCACTTCCTTTTACGAAATGCAGGGCACATTGGGAGTTACTGGCGTAAGCACCTGTGTTAGAGACAAGTTTATTGTTTCCCAGGCAGTTACGCTGAGCTGTCCTTTGAAGCCAAACAGAGATAACTGAGTGCACAGTGACAAATCAGTGGTACATACACAAATCAGCATTTCAGTAAGTGCTCACTGCATTCAAAATGTTGCTCTCTTAAGCTAAGAAAAAAATATGAGCACTTGCAAAATGAATAGTACGTAGTATAAGCAGGCTTTTAGAAAGCTTTTTAATATTTTTTCAAAAGCTGTATTAAAAACTATTACATTTATTTCTAATTATTTCCTATTGGGTCTTCAAAAAATGCATTTAAAATGTCAAGTTATTTTGTTTTCATTTTTGAATTGTTAGTTAATTATAATATGTATTATGGAGAATGATGGACTCGAATGGATAATATTGAATTAGAATAAAACCTTAAAATTTTAAATAGGCAAACAATAGATGTCAAACAAAAGTCTTTTTGTATTTTAATTTTTTTTAACGGGTCTGTGGTGGATTCCATAAAAATCGTTTGATTGAATTTTTCACCAAATGTTCATTTCCCATCACTTACCAATCCATTTTCAACCTTTATTGAATAAGTTCTGTGTACTAATTAGTATAGGGAAAAATAATCAAGATATTATCCTTATTTTCAAAAGATTTTTTAAAAACCACATATTTCAGTAAACAATTGAGTGGTTTCTACAAAGAAAATTTGTCTTCTGGTTATTGTTACTAACAATACGATTATAGTTTATAACATGAAATAATGGAATAAAATTAAAATGGCAATAAAATCAACAAAATAAAGACCATGAAAAATAGCAATAGTAGATGAAATAAATAATAGCTTTAGGGATATGACTGGAATAAAAAACACTTGTTTATTTTAATCTTATTTTATATGTGGCAGAATGATTGGGTTTTAAGTATGCGTTTTAGTTACATATTTCTACAAACAGTAACCACAGCAAAAGAATCGCAAAATGTAGTAGCCCAAGTCAGTGCAAGTTAATGCAAGCCTCGGCTTAGCTGCATGTCCCACAGCACATGGCTTTTTTCTCTCTAGTGTTTGATACCTCCATTGAGATTTCTGAACTAATTGGGTTAGGCCTTAAGGTCTCTCTCTGTCTCTGTCCCTCCCTTCCTCCTTTCCTCCTCCTTTCCTCCTTCTTCCCCTCCCCCCATCCTTTCTCTCTCCTGTTTCTCTCTGCCCCCACTCACCCCATGTGTGTGCTTCTCTGTCCCCATCTTCCTCTCCCCATCTTGCCCTCTCCTCATCGCGTGCCTGTCTAAGGCTTCCTCCACATGCTATTTTCAGGACAGTTGATCTCCTAGCTGGGAGACTTGGTCCTCATCCATATTTCAAGAGACCAAAATAGCAGCTAATGGGCTTCTTAGGCCTTCGCCTTGGGAATCACACAGGGTTTTATCTAGGTACCACTCTTGCCTGGTCCAAGTCCTTGGATGGTAATTAAGGGAAAAGTGGATTGGCTTGGTCACTGATTGGATACAGGAGTAATCATAACAGCAGTTGGCGCGGTGTACATCCACTCCACATAACTTAGACTTGAACTCTATGTTAATTAGGAAGTATTTTTAAAATTTAGTCATATAATTTTTGTTTGGAAATGAAGCATCAAGGGCAGAGCAAAGAAAAAAAAAAGCCACGAGGAGGAAAATGGGGTTGTACTGATAAAATCCGTGTCATTATCAAAGGGGTGAGCTTCTTTAGAGGTGATTGGGTCATGAGGAGTCTCTGGGGAATCATGAATTGTGACATTGGCACCTGGTGTCCAGCTCTTCTTGGCGGGAGCTTGTTTCCTGAGTCAGGGACCAGCTGATAAAGTCTCACCTGCTGTGATCATTGATAAAATTTTCAAAAATTGGAAAAATATGCCCTTTTTCTTAATAATTATTATGATTTATTAATTATGCAAAATAGTGGGTTTCATTATAATACTCCCATGCACATATACACTGTACATATCCACATCCCATTACTTTCTTTTGTTCGCCCTCTCTTTCCTGTTGGTCTTTTTTCTCTCCTCAAATAGCTACTATTTAACTTCAATATCTCTTTTTAAAATCTAAATTCTGTATAAAAGACAACATGGGGTCTTTGTCTTTCTGAGTCCTGCTTATTTTGTTAACATAGTGATCTCTAGTTCAGTATATTTTCCTGCAAAGTCATTTTTTTAATGGCTGAGTACCATTCGTGTGTGTGTGTGTGGGGGGGGTGATGGGGTGTAACATTTTCTTTATCCATTTATTCACCAATAGGCACAGAGGGGCCTATACATTGTCTATTGCAAATAGTGCCATGACTAACATGAGTGTAGTGCCTGTAGCTCTTCAGATGTACATGTGAAGTTTAATTATCTGTTTTTCCTGTTAAGTTCATTGAGAAAAGCATGGTTCACCTAGCTACTAAAGGTAAGGTCTGATACCGGGAGAATGACTGAAGGTGAAAACAAAGTCTCTCCCATCTTTGTCAGAGACTAGACGACGTGAGAACAGTTTGTAGTTCATTTTATACGGTGAATACTCCACTGGTTACAAAACCCAAAGAAACCAGTAAACAAGAGAAACACAGAGCCGTGCAGCCTTTGTGAACAGAGCCACAAGGCTCCTGCGTGCGTACTAGTAAACAGAGCTCAGCAATATGAAAAAGGACTTGGGGCGGGAGATGACTCAGTCCTTAAGATCCTTTGCCCTTCTTGCAGATGACCTGGCTTCTGTCCCTAGCACCTATGTGGTGGCTTACAAATACGTAACTTCAGTTCTAGGGGACACCCTCTTCTTAGCTTCGAGGGCTCCAAGTGTGCGTGTGCGTGTGGTGCACATGTGCACATGCAGGAAAGACACTCATTCACATAAAGTAAATGTCCTAAAGGACATATTTTCTTTTTCATGGGTGAGAGCTAATTCACCTTTAAAACACGAGTCAGAGTCATCCACCATATTAACAGGATGAGAAAAATCACACAATCATACTTGCCATGCTGAAAGAATGTTTGACAAAGTGAGACACCCACTTATGATATGAACTAAAAGAACAGAAATGTTTTACCACTTAACAGAGAAAACTGACAACTGAGACTACCACCATTGCTATTTTGTTGCTGAGGATTGAGTTTGTGGCTTGCCCCATTCAGTAAATGTTCTGTCTCTGAGCTGTCCTCAGCCTGCTAACACCATGCTTAATGGATAAGACTTGTAAAAAGACTCACCTTTCCCTCTAAATTTGGGAAAAATCAAACTCAATTGCTCCTACAATAATTCCCAGAGAAGGTCTTCCGAGACAGTTAGCACTGTGGGACCAAGAAGCTCTCAGGAAACCTACAGCTGACAAATCCTACCTGGATTTCAATGAGATGTATGTTCCCATACTTTGCAAAAGGGAAAAATGACTTGAATTTTATGCCCTAGGGTAGACTTCAGGCGACTCTGATGTCTCAAGAAGCATTTTCACTAGAGTAAGTACTGACTCAGGGTCATTGGTTAATAATGATTGGGCAGCTCCAGCAACCACATCACAAGGCCAAGGTTAATTAGCAGCAGCAAAATCATATTACAGTGAACACAGAACTAAAAGCCTTCCGAATAAGACTATTTCCATGTCAAAATGTTAGAAGACACACGTTTCTGATTTTCTTCTTGAAATGTAGAAGAGAATATATAAAAATAAAATGTATATGTTCAGCCTTAAAATTAAAATACAGTTTAACTTTTTAAAATTTATTATAATTTATTCAGATTACATCCCAATTGTGTCTTCCCATTCCCACCCTCTTGCCCTCTTTCACCCTATTCCCCTCCCCTAGACCTCTGACAGAAGGGAACCTCATCCCCCACCATATGACCACAGCCTATCAGGTCTCATTGCGATAGCCTGCTTCTCCTTCCTCTGTGTGCTCTCTGGGCCTCCCCACCAAAGGGAAGTGGTCAAATCAGGGGTACCATGTTGCAGGCAGTCCCCGCTCTCCTCACACCTCTACTGTGGAGAATGAGCTGTCCATTGGTATACCTGAGCAGGGGTCTAGATTCTCTGCATGCATTGTCCTTGGTTGGTGCATCAGTTTGTGCAGGCTCCCCTGGGTCCAGATCCAATAGCCCTGGTCGTCTCCTTGTGGGGCTCTTGAACCCTCTGGGTCCTTCCATTACCCCATTCTTCCTTATCACTCTCAGCGCTCCACCCCAAGTCCAGCAGCAAGTCCCAGCGTCTGTCTTGATCCCTTGCTGGGTGGGGTCTCTCAGAGGTCATCTATGTTGGGTTAATATCCACTTATAAGTGAGACTATACCATGCATGTCTTTCTGGGTCTGGGTTACTTTACTCAGGATGATCATTTCTAGTGCCATCCATTTGCCTGCAGATTTCAAGATTTCCTTGTTTTTAATAGCTGAGTGGCACTCCATAGTGTAAATGTACCACAGTTTCTTTCTTTTAAAAAAATTATTATAATTTATTCAGATTACATCCTTGAATGTTATCCCTTTGTTGGTATCCTCCTGTTTCCATCCTCTCTCCCTCCCTCTTCTGCCCTATTCCCTTCCCCTAGACCTCTGACAGAAGGGGACCCCCACTATCAGATCTCATCTGGATATCCTGCAGTTTCTTTATCCATTCTTCAGTTGAGGGACATGTGGGGAATTCTCAAGAGAGGGACATCATCGAATGGCTGAGAAACACCTAAAAAAATCCTCAGTGTCCTTAGTTATCAGGGAAAGATCCCACCTTACACCTACTAGAATGGCTAAGATCAAAAATTCAAGTGACAGCACATGCTGGTGAGGATGTGGAGAAAGGGGAACACTTCCATTGCTGGTGGGAGTGCAAACTTGTACAACCACTTTGGAAATCAATCTGGTGCTTTCTCAGAAAACTGGGAATAGTGCTACCTCAAGACCCAGCTATATCACTCCTGGGAATATACCAGAAAGATGCTCCATACAACAAGGACATTTGCTCAACTATGTTCATAGGAGCTTTATTTGTAATAGCCAGTATCTGGAAAATACGGATTTTTAAAATAGGAACATTACTGATTTGGCTTCATAAAGTCTATGAAGCTGAGTTTGAATATTGTTCTGGACTCATTAAGGTATTGGAGAGGGTCTGTCAGAAACTGGGGGAGAGGAAAGAAATATGACCAGATTGTATTATGTGCAATTAAGAGAAAATATACTATAGAAATCAATATGGGAAGCCAAGCTAGTTATTAAATACTATTGGAATAACTATTGGTATAAATAAAATTGGATGCCATATTCCTATTGTATGGCAGAGCAAATTTAACTGTATAAATCTGAACATATATTACTAAAGTATAAAGGAACTAAATAAAAATTTGGTTTATATTTTTATAATCTGACACAATAAAGCCTTTGTAACCATAGTACTGATAATCAAACCATTATGTTTCTGTTAGCTATTGGTATATACTAAGCCTTCTGCAAACACAGTGGTTTAAAACCACAGTGATTTATTGTTTCCCAAGAGTTCACAGAGTGGGGGAGCACGTCTTTGTGCATCTCCCTTGACTCCCTTGAATTGACTTCATCTGACAGGTTGTCCAGACACGAGGCGCCTAAGAGACTGTGACCCCTTCCTTCCCAGGGGCCTCGTTTTATAACCCATCTAGTCCCTGCTTCCTTATGTGGGGCCTAGTTCCTGAGGGGCGGACAAGTCTCTAGAAGGTACACTTTTCTTTGCCCCAAATAATTTTCAAGATCATCCAGATGTAAAGGGATGAGTAAACAGACCCCATGTAAGTAGCAGCATCGCATTGCAAATAATAGGGTGGTGGTAAGGCATCCTTTTGGAAACCATTCTCTCACTCCAAAAAATCTAACATCTAAATATACTTAGCTTGGAGGTCACTTCCTGTCTGATCTTGCCATCATGTTCTAATTCAAATATGATTGTGATGTATCTTGGTGTAGTTTTTGTTTTTGGTTTTTTTTTAACAGCTTATTAGCTTCTTAAACATGTGCAACTATAATTTTTAAAATGTGTGCCTTCCGCATTCTTCTCACTTGGATACTTCAACTACACGCATATTGGATTGCTTGAAGCTGCCCAGCAGCTTATTAAGTTCTATGTAGTTTTGTTGCCTTGTCTTGTAGCATTCATTTTTTAAAGAGTTTCTATTGTTATCTCATCAGGTCCACTGAGGTTTGTTTTTCAACATCTGAATTTCTTCGTAATCCTTTTCAGCATTTTTATCTCTAGAAGTGTCACTTAGACATTTGAAAAATATATTATCTATCTATCATCCATCTATCTGCCTATCTATCTACTACTCTCTCATTGTCTATGATTTTATCATCCATCTTATCTATTATCTATCACATACACACATATAAACTGTCTACCATCAATGTGTATGTGTGTGTGTATACACACACACACACACACACACACACACACACACACACATATTCGTCTGTCTGTCTATCATCTGTCTTCAGTATCTCCTTTTATCATGTGCAGCTTTTTCTCTAGCCCTATAGCTAAGTCTGTGTAAAAGCCAAACCTACCACCTGTTCTCTTGTTTGTTTTTTGGGATTATGTCTTTTGTATCTCAGGCTGCTCTGTAATTCATTGTGTACCTGGGGATAGCCTTGAACTCTTTATTCTTCCCTTACCTACTAAGTATGAGCAATTACAGGATGTCCCAACACATCTGGTTACCGCCTGCTTTTGTAAACTAAGGGGAAAGATTGATTCTGGCTCTCAGTTTCAAGGCCTCCACTCCAGGGTCTCTTGGCCCAATGCATTGCCTTGGGCTAGTATAGGAAATAGAGGCCTAAGGACAAAATAAAGGCTTCGACATCATGGCACCTGGTGTGCTTCTCCAAAATGCCTTAGTTAAGAAGGCCACTACCTGATGTCAGGGAACTGTGAGTAAGCAGTGCCTGTGACTGGTTATCTAACTCTTATGTAACTAGTTCTGGGAAGAATCCACTCTTGTGTGATTCTGTATGAAATGTCCTTGAGACCAGGGGCACATGCTCTCGCCCAGAATAGAATGGGTAAAATGTGTCATAGCTCCTTATCTTGTTTAATTTCCCGAATTCTGTCTACTCTTCATCCTTGGCCTAGTAGCTGCTGGGAAAGCAGTGCATTTCAGTAGGGATGTTTCTCTAAGGATTGTGGTATCCAGGAAAAGGAGAGAGAGGGAGAGAGAGAGGGAGGGGGGGAGAGACAGAAGGAGAGAGAGAGGGAGAGGGGAGAGAGGGGGGAAGGGAGAGAGAGAGAGGGAGAGAGAGAGAGAGAGAGAGAGAGAGAGAGAGAGAGAGAGAGAGAGAGAGGTTTTATAGTAACAGAACAAACAAGTTCTCTTAAGTCAAGATGCTCTTCAAATACATGGTGGTACATAGGGTGGCCTGCCTCCAGTCACTAATTTCCTCCCAGCAGGTCTACCACCTACCAGGAGAACTACAGACTGACAGCCAAGTTCTAAACACTTTGGAAGACACCTAAACCTATTCAACAATCATGTTAATTTGCTTATGTGTTTCTGAGCCAGCCTCAATTGATAACTTTTCTCAGTGTTGTTTTGTTTTTTGCTTTGTTTTATGCCTGATGATTTTGATAGATACCAGCTACTGGTGAGTTTTACTTTGGTGAATGCTAGGTATTTCCTTGTCCCTGGAAACATCCCTGAAGCTTGTTCTGCAGTGTGTGGACCAGCTGGTTATCATTTGATTGTGAGTCTTGCCATCTCGGATAGGAAGCATCACAGTTACTGGTCTAAGGGGGCATTTGCCCCATCGCTGTGGCAACCTCCTCCAGGGCATTTACCCAGTGTCCCATGAAGCACGGCTGCTGGGAGCCTGGACTATTTTCAGCTCCATGTTAGTGTCAGCTATATTTAGCTTACATCTTTAGGACGGTTCTTTTCTTGACCTGGTTAATCTTTTCTTAACTGAGGTTTCCCCACCCCCCCACCCCCAGTGCAGATCTGTTTTCCCTGATTCTTTGGGCAGTTAGCTTGTAAAATTATTAATTAAAATTTACTTTTATGTGTTTAGAAATTACTTTGTTTCATTTTGTGTGATGATAGTCTCACTGTGTAGCCATGGCAAGCCTTGAATTCACAGGGAATCTGCTTCTCTCTCCTGACTACTGGGGTTAAAAAGGCATGCTGCTGGGCTGAGACTTCATGCAACTTCCTCTCCTTAGTCCTGGGACTCTGTCTCAGGTCTTGCCTGGTTTATTTTTTGTGCCTCGGGAATTATCATAGTTTGTTGCTTGATTTTTGATTTTTTTTTAAAATCACTCTAATATGTCTTGTCCAGTATGTAAGTTGTTTCAGATGGAAAGATATATCTTGTCCCTGTCACTCCTTGCCTGGAACTTGAATTAGTCAATAATGTTAGATGGCATGAGATACTGTGCCCTTTCCATATTAAATGTAAGTGATGTTACTGTAGAAGACAGTGTAAACAAGGCTGAAAGACGGAATGTCAGCCTGGGAAGTAAAAACCCCAGTATATAAAGCAAGTCTTATAAGTCAGTAAAAAACCAATATCTAAATACAAACCAGGAAGAGTATTCTCATGTGTTTGCTTTTATTAACTAGCACTTGACAAAAGAAGAAATAAAAACAACCAGCAAATGTACAAAAGACGTTTTTGTTTCAGTGCTAAGAAAAATGTCCTAATTGGGATGATCTAGAATTCCCATTTTTTTATTTATTATTTTCTCAAAGAAGAAAAAGAAAATGGTATATGTGTATGACACAGTGAGTATTCACACATGTTAATGAGAATGGAAATTGTTACATTTTTCTGGAAGATGGTTTAATAGTGTATATCAAGATTGACGTCACAGCTTCTAATCCAGAAATTGTGTTTTTTTGACAAATAATACCAGTGATTTATAGAATTATTGATTTGAAAACCTGGAAATAATTTTACCAGAAAATAGTTACCCTTCATATGTACAAGTATTTTTAACCTAAAATTTTTATAATTATTGTTACAAATGTTTTGCAATTTATTCCTTCAGTAGTAAAATTTATATATAAATATACTCAGAACATCACTATTTCCCTGTTACAACTAACAAGGCAGATATATTAAAACATGAAAAATGCCATTATGGAAACAAGTGGGGAAAAAAGCAAGCCACATTTTAGTACGTATATATGAGAAATTTACATGAACACAAATGCATGTTATTATTCTAACAGTATTACAAATACTTTAAATTTTTTAGTTGCCGTTCTTATATTTTAATACAACAAAATAATAAGAATGGCCTTTTCTCTTTTTTCTTTCTGAGATTAATAATATTGCAACAGTTCTCCTTTCCCCTTTCTCCCTGTCAACCCTCAATGGCTCTCTTTCAAATTCGTGGCGGCTTCTCTTCTTCTTCTTCTTCTTCTTCTTCTTCTTCTTCTTCTTCTTCTTCTTCTTCTTCTTCTTCTCCTCCTCCTCCTCCTCCTCCTCCTCCTCCTCCTCCTCCTCCTTCTTCTTCTTCTACTCCTTCTTCTTCTTCTTTTTAAATTAGTTATCATTACATGTATATACATATATTTTCCTAAATAGAATATGCTCAGTCCGCATAATGCTACTTGTATGTATATTTTCAGGGCTGACCATTGGGTGCTGGATACCCTTCCTTGAGGAAGACTGTTTCTCTTGCTCTCGGCATCTCTTGATTGCCTGTAATACTTACACAGGTCTTGTGCCTACTGTCACAGTCTCTTGGTTCCTATGCGCAGCAGTCCTGCTGCTGTATCTGAAGGCGCCATCTCCTTAGACTCATCCACCAGCTCTGGCTCTTACAGTCTTTCCGCCTCCTCTTTCACATAGGTCTCCTAGGCCTTGGCTTAGGGTTGAGGCCTGTGGGCTTTTCTCCATCCACTTGGACATGCTCATTGGTGTTCTTGTTCGGCTCACATTTGGGGAGACATATTGGTGAGACTTTTTGGTTGTAGCTCCTGGCATTTCTGGGAGACATAACCTCACAACTAGTACCCTGATTCTCTGGTTCTTACAATCTTTTACCCCCCACCCCATCCCCACCCCCCACCCTTTCTACAGTGTTACCTGAGCCTTTAGTGTAGGGGTGTTTTGTAGGTATATCCATTGGACCTGCTCTCTACAACTTTGCATTTTGATTTGTTTTTGGTTATTTGTCATCGTCTTCATGTGTTCCAAAGAGAAGTTTCCTTGCTGTTGGGTAAGGACTACACTTACCTGTGGGTACAAGGACAAATGGTGAGATTATCATAGGGATTGTGCTGGTTTAGTAAAGCAGTGATTATAGGTTCTCTCCAATACCCACGCCTTCACTTGAACTGAGTAGTTAACTAGGTTCCAGTACCAGGCACGGTCACTCTGCTGTGGAGCAGGTCTTAAGTCTAATTACAGAGTTGTTGGCTACTGCCAAAGTATGCATGCCACTATTGTACCCTTAGGGCTATCAGGCCATGCTGGTTATTGCTGTGTTTTATAGACATCGTAGCTGTGTGGAAATGTTGGTTGCCTCCATGTTTTATAAGCTTGCATGATAACTTCTGGTACTGTGAAAGCTAGCCCCCAGGGAGGAGGCATTCATATCAGTTATATTTCAGGGGCCTCTGGGCCATGTTTCTGAAACTCATGATGTGTTCAGCAATAGGGACTTTCCTTCCCTTTCTGGAGAGCCACTGAAGGCAATGGCAATAGCTCTTGTTTTTTTTAATTTAAAAATATTATGGGCTGGAAAGTTGGCTCAGAGGTTAAGAGTACTGGCTGTTCTTCCAAAGGTCCTAAGTTCAATTCCCAGCAACCAAGTTCTCACAACCATCTATCCTGAGATCTGGTGCCCTCTTCTGGCGTCCAGGCATATATGCAAGCAGAGCACTGTACACATAATAAATCTTAGAAAATATATTGGTTAAACTTTTTTAATTAATTAATTAATGTATACACTTTATATTCTGGTCATAGCCCCATCCCTCCTCACCTCCCCGTCTCACACTCCCTCCCTCTTTCCCATCCCCCTCCCCTATTCCTCAGAAAAGGGAGCCTCCCCTTCCCATCCACACCAGCTCATCAAGTCGTATCAGGACTGAGCAGGTCCTCTACCCCTGTGGCCTGGCAAGGCAGTCCTGCCAAAGGGAAGTAATTGAAAAGCTGGCAAGAGAGTCCATGTCAGAGGCAGCCCCCGCTCCCCTTCCTAGAGGACCCACATGAAGCCTGAGCTGCCCATCAGCTACGTCTTTGTAGGGGGTGTATGTCCAGTTCATGCAAGGTCCCTGATTGGTGCTTCAGCCTCAGTAGACCCCTCTGGGCCATGGATAGTTGGCTCCGTTGGTCTTCTGGTGAAGCTCCTGTCACCTCCAGGTCCTTTTCTTCTTCCCCATCTTTTCCACAAGGCTCCCTACTCATTGCCCAATATTTGGCTGTGAGTCTCAGCATATGTTTTGAGGTGCTGCTGGGTGGAGCCTCTCAGAGGACAACTCTGCTTGACTCCTGGCTGCAGGCACAACAGAGTACCCTCCATAGAGTCAGGGGTTGGCTCTCTCCCATGGAGTGGATCTTGGGTTGGGTCAGGCAATGGTCGGACCTTCCCTCAGTCTCTGCTATATCTGCTCTATCTTTATCCCTGCACGTGTTGTAGGCAGGGCGAATTTTTGGTTGAAGTTTTTGTGGGTGGGTTGGTGTTCCCTTCCCTCTACCAGGAGACTTGTTTTGTTAAAGGGTGTCCTCTTCAGTCTCTATAACACCTGCTACTAGGACGCTCTGCTAGAGTCTGTCTTACATCCTCCCCGCAGCCTTCCCTGACAGAGATGCCCCCCACACAGTTTCTCTTTTTTTCTACAGGCCTCTGTCTTCCCACCTCTGCTGTACCCCAGTCTGATCACTACCCTCATATCTCTCTGTGTTTCTTCTCCTACCTTGTTCACTCTCTTCAGCCACTATTTCTATCTATTTTATTTCTCCCTTCTGAGTGAGATTTAAGCATCCTCCCCTGGAGCTTCCTTGTTACTTATCTTCTTTGGGTCTATACACTGTAGTATGTTTATCTTGTACTATGTGGCTAAAATCCACTTATAAGTGAGTACATATAATGTGTGTCTTTTTGGGTCTGGGTTACCTCACTCAGGATGATCTTTTCTAGTTCCGTCCATTTGCCTGCAGATTTCATGATTTCTTTGTTTTTGATAGCCGAATAGTATTCCATTGTGTAAATGTACCACAGTTTCTTTACCCACTTCTCAGTTGAGGGACATCTAGTTTGTTTGCAGTTTCTGGCCATTAAGCTGTTATGAGCATAATTAAACAAATGTCCTTGTTGTATGGTGGAGTATCTTTTGGGTATATACCCGGGAGTGGTATAGCTGGGTCTTGAGTTTGAGCTATTCTCAATTTCCTGAGAAAGCACCAGATTGATTTCTAAAGTGGTTGTACAAGTTTGCACTCCCACCAGCAAAGGAGGAGTGCTCCCCTTTCTCCACATCCTCACCAGCATGTGCTGTCACTTGAGTTTTTAATTTTAGCCTTTCTGGCAGGTGTAAGATCGCATCTCAGAATCATTTTAATTTGTATTTCCCTGACGACTAAGGACGTTGAACATTTCTTTAAGTGCTTCTCAGCCATTCGAGATTCCTCTGTTGAGAATTCTCTGTTTAACTCTATGCCCCATTTTTAAATTAGGTTATTTTGTTTAATGTTTTGAGTTCTTTATATATTTTGGATATTAGCCCTTTGTTGGGTGTAAGGTTGGTGAAGATCTTTCTCCAATCTGTAGACTGTCATTTTGTTCTGTCATCCTTGGCCTTACAGAAGCTTTTTAGTTTCATGAGATCCCATTTATTAATAGTTGATCTACATGTCTGAGCTGTTAGTGTTCAGAAAGTTGTCTCCTGTGCCAGTGAGTTCAAGGCTCTTCCCCACTTTCTTTTCCAATAGATTTAGGTCTCTGACCTTCTTGGACTTGAGTTTTGTGCAGGGTGATAAATATGGATCTAGCCTTTTAAAGTCAGAAAATAGATGAAAGAAAGACATGATGAAGTAAAGGGAACGAAAGAAACCTGTTGCCAGGGTCATTTTGTGTAGGCCAGTCTGGTCTTGACTTTGTAATTTTCCTGCCTCCTCCTCTGGAGTTCTGTGGTTATAGGTGTGCGCCACAGTCCTGAGCCAGTCCTGACCGTGTTTTGCAGTGGGAAAGTACCCTAGGGAGCGCGGCAGCTAAGGTGGTGTAGTAGAGGTCCAGCCACTGATTTATCAGTCGTGCTTTCTGGGTGGTGTAAAAAGCTAGACCTGTGCATAAGCCCTGGCTCTTCAACTTGAAGGCGGAGTTATTTTTGCTTATGAGCCAACAGCTGAGCCATCTCTGCAGCCCGAGGGCGGACTGATTATATACTCTAATTGTTATATGTATATGCTATGCAAATAATGAAAGAGGAGTACATTTTAATCTGCCTTCAATACTTTCACTCTTTCTTTGAATATTTTATATAACATATTTTGAACATATTTGCCACCTCCCCCCATCATCGAGTTCTCCACAGCCCCTCCCACCCACCTTTGAGTCCTCTTCCCCCTGAAGTCTTTCCCTCCTCCTCCTCTTCCTCCCCTTTTATTCTTCTCCTCATCCAGTCTAGGTTGTGTTGCTCAACTAGTCTTGGGAGTGGGGTGCTGCCCCGGAACATAGTCAACAAACCAGCGGCTGCACTAGTAATGAAAACTGAGTCTCCATTTCCTGACTCATCGTTAGTGGGGGGGAGGGGGAATCCGTACCCACGCTCCCCACCCCATGGTGGGACTTTGTCTGGCCTGAGCTTGTGCAGGGCTTGTGCATGCTGTCACCATCACCATGAGTTCACATGTGCAACTGCCATGTTAAGCCATTGACGTTATCCACCACTTCTGTTTTTTACCGTCTTTCTAACTCTTTTCTTGAAGATACCTGAACGTTGGGGGAGGAGTGTGATATGCCTGTCCCATTTAAGTAAAGGGATGAGAATAGCTTCTACCAAATATCAGATGTACTTGGATCATTGCATTATAATTATTAAGTATTAATTATCTTTGTGTGACATCTTTACTTTCTTTTTATTTTTTTTTATTTTTTTTTATTTTTTTTTATTTATTTTTTTTTTTATTATTAATTTATTCTTGTTACATCTCAATGGTTATCCCGTCCCTTGTATCCTCCCATTCTTCCCTCCCTCCCATTTTCCCCTTATTCCCCTCCCCTATGACAGTTCCTGAGGGGGATTACCTCCCCCTCTATATGATCATAGGGTATCAAGTCTCTTCTTGGTAACCTGCTGTCCTTCCTCTGAGTGCCATCAGGTCTCCCCATCCAGGGGACATGGTCAGAGGTGTGGCACCAGAGTGTGTGAGGACGTAATATCCCACTCTCCACTTTACTGTGGAGAGTGTTCTGTCCATTGTCTAGATCTGGGTAGGGGTTTAAGGTTTACCGCCTGTATTGTCCTTGTCTGGTGCCTAGTTTGAGTGGGACCCCTGTGCCCAAATCTGCCTATCATAATGTTCTACTTGTAGGCTCCTAGGACCCTCTGGGTCCTTCTACTTTGCCTTTCTCTCATGACACATCTTTACTTTCAATATAGCCTTCCCCTATTTTTTTTTACCTAAAATATCATTTTAAATGAAGAAACTCACGGAGAACTTTGTTTCATTTAATTTTTGTTATTAGTAATACCCTTACTTGAAGCTAATAGTTTTTCTTGGCATCTTTTCCCTCAGTTGTTTGACCAACCCCTACTCCCAGTCCCCGCTGAGGGCCTCTCTGGTTCAGAGCCCTGGCTTCAGGCCCACTGACTTCCTTTCCTTGTGAGGGTTTTCAGGCCTTCCCACTTTCTATCCACTCCACTCCTAGGGGTAAACTAGATCCGAAGAACAAAAGCCACTACACTTGTCTTACAGCGAGGTGTGGTTAGTAGAAAACGTAAGGGACAGTACCGATCCTGGACTTTTCAGGTGAGCACATCGCTTTATGGCTTTACAGTCTTAGCTTCAGGGACTTCGCAGAGGGGAAGTCGATCAGCTTCCTTCCGTGGTATCAAAAATAATTTCTTGTCACCAGTAATATGGAATAGAAATGAGCGCTTTTATCGGAGGCGCTACTAACCTTCCCAGTGAGGACAGCAGCGCACCAGCTATCACATGGATAGCATGTTAGTCAAAGAACACGCACGACGTCAGTGCTGCAGCCTGTCTGGGCGCGGAATATTTTTATGCACTGCGGTGAGAAAAGCAGGTGCACTCACACATCTATTTCTAAGATTTGACTATTTTGTCAGATGATTTGGGTTGAAAATTTCTGCAGATGTCAATTGAAGCCAATTTTTTGCTATTAGTAGAACAGTTTAAAAGTTAGCTCTCATAAGCCTCATAGATATACTTCCTGTGGAATGCCTTCAACTCAAAGTCGGCTCAAAATGGAGCCCTCTCCCTTCTGCTGTGTCAGCACCCACAGCCGTTCCTAGTCTGGGGTCTGCATCGCTTCGCAGTATCTCTTGCTGTCCTCTCGCCCCCATGGCCTCGCCTGCTATCGTTGTATTTCCATGATCGGCGGCTATGCCAGGTTCTGGAGGGTTGAGGGAAGGTCTTGGCTAAGTAAAGCAGCCATTTATTGAAGTCTTGAAAATTTATAACGGGCCCATCTGTCTAAAACGGTTAAAGTCTGTTTACTATTAGGGGTCACAGTCCTCACCAGGACTGTAAACTAACCTAATAGTTGAGTGTTTCATGGTAAAATAAAGTTTCTACAGGTAAACTAATACCTTTAATGAGCAATTTTGTATAATGTCCATTGTCACCTCCTTATGGCTTTGATCTTTTGTTTATAAAACCATCTGTTCAAATCATATCATGTCTTTACTTTACTTTTTATTTATTCTTTTGTGAGTTTCACATCACACACCCCAATCCCAGTCATCTCCTCACCCCTTCATATCTGCCCTCCACTCTTCCAAACTCCTCGCCCAAAGAAAACACAAAATAAAAATTAAAAAAACCAAAACCAAAACTAAAAAAAGCATCTCACCGTGAAAGCCGTGGTGTGTAGCACAGTACACCCTTTTGCCAAAACAGTTTCACTTGCAAATGTTCGTTTCAGTGAGTCACTGGTCTGGTTCCGGGCCTCTGGCTTCTGGTACCCTCTTAATACTGGCTCCCCACTGAGACTCTTTGCAGATGTCCTGTTGCTGCCCTGTATCTTGGAGATGCTGCAGCTTTGATTCTCCAGGACCAGCCCCTTCACACAGCCCAACAGTTTGTAGATGGGGTAGATGTTGGGGTGGTCCAGCTCAAAGCCCTGGATCTTGGCCTAGGTAGTAGCTGAGCTGGTCAGTCACTAGCTCTCCTCTGCCCCAGCCACGAGGGCCACCTCTCCTGCTTTGCCCAGGCATAGGACAGGGTCAGCTCTCTTGTGTTTGTACCCTTAGTGATGTCTCACCTACACCCACTCCACGAGTGCCAGCTCTACTGTGTTGCCCAGATGAGGCAGGTGAGGTGCAGACCCTGCTCTCCTGAGTCCTATAGTCTGCAAGGGACAAGGGAGATGGGGACGTCTCTCCAGTGCCCACACCACCACACAGCCAATGAGAAGTGAGGCCAGCTCTCATGCTCTCAGGGCTGGCTCTACTGCTGTCCAGGCCAGGTGCCTAGCTCCCTTTCCAAGTGGTGCAGTCAGTGAGGGGTGGGGGGAAGGGGGAGGGGAGGGGCATGGGGGCTAGGCCAGCTAGCTCTTCAAAGCTCTTGGCATCAACATGGGCCCAGGCACATACTTGCTCGTCTTAGTGATGCCCAACCCCCTATGCAGCATGGTGGTGGACAGGGCCTCTGGGTGTCTTCCTTCTGAATATCACTTCTTTTAATTACTGTCTTCCTGTCCATATTATTATGGATCATAATATTATGGCATATTATTTTATTCAGTTTTCTTAAAGTATCTAAGAAAAGGTCAAAAGTTATACCTCAAAATTACCTAGAAAAAAATCTTCTGAGTTACTTTACATTAAGATAAGTTGGCTTTACTTCGTAGGGATTTTTGTTCGTTCACTTTGAGACAGAGTTTCACTACGTATCCCCATTTATGCTGTAGCTCACTATATGGACCAACGTGTTCTCAAACACACAGAGATCTCAAACACATGAGCCTCCCAAATGCTGGGACTAAAAGTGTGTGCATCCACGTCCAGCTACTCAGTTGTGTTTGAAGTATTTTAATATAGCCTACTTTGAATTTAGCAGGACCAAATCATCTGAAAAATAATATCTAGTTTTATCTAAAACACAGCTTTGTTTGTTTGCTTGTTTGTTGAAGTGTTTGGGATCCAACCTGAGGGTTCAGGTTTGCAGACAGGCACTTTACCCCAGCTCTGAAATACCTATTGTCATGTATTTTATAGACCACAATTTTAATGAGCCTTAATTTTTTGTTAAATAAAGGATTTTTTCCCTTGAAGAATGATGTGTAAAGAAGTAATAGTTTCACTGTGGTTATATACTGTAGAATAAATAGTAGATTAAAGTTTAAAGTCAACATTTTGCCACAACAAAACAACTTTCATAATTATCAAAGATTATAGGGTTATAATGGTTAAGAAATAAAATAGCACAGTGTTGTATACATAAAGATGTGCACAGGATGTGTGCATGCACTATACTATTTTATGTAAGAAACTTAAGTTTCCTGGATGTTTATATTCATAGGGTATGTGAGTGTATGCATGCGTTAGTATATTTGTATATGTGTGTGCTTCTGTTTATGTATGCATGTGTATATATGTATGTGAATGTATTTATATATATGTGCATGTACATATGTATAAATCTGTATGCATGTACATGTGTATCTGTGGATACGCACATACATGTGTATATTTGTGCATGTTTGTATACATGTGTGTGAGTACATACTTATGTGCGTGTATGATTATATGCATGTGTGTGAGTGCACTTGTATGTGTATGTATGCATGAGTGTGTGTGTGTGTGTGTGTGTGTGTGTGTGTGTGAGTGTACTTGTATGTATGCATGTATGTGTGTTAGGGCACTTGTGTGTATTCATGCACTCATGTATGTGTGTGTTGTCTCATATATATATTCTTATATAAACATATATATGAACTGTTTTAGTAATCAGATATACTAGAATTATCATATACAAACTAATATATTTCTATTTTAGCAGCATTTTTTGTTTGTTTGTTTGTTTGTTTGAAGATAGGGTCTCTCTGTCTTAGCCTTGGCTATCCTGGACACACTTTGTAGACCAGGCTGGCTTCAAACTTACAGTGATCCGCCTGCCTCTGCCTCCCAAGTGCTGGGATAAATCTGTATGCATGTACATGTGTATCTGTGGATATGCACATACATGTGTATATTTGTGCTCCCAGCAGCTTAGCAACATTTTTAAATGTTCATTTTACTCATAAAGTCAAAACAGTCTTGTAGAATTGGGGGGTGTTCATTATAGTGTCAATTTTCATGTGTCCATGGTTGTCCTTGCAAGATGGTGACAAGTTTATTGAAGGAGTTACATTGTTTTATATCATAATTTTGAAACGAAAAGAATGAAACATTTTTTGTCTGTCCTTAAGGTTAGTGTTTTTAGTATCTAAAATAGCTTGCTACATGGTGCAGTAAGTGTAATTGTGTTGCTTTGTCTTGATCAGCATCTTGGGAGGCTGTCCAAGCTGGCCTCAAACTCAGCATCCTCCTGCCTTGCCTCTGGTTTACCCAGCTCTGAAATATCTTTCGTCATGTATTTTATAGAACATTTATTGAGCCTCAATTTTTTTGTTAAATAAGGGACTTTTTTTCTTGAATGGTGTGTAAAGAAGTAATAGTTTCACTGTGATTATATACTGTAGTGTAAATAGTAGATTAAAGTTATCCCTTTGCTGGGATTACAGGTATGTGCCACCATTTCTGGCCTAAGTTTTTGTTAGTTTGTTTGTTTTCTGGTTTTTCTTTTACTTTGTTTTTATTTGACCATAGCATTTTATTTTTGTTTGCTGGTAGCTTTTAATATCACTGCAAATGAAGAGATCATCATTTTTCTACTTCTATATTAGTATGACTTAAAGACGAACATATTAGTACACAGCACCAATAGCATTCCTTCCAGATAATTCAGAATTGGGTAAGGTTTACAGTAACAGTGTGAAGCCAGTTTCAAGAACAAGTTAAGGAGCTGAAAAGTAAATGCCTGCCCTGGAAATGTGAGGGCTTATATTTAACCCTCAGAACCCAGGCCAATTGGCAGCTATGGTGGCACATGTCTGGAGTCCTTATACTGAGGTGGTGGACACAAGGCAGTCACTGGAGCTTAGTATATAGCTAGTCTGGTTGAGCCCATCAATTCCATGTTCAATGAGAGGCCATGTCTCAAATAATAAGGTAGAGCATTATAAATGAAGACAGCTGATGTCAACTTCCGGTCTCTACACGCACAAGCACAGGTATGTACACGCAAACACATATACACACATGTAGCACACACACATATATGTGCTTATATACGTGCATATATGCGTGCTTATAATCTCAGTGGTAGGGAGATGAACTTGGGCAGATCTCTGGGACTCTCTGGCCATCTAGCTTATCCTAATTGTCAAATCTAGGCCAATGATAGACACCTGTCTCAAAAATTAAGATAGATGGTACCTCAGGAACAATACCCATGGTTAACTTCTGGCTTCCACATCTATACGTACATGTGTATGTGCCCCTCACAAGAATGAGCTAAATCCACAAGTAGTGATGGGACTTTTTTTTCCCTGAAAGTGGTCTGTATTATGTAGGCTCAATTTTTTAACCAATATATTTTATTAACAACTTGGTGACCAAGCATATGTCCCTTATAACCTGACTAACCAAAATAATAGGAAATGAGGGTTAATGGACACAATAATGAAACCTTAAGGATATCAGTTCCGAGGAACAATTCTCCAGGAGTGAGCCACATGGTTTCTTCTGTGGAACCTGGGGTAACCAAAACGCAGAACCTCAGCAGGAGCCGGAGCCCTGAAGCCTTCCCTCGAGCGAGTCTCTCTAGGAGTGTCTTGAAGTGCAGCGATGAACAGCCAAATCTATCCTAAGTCTCCAAAAAGCCCCGCCTCCAGTTCTGGGCTCATTTATGTATCTCCTCCCAGAGTCAGTTCACGGGATCTTTTCAGCTGACAACAATTACGCCCCTGCATGAGGTGGTTGCTCTTCTAGTGAATTAACCTCACCTGTTCTCTCATGAGACCGTTCCAATCCCGCACTTGGGATCCTAAAAAACAGGTTTATCTCTCCTTCATCTCCCCCTTTCTATTTAATAAAACAAGCTATATACAACAAACTAAGAATGGCCCATTAAGTCAACATTTACAAGGACCAGTCCATTTATAGTTAACAGTTTTTAGGAAATTATTCCACTATCCTATACTACTGTTTTTTATTTTTAAAGCTAAACCTATAATAAAACTGTGGCTACCTAGTCTTCAACCCCATCAGAGACCTCAGAAGGAAAAATTATCTAATATGAAGGAAGTGCAGGCAAGCAACTTCCAAAAGTATTGACAGGACAGAGAGCTGACTGTCTGGACAGTGACAAGTTCCTCTCCATTGTCGGGGCATCCAGTCTTCAGCCAGCCGGCCCAAGGCATTTGACAGACTGCTTCTGGACTGTCACAAGTTTCTCTCCATTGTAGGTGCGTCCCACCTTCAGCCAGCCAGCCCAAAGCATCACAAATACATCATCCTGACCTAAGTTTTATGAGTGAATGGATGGCTCTTCTGTACCGAGTTCCCATTATGTCATCCTGACCTAAGTTCCGTGAGTGAATGGTTGGTTCTTCTGTATATGGTCCCTATTACATCATCCTGACCTAAGCTCCATGAGTGTATGGATGGTTCTTCTGCATCTGGGCCCTATTACATCATCATGATCTAAGCTCCATGACTGAATGGATGGTTCTCCTGTAGGCGGGCCCTATTATGTCATCCTTACCAAAGCTCCGTGACTAAATGGATGGTTCTTCTGTGTATAGTCCCTATTACGTCATCGTGACCTAAGCTCCATGACTGAATGCATGGTTCTTCTGTGCATAGTCCCTATTACATCATCCTGACCTAAGTTGCGTGAGTGAATGAATGGTTCTTCTGTGTATGGTCCCTATTACGTCACCTGACCTAAGCTCCATGAGTGAATAATTGGTCTTATGTAAGTGGTCCCTATTATGTCATCCTGACCTAAGTTGCATGAGTGTATGGATGGTTCCCCTGTAGGCTGTCCCTATTACGTCATCCTAACCTAAGTTGCATGAGTGCCCTTCCAGCTTATCTATAACATCCAGTCTAGGTAGTAGCACTTAGGTAAACTTGAGAAGTGAACCTTGTAAGAGCAGTAGGAGGGTATTACTCCTCAGAAACATTTAAATTTAACTAGTGACTGGACAGTGGCTATGGACAAAACACTAGACCCCATTGTAGTAATTTGGAAAGCTTTCCCTTATCAAAGAAAGGGGTTAGGCCTTTTTAGAGTGATTGAAACTACAAAGTCATCATTGAAAAAAAATTACTCATTGAAAAAAAAGAAAAGAAAATCCAGATATTTGTCAGCTAAACTCAGATATCTTTATTGGAAAATCTTGAGCTTCAAAAAGAAAAGATTGGAGGAAATTTGTTCCCTGTCTTATAGTTTAATAAATTGATTGAAGTTTGACATAAATACAAATTTGACATAAATATGTTGGATAAACCTATTTAGTAATTAATTTTAAACCAATAATGTAATAAAGATTACATTATTCCAGTACAAATATGATATACAAATGTATTTATGTGCTATTAGTATAATAATAGAGTATTGCAATTGACTGTATATTTGTATTTCATTTGGAGCTTTGTATGGTAATAGGTATACATTTAAATATTTCTGTATATTCTTATGAATAGGATAATATTTACAGATACAAAGGATGCTTAATTTGTAGTGCCTGAACTATATAAAATTAATGTACTAATGCAGTCAATATTCAAATGTTTTGTACTGTTTATGATAGATGGCACTTTTGTTCAGAAAATAGTTCTATAGTCCTCTTAAAGTCAATAACAATAACTGTAAACATATCAGCATGTCAGTCTTCCTCTGAATATATTAATTTAGCACAGTATTACACTTAATAAATCATCATTAGTCATAAATAAATATATTTTCACACATGCATATTTATAGCCTTTAATATTTACAGTCTTAGTGTTTTTGTTTTTGTTTTTGTTTTAAGAGGGGGACAAGCTAAGGTAAAAGATGCTCATTTCCAATCTATAAAGTTGTATAATCTGTCTTTTGAAGCCCACTGCAATCAATATCTATGCAAATGGAGGGGCTTTGGAATTTACATTGCTTTGCCACTGAACACTGGAGTCCCTACCCTGCACTCAGTGTACTAATAGATTTTTTTTTCTTTTTAAAGGGACAGTGCTTTTTTTTTTTTTTTGGTCTAAATATTTTTATATAAATGAATACCATTATTTTGATTATTCTCCACCCTCCACCTGCCTGTCTGTCCTTTTTCTACCCATGTGTCTATTTCTACCATGTGTCAGCTCATACTAGCTGGGGAGGAAGGGTTGCTAAGCTCAAGCCCTGCTCTCATGGTCTTGTTGTTGACATGAGTCCTCGGGAGAGAGATGAGAGATTTGGAAACTTGAGCTGGTTGACCCAGTATCCACAGAGCAGTGATCATGTACCCCTAACCACGGCAAAGTTGTCTTCAGTGGGTCACCAAGAGCCTTTTTGCCCTGACACATCATCGTCCTCAAAAACTGAGTGGTGACACAGGACACCTGCTAGCCAAAGAAGCAAGGATGTATGCTAGGAAGGATAATTACTTAGAGGTGATTCTAACTAGAGTGCAAAGTTTATTTCCATCGTATTGCATAATAAATAATATACAGCAACCAGGGAATGTAACGGAAGAAGTCTTAAGTTCTCTACTTCAATTAAAGAGGAAAAACAGATTGAACATATACAAGGTGGGGTACGTCTGGTTCAACAGCACTTTTATTAAAAACACAAAGACTTGGGTTGTTGGTTGCCTGTAACCACAGCATGAAGCTATCATTTGAAGACTGCTGGAGAAGGAATGAGAGCTAATAATTGCCCTGTTCTTTTTGTTTTGCATTGGTTTTTGTTTTTGTTCTGCTTTGTTTTGTTTTGTTTTGTTTTGAGACAGGGTTTCTCTGTGTAGCCTTGGCTGTCCTGGACTTGCTTTGCAGACCAGACTGGCCTCAAACTCACAGAGATCTGCCTCTGCCTCCCCAGGTGCTGGGATCACAGGCGTGGACCGCCACGCCCAGCAGTTGCCCTGTTTTTATATTGGCCAGATAACATCTGATGAGTTGCACTGGGCTCTATTCTAAAATGCTTGAACCTGTAGAAAGGAAGTGACTCATGGTGAGGGGGCTAAAAGTGCTTCTTAAACTAGACTGTAGACAGCATTCAATTCAAAGATCACAAGACACACACATCTAAGAGTTATCCTCCGGTAAACAAAATCTGGAGGTCCTGGGCTGGTGAAGCAACTCCATGACGTCACTGAGGATCAATAAACTCTGATGTTTATTACATGATTATTTTAATCCTCAAGATCACCTCATAGTAAGTTGCCAAAGCTCCTGCGTCACATGTGTGCTCCAGATAGCAGGAAGATGTGAAGGAATGACACACTTTCTCCCATTTAAAATGTTGTCCCTGAATTTCTGCTTTCACATATAGCATCTTTTTGGTCATGAGTTTGTCTTGTGGTCACACTTGGCTCCTGCCAAACCTATATGTGTGTGTGTGTATTATATACTAATATATACTATTTAATATATATTAAAATGTATACATAGAAATATTTTTCTCTATATTACAGTTTATATATCAATTATATTTTATATATGATATTAATAATATCATATATAACTATAGATGACAGTGGATGTTGAGAAGCAAATGGTTTAGATCCATGCACCATATCTGAACTCATAAGATGGAATGGAGTCAGGTTATACAAGTTAAGAAGAGGGGAAGCGTTTACCAAACATGTACGGGAAAGAATGTCCTGGGCGCCGCTCTGTGCATACAGGTGCTTGCTGTGTGTGGTGTGAATGTGGATTGGCACGTATGTTTGAATGCTTGGTTCCCAGTTGGTGGAACTGTTCTGGGGGGAATTAGGAGGTGTGTCCTTGTAGAGGAAGTATGTCACTGGGGGTGGCCTTTGAGCTATCAAAAGCCCTTGCCACCGGCACCCCTCGCCAGCCCCTCCCTCTTGTGGGTAAGATGTGTGCTCTCAGCTGCGGCTCCAGCACGAGCCCTGCCTGTGTACTGCCATGATTCCCGCCTCGATGGTCATGGACTCAGCCTCTGAAACAGAAGCCAGCACTCAATTAAATGCTTTATTTTATAAGTTGCCTTGGTTATGGTGTCTCTTCATAGTAAGAAAAAAGTAACTAAAATATTGCAGAAGTGTGAGGTATTGGGTTCGAGTTGACAGAACCCACATAAAAGATAGATGTATAAAGTGTCTGCAAACCCAGTAGTAGTCCTATGGCCAGATGAGAGGCAGAGATGGGAGGATTCCTGAAGCTTATGGGGCAGCTAGGCTGGTGTCCACAGCAGGAAAACCACACAAAGACCTTGTTTCAGACAGGGTGGTCAATGAGGACTGGCAAATGACGTACTCCTGTGACTTCCACACATGTGCCGTAGTATATCCATATTCCCCCACTCACATGCGCCCACACACATGTGCATGCATACCCACTAGTACACATACACTGTAAATAAATGTACTTAAATTTTTTTCCTAGTAGCCTCATCAAATCCACATTGAGTCTGTCTTTTTAGAGATTCTGATATCATTGTTGGCGAGCACTGGGGAGCAACTAAAGATTGGGCATTAACGAATCACGCTGGGGAACCCGACTTGCAGGATTCTGATTCCTTGCACCGTTCTGTCCAAGGCTGTGCAGAAGCCGAGCTGAACTTGAAGTTCTTTGTCTTACAAGAGATTCCAGTAAAATAAGGCTTCTGTTGCTGCAGTCAATAAGGAGTGTTTCTGAAAACAAATACTTGGTATCCATTCCTGCCTTTATGTGATACTCAGCATATTCATTTAAGGGATGGTGCCAGGGAACCACAGACACGTGCTGACAATTAGGGACAAAGGGCAGTGACGTTGAGAGGCAAGTAATACTGTATGGCGTGTCTAAACCCAGAAGGCAGAATGTACCCTTTTCTGTCTTTAGAACTTAATTAATTAATTACGCATATTTAGCAATTTTTCTGATAAACAAAATCCTGTTCCTGTGACTGGTCATTGAGTAATTAGCTGCCACGGGGAAGATTCATTCAGTTGGTTGAAATTTCATTCTGCTTACACCTGTCCAGGCTGTGGCGTGAGCTATATGACCCAAGGTTAATTGATGGTTGTTTTGTTGAATTACACGATTTTTAGGGTAACATTAACATGTTGTCATGATGTATACTTTGAGTTCATGTTCACAGTTGTAAGACCTTAATGCACCTAGAGTTACGACTTGTGATCCCAGGACATCACTGTACCTTGTACCATGTGTTACACAGTGTTATGTCAGCTTGACACAAGCTAAAGTCATCTAAGAGGAGAAAAGCCTCTATTAAGAAAATGCCTTGATAAGATCTGGCTGTGGGTAAACCTATAGGGCATTTTCTAATTGGTAATTGATGTGGGAAGTCCCAGCCCATGGTGGGTGGAGCCATCCCTGATGGTCCTGGGTACTATTAGAAAGCAGGCTGAGCAAGCCATGAGGAGCAAGCCGGTAAGCAGTACCCCTCCATGGCTTCTGCATCAGCTCCTGCCTGTAGGTTCCTGCCCTGTTTCAGTTCCTGTCCTGGCTCTCTTCAGTGGTGGGCCACACTGTGGAAATGGAATAATAATAACCGGCCTGGTACGATGGCTCAGCAGCTAAAGGCATACAGGCCTAGTGACCTGAATCCAATCATTATAGAAAGGTAACTGGAGAGAACTGACTCCGCAGTGCTGTCCTGTGACCTCTACACATGGACTGGGACATGTGCCCCCCACCCTGGGAATAACAACTGTAAATAAAAAATTTAAAAATAATTAATAGCCCATAAGAATTATGAGAAGTTAAATTCCAAAAGTGTTTTTGAACTATCTCCATATTCTAGGTAGATGTAAAGTAATTTGCATAGCTTTAAGCACAGGAACACAGCATCTGATACGGTATGTAGAAACAAAGAGCTGTTGGTGAGGACTGCATTGATCCTAGCCCTTACGCCATGGACCCCTCGTTAGCTGCCCCGTGCTCAGTTTTGACAAATGTCTAGTATCCGTAGCTTGTTAACAGGCCCATTTCTCAGCTTTCCTCCTGCCTCTTGCTTCCCACTTGGCCTTCAGGTCCCTCACAAAGACTTAAGCTTTAGAAATCTAGCTAAAGTGTAATGCATGTATGTATGCCTAGCATGGGGTTCATCGACAACTTCTCATTAAAGCCCCACAAGGCCTCACAGAGTGGTGACACTTAAGTGTCTTCATCTGGGTGTCAAGAATGAGAACATCCTTAGAATCACAGGACCCTCGTGACATTTTCTAGTAGTCGCCTGTGGCGCCTGCGACACCGCGGTACCGAGTCAAGGGCGAGGGAGTGCGAATTTAACACACAGTAAAACAGTGGGTCCTTCGTGCTAAGAGAGCGACAGCCGCGGCCTTTATTCAGGGTCCAAAGAGCCTTTTTATAAGCAACAGAGCAGGCATGCCACTCGCAGGTGAAATCCCTCAGGAGGTGATTGCGCACACGAGGGAAAGTCCCAAGGAAGGGAGGGGTGCATTCTCAGAGTGGTAACCATGACTAGCTAACCCACAGAAGCACAGACACGGAAGCTGCTACCACTGATGGGCATCTAACACATAGATTAATTTAGCTTCTTTTTCCCATATGAGTATGTCATAAGCTGAACATTTTCTTGTCTTTTGTCTGTAAAACTCATCCAAGTTTTATGTAGATGTTAGTTCATTCTGATTTTCTTTTTGTTTTTAAAATTAACCATCGATCTAAAATTTTTTTAATTTTCATCACAATGTGTGCAGTTATAAAAAAGATATATAAGCTAGCATGTGTAATTTGCTTTTCTCTATAGTATTCAGGCAGTCTGCCTACACCTGATTTTGAACTGCTATGAGCCCCTGGCTAGCAGAGAGCAGTCAGTGAGATCCCTTTGGGTGTTACATTGTGAGAGAGGTGCAACTCAACGCTCGAGCACCGGGCTGTATTCAGTTAACGGCTCAGGGGGTGTCTGAGGATTCCAGCCTTCAGAGACCTGCTGCCTGAGGGGAAGTAGAAGTCACCTCCTTGTTAAAGCTATAGGAGATTATGCTGAATAATTATAGAGAATACCCATTATTTAGAAGAAGACATCTGAATATAATATTATATCCTGTTAAATATATTTTTATTTCAGAATGTCTGGTGTTTAGTAGTTTTATAGATATCAATTGAGTTGATTTTTGTGGTCCTTTTTGTTGCATCAGTCTAGAAAAAACTAGCTATTGTAACAAATATACAATAATGTCAGTGTTTGACACCACTGCACATTTGAATGTGATGCCATTCACCCAAGTTGGAGCCTCGATGGCTTCTCTACAGAACTTCATTGGTGGTTTGCTCTACTGTTAACTGGCTACTTGGGACAACTGCATTACCATGAGGAATGAAAAAGGCCTAACAGTTTTTGAATGTTACTATTTCTTTTTTTGTGCATGTGTGGTTTTTTTTTTTTTTTGAGACAGGGTTTCTCTGTGTAGCCTTGGTTGTCCTGGACTCACTTTGTAGACCAGGCTGGCTTCAAACTCACAGAGACCCACCTGCCTCTGCCTCCCTGAGTGCTGGCATTACAAGTGTGTGCCACCGCACCTGGCCTATTTCTGTTTTTATAAGAAATCACATCTTAAGGTTTCTATGCTGATTCACCATTGGGTTTATAGTGACGTTAAATTAAAATAAATCATTTTTTGAATATTTTTCTTCTACACCTCAAAATGTCTTCTTAGGTCTTGTCTACGTGCCAGCTCATTTACAGCTCTAGAGCCTTGATGTCTCATTTGGAATAGAGTGTTGATAATTTAAAGGGAAGCGAATCATTGTATAACAGAGAATTGCTGTTAAATCTTTGGAGATGTAAGAGTTCTTGTTCTGTAGACATGCATGTAACTGTGCATTTGTTGTGGGTGACTTCTGAACACTAGAGGACATAGTCGTGACCTGAGAGTCCACATGTATATCCCAGGATTAGACAGCCTCGCTCAAAAGATAGAAGATTGGCAGTCTCAGGGCTCGATGACAGCGTGAGGCTGGAATGAGTATCCTCGGGACTGTCCTCTGACCTGCCATCTACTCTGTGCCTGGCTGCCACTGGTCCCATGGCACTCACCTAAGGGAGAGGCCACCACTCATCAACCTGCCTCTGCTTGTTAGAATACCTCTCCAGTCTGCCAGCAGCCTATGACGTCATTACCTTCCTGCCTCTAGGCATGCCCCTGCCCAGGATTATATAAAAAGGCAAACCTACCTCGCCCCTCTGTCTCTGTCTTTGTCTCTGTCTCTGTCTCTGTCTCTCTCTTTATTTCTTGGGTGCCCCTCTGACTTCCATGTTCTTCCATGCTCATATAATAAACTTCTCCATATCATATCTGTTGCCTGGCATCTTTTTTTTTTTTAACCAGTACACTGCTCCCTGCATTGCAGAGGCTAAATGTCAAGAGTTTTAGTATAAGGATGCCAGTATATTTTGTATGACATAATATATACACATGTATCATATATATGATATATATGTCATATATATGCAGGGTGAGTTAAAAAAGATTGTGTTAACTTTTTTCAACTCCAGTTGCAACGAAATTTTTAGCGCCTAGAATGAAGAATGGAGTCAACAGCTCCTCAAACTCCTTGAATGGAACTGTAAGTAGAGCCAGAGCCAAACGTACCCGTTGTGTTTCCTATCCGGCTTCTTCTGACTAGACTCATGCTCTTAATATTACTGCACTTCGTCTTCAGGGATAATCAAGAGTGTGCATGAAGCCTTAATTTCCTGCACAGAAGGATAATTGCTCAGTGACTGTCGGCTTTCCCTGAAACACAACTGAATATCAGCCAAGAATCAGCCAAGAAACTAAGAGAGGGTTTGGTTTTGTGTTTTTGTTTTTCTAATGGCCGTGAAATGGTGTATGAAATCAGGTGGCCACGAGAGCTTATTCACCTTAGTGTGGGTTCTTTTTCCACCTTAGACCTCAGGTACTTAAAGTACACCTATGTAATTCAGTTAGCCCGAGCCTTGTAGGCGGTGGCTAGCTACTCACAAGAGGTGTTGGGGACAGCTGCAGCCCAGGCTTGAGTGATTTGGTCCACACCAGAGGAAGTTCCCTCCTGCACACCTCTTAGCTACAGGAATCCACTCGCCTGTGGTTTTTCTTGTTTCAGCTACACGGGTGAAATCTCCTTTAGCATGCTAGGTGAGGGGGAGGTAATAATAGAATTAAAAACATACAAAACAGCTATTTGTTTTAAATAGGACATTGATCTTTAACAGTGATGCCTCTGCTGGTCTTGTGTTAATCTTACTGTGTTAATCTTTTTTTAAAAAATCATCATAAGCTACGCAACAGCTTTTGTATACGTATACATCCACGATGAGTGCAGTGTAGAAATCGTCGTTAGCTGACCCCCAGCTGGTTTCTGTTTTTCTTTTTCTTTCTTTCTTTCTTTCTTTTTTTTTTTTTTTTTTTTTTTCTTTCTTTCTGCGAACAAGCAGAAAGCCATTTTAAACAAGGGAAATAGAGGAACTGAAGAAGTAACAAAGAGCAGTTTGAGAGTTAGTGCTGTGGGAACTGGGGGTGGGGGTGGGGACCCTGCGCTAACTTCATGTGATGGCATGCTGTGGGAACTGGGGGGACCCTTCTCCAACTTCATGTGATGGCATGCTGCATAGAAAAGGCTCTTTCAGCAAGTGTTTAGGAAAATATGTTCCAAAAGATCTGCATAACATTAGTGTAACCAAGTGTTCCTCTCTGTGGCTTCCTGTTTTGGAATTAAATGCCTTCAGGGTACTCAGAATAACTCTGTTTAGAAACACAAGAAGAGTTTAACCCCTTATGTTCCTGATCAGACTTTTAAAGCCTAAAGATGAATTAGAAAGCAAAAGGACCTTATTCTGTTCCATTTCTCAAAAAAATCATTCTAAAATAGAAAATGTTTCTTATATAAAGTTGGTGGCTTAGTTAAAAAGCAAAAGTATAAACATATATTACATTAAAACAGTAAGATCAGTTTTGTCTCTTTATAAACAAATTGCAAAGTCAAACCTTTTCTTTCAGGTGAGTTATTTCCACATGGGACCGTTGGTAAATTGCTAGCTAGTCTGGCTGTTCTCAGGAGGTGCAGGGTACAGCAAAGCTCAACCTGGGTTTCTTTCTTTGTCTTGTTATTGTTCCCTGTTCTTAAATTAACTGCTGCCAGCCAGCAGAGGGAGCACCAAACAATATTTTTGTTTCTTTTAAAGCTTAATAATGCATTACATTTTCCTTCTTCACTTTCATTAAAAAAAAAAAGAGGGTCTGCAAGTAATCATCCATTGATTGTACACTTTCATTGTGTCAATTTAGCTGTAAATATGTTGCTTTGTAAAATCGAGACTTAAAGGGGCCTTAATTTATGCAATTCAGTTCTCTAAATCTTCATTCAATATGAAACCTATTTAAGACTCATAATGTAATGCAAAGTCAAAGGTGAGCACTGGCAACCTCTGTTCTGCAAGATATTTTTGATGTAGTTAAAGAGAAAGGAAGGTAAAGGTCCTTTGTAAGAAATAACAGTAAAGAAAAAAAATACACTTCAATTCATGATCAAGTGTCATCAGCGCCTTTACATTCTAATTGAATGTTGAAAGAAAGATTTCTCAAACTGGAAATTCTAGTCTGGATGCAGCAGCATAAAAGCAGGGTATATTTGGGGGGGGGGGCAGACAACTGTAGGTTTAGAAGCTCCGCAGGACTTGGGTGGTAGCGGGGGTGCCCTGGGGCATCAGATGGTCAGAAAGGTAAAATGAAGATGGGTGATGAAGGCTGTGGGAACTCATGCCAAGGACTTTTGATCTTGTTCTCTGAGAACACACATGTTAAAAAGTATTTTCTTTGATCTTCAGACATACTATATTTGGACAAGTCCATCCCTATTCTCTCTCCTCTCCTCCCGTTCCTCCCCATTTCCCACCACTTTCCTCCGACTGTATACTTTATTTGATATCCCCCCCCCACCCGCCCCTCACCTGCTTTTCTTTTTAGTACCTGCTGAGTCTGTCCTGTGTACATGGCTGTGGGGCTGTCTTACCCCCTGGAGCATAGATAGCCGCTCAGGGCCTGTATCCCTGAAGAAAATCAACTCTTCTGCTCAGCAGCCATCAATCGCCAATAGCTCCTCAGACATGGGACTTTTCTCTTCCTCCCATCCAGGCTAGGGTTTTTATCAAATAATGCCTTTTGGGGAATGAAAGGATTTTTATAGAGCAGGAATAATAAACATTGGTCATTTGCATTACTGGGTTGGGTCAGACATGATAAGACCCTGGTAATAATAGCAAGCCTCTATGTATTTCTATCACTAGGTAAGGCCAGATGTGATAACATCTTTGATAATAATAATGCTTTTGTTTGTATTTACACATATATGTGCACTGGACATATGTACATGCTATAAATAATAGTAATATCTTCATATATGTATATATCATCTATGTACAATTCTATCTCATGTATTCCAGCAATATCACATGATTTAAAGACTTATATTCAAATTGTTATATAATGTGTGAAACACCCTACAGCAAATTCAGCAGAGGTGGAACTCACTTCCTAAGGCTTTGAGTTAGACCTGGTAACTTTTTCCATTATGCTTGCTGACTTTGCACTATATGGTGTCAGTGTGGGTGGGGAGCATGGGGTGTGCATTGGAGACCTTACAAAAATATAAAAGCGTGTGAGCACAAGGCAGAGGGAAGGGATGAAGGCAACTCCCAGGTTTGCAGGTTATGTGTGACTAGAAGCAAAGTTATGTCATCATTGCCCCAAAGGAAAAAAAAAAAAACCCTGTGGGTCAGGTTGTCAAGTCAGTGGCAAGCCGGGAGACAGAAGGTGATTCAGCTCTGGCACGTCAAACTTGAGA
Source organism: Acomys minous (assembly GCF_964271855.1). Lineage (NCBI taxonomy): Eukaryota > Metazoa > Chordata > Mammalia > Rodentia > Muridae > Acomys > Acomys minous. The sequence goes on along the minus strand of NC_140492.1, from coordinate 90,978,561 downwards.
TGTTGGAGGGCACCTTCTGTAAACGACCAGCACAGAGTTTGCATTTCAGGATTGGAGTTCCTAAGAGCAGCCAGGGCTAGACCTGTGGGACGGCTGAGATAATTCAAAGAACACGCGTAGACTGATGGTTGAAGAGAGAAGTAAACTTTGGGGGTGTCTCTATGTAGGAGGCGAAGGAAGGGAGGCAGAGGGAGGCGGCACAGACACCAACAAGAAAGAGCAGTCAGGAGTGCCCCATTCATCCATCAGCAGAAATGTGCCTTACTGCTGTGTGCGGGCCACTGACGCCTGTGTAGAACGTAAAAGAAGGCACATTAGCACACCCAGATGTCTGTGGGGACCACCGGGGAGAAACCATTGGGTTTGTTTACATTAGAGCACAGACTTTTTACATATTCACAGAACTTTGGTTCTGTGCTAAAGTGCACAGCCCACTCCAGCACGCTCCTCTATCTGTGAGAAGTCAGACATTTCAGAGGAGGAACATCTGTAACTTCGGAACACAGGTGAGTGTCAAGAAATGTATGCAATATTTATTCTATTTTGACTTTCTTGTTAGGAGAAGAAAATACTGTTAATTTCAAAGAAGAAATTAAGATGCGACCCTTGAATACAAAGCGTGGAATACCAATAACTACACCTTTCCATCCCTTGAAGTTTCTCGCTCTGTAGTGTTTACTTTTGTGGTTGTTGCCATCTCGTAGGTGATAAGAACAAATGGATGGAGGGAGGCTCTATCTTACTCCACAGTTCCAGGGGATTCCTATCACGGCTCTGAGTGAAAAGGGGAAGACCAGGTGTCAGGGAGCTGAGGCAGCTGGTCACACTGCTTCTGCATCGGGAAGCACGGGACAGACAGGAAGTGGGGCTTGGCTAAGGCACCGGAAGCTGCACCCCAATCTGGGAAGTAAGAGTTCTAACGTGAGCCTATGGAGGCCATTTCACATTTAAACCACAGACTGCCCTCCTATGTGTCTTTCCTTTCTGTTGATCTTGTTAGTATACTGTGCCCATTACTTTAAGCAGAAAAAATTTAGTGTGTGTGTGTGTGTGTATTTAAAAAAGAAAACCCTAATGTTACTTAAAAGAAAGCTGGAATTTTCAAATATGTGGCTTCTTGGTACAAAAGGTAATGCATGCAGAAGGTTTTGTTGTCTTATATTAATTATATTATACTGGGTTTTATTATGATATTTTCATACATGGACATCATCTTTGCTACCATCCCTTTACCCTCTGTTATCCTCTACTTGTTTCTGCTAATGCCCTCTCTTCCTTTACTTGGGAAGATCTTTTGTTTAAAGTTGGGGAGAGAGAGCCTGGTGAGATGGTTCTGTTTAGGTGCTGTCTTGCTGTAGTAAGCACGATCACCAAAAGCAACTTTGGGAGGAGAGGGCTTATTTCTCTTACATTTCCTGGTAACAGTCAGTCACCGAGGAGGTCAGGACTAACCAGGTTCTGACTCTGAAGGCAGGAATTGAAACAGGCAGCTGAAGGATGCTGCTTACTGGCGTACTCCTCATGACTTGCTCAGCCCGACATTTTGTAGCATCTAGGATCACCAGCCTAGGGGTGGTGCAGCTCTAGGGAGCTTGGCCCTTCCACATAGGTCATCAATCAAGAAAAGGTACCACAGGCCAATCTGTGGGGAACATTTTCTCAATTGAGGTTCCCTCTTCCAGAATGACTCTAGCTTGTGTCATGTTGATGTAACACTAGCCAACACAGCTGAGAAGCAGAGCAACATGATCTTCGTCATTGGAACCCACATTATAGGAGGAAAGCAAATTGTCCTGTGGTCTCCACACACACCATGGAATGAATGCACCATCACACACACACACACACACACACACACACACACACACACACACACACACACGTGCACCTGTGCTTACACACACATTCACCCACATTAAAAAGGAATCAAGTTGAGGAAATTGTGGTATGATAAGGTTAAGATGAGGCTTGAAAACACATGTTTGGCTGGATGTGGAGGCACATGCCTGAAAGTCCATTTTGCAGGAGATTAAAGGCTTGAGTATCACTGACTGCCGGTTATCTGGGCTACCAAGCAAGGCCTTGTTGAGAAACACAACCTAAAACCTCCCATCTCTGCCAAGACCAAACACTGTGCCACCTTGAAAGTTGCTTCCTCACATGTGTCTTTCCTGCCTGTTAGCTGCTTTTGTTTGTCATAATAGTATTGTTACTTTCTCAAACTTGGCTATATTTACACATGGTTTTATAAATAAGTTCCATTTTAGTTTGAATTTTCCATCTTTGGATAATTTTGATTCATATTTTAGTTGTCTAGTTCTCCTAAGTAGGCAGGACCTTTCAGGAAAGGCTTGCAGGTGACTGTGTTGAGAATGATGTGTGTTGAATTACTATAGATACACACAGTGCTGGGTCCATCCTCCTAGAGCTCTGTGGATGCAGACCTTCCTAGAGTTCTGTGGATGCTGGCCTTTCTAGAGCTCCGTGGATGGTGGCCTTTCTAGATCTCCATGGATGCTGGCCTTCCTAGAGCACTGTGGATGCAGGCCTTTTTAGATCTCCATGGATGCTGGCCTTTCTAGAGCTCCATGGATGCTGGCCTTTCTAGAGCCCTGTGGATACTAGCCTTTCTAGAGCTCCATGGATGCTGGCCTTTTTAGAGCTCCACGGATGCTAGCCTTTCTAGAGCTCTGTAGATGCTGCCTCTTTTTCCTCTGGTCTCCCTAGCTGCTTTGGTAAAGTCTGAGGCTGGCCTGGTTATTCTGTTTTATATATGATTTCTGTTTTCCTTCATTGTCATTCCACTCTTAATTTCTTATATCTATATTCAATTTTAATATTACTAGCATGTGGAAAACAACCTAAGTTGAGCTCCTGTTTCATAGTATATCCCTAAATAATCCTCTTTCAGCTGGGTAATTAAAAATTCTAAAGAAGGTACACAGCAAATAAGAACACTGTAATCTTTAACACACGCCCCAGATAGAAACCATGAAGCAGTGATGTGTTCCTGAATCAAAAGAAACAAGGAGTAGAGGAAAACCGCAAGTAACTGTAACCATGGAAGAAGAAATTGCAAGAAGATAGATATGACATATGACCGGTAATATTTGTATGCCTTAGAGTACATGCGTTATATTCATTATAAAATGAACACATCTAAAGAAAGGCGGGTATGGGACAGAGAGGCATTTCACAAGGGGAAAAATTCAAGAGAAGAGAAATCTCATTTCATATAAGTTTAAAAGTAAACTTTTAAGAAATCAGAAGTTTTTGTGTTTTAAACATGAGATTTCTCTGAGCAATTACAGAGATTGGATTAATAGACTTTTAACGTCCCAGCAAGTCATGAAGGTCTTCAGACCATGGGTTGTATTGGTTTGGGGATGTTTATGTCTCATCCTTGCAATTAGAGTGTTTCCTTCTTCATGAATTGCAGGAGGTGTCTTGTACAGCTTTCTGTTCATCTTATGAATCCTTTGTCTTTCTCAGTACCTTGCCCAGAGCCATATATAATCTTCCTGAAACAAATATTCACTAAATAGCAATTTCTAGCAATTAAAAAAATAGTTGTTAGTCACTCTTGATGAAATATATTTGAGAGGGCACAGATTATTGATATTTAAATGAAAACAGTAGATTATTTCAAAAATTTACAAATAATTCACAATTGTACTTATCTTAGAGTTTTGATTAATGTATTTCATTATTTGAATTCAAAGATTTATACTTTAATAAGGATAACTGAATAACTCAACATCGGTTTTTAAAAGTTCAGTTCTGTTAATTTTATTAAAAGATCATATGCAAAGTTGCATTTCTAGGCACTGATCTCTATAAATTGAAAATAATTATGTTTACTACCTGCATAATTTACTGACTATTAATGCTAGACCTACTAAGAATTTTGAAAAATTATTATAGACACTCAGGGAGACTTAGATAGGAGTAGCATGAGTTTGAGGCCAACGGGGACTTTGTAGTGAGACCTGACCTGATGAGAGAACACTGTGATATAAAAAGACAGCTGTGGCGTGAAAGTGTGCTTTGTGTACGTGCCTAAAGATTGATGATCATTGATCATTTCTGTTATGTTGATTTAAATAGGAAGCCTGAGTATTTTCTTAAATCAAGGTACATATTCAAAGTGACAGAATGATTTTTATGGGCTGCTTAACCGCCTATTTTATTTAGAGAAGCATATTGTATAAGTGGTTAGTGATATTAAAGTTGGGATCAACTTTGGGATATCAGATGCCTTTATTTTTAACTTTTATGCAGATATAGTCATTAAAATGTACATCTCAAGAACGTTTTGAACGCCTTTCAAAACATGTTTGAATGATTTCCATTTGAGAAGTAATGTGCTAGGTTTGTTATTAATCCAAATATAGCAGTATAGCCTATTTTATTGATCTTGCTGTGATTTTTAAAACTAGGAGTGAGAAAAGTCACAGACGCAGTTTGTTGACATATTGCAACCCATATGTATGCTTTTCTGATGAGGAAGGTATAGCATATACCATTCCTCCAGAACATTTAGTACCAGATTTATGATTTTTCTAATGTGGTGGTAGTTTGCCAAAGAGCATGTGAGTGCATATTTGATCAGAAGCATATTTTGCCTTGAATCAGATGAGGAATACTTAATGAGTCGGCGCTAAGAAGTACCGCGGGAGGATGAAGACAGGCAGACTGCAGGGCTCTTTAAATAGCTTAATGCGAACTGTAATACCTCTAAAGCATCGCTGTGTAAAAAGTCAGTTCAAGTTTAGTTTTTCATGCCCATCATCTCAGTAAAACCCCGGCCCCGCCCCCGGCCCCGCCCCTGGGGACGGAGCGTCTCACTGTGTGTGGTGCTCACTTTTGCGCCAGGTGACTCTGTGTCTCCAGGACTTTACACTCTTTCAAAAGCACCAGTTCTACCTCAGACAGACTAGTAGCCGTCATCTCTAGCAGATGTCTCTCCAAACAAGTCTAGAAATTATTGGGTAAAATTAATTCTTCTTTGTGACTGATAGAAACTATCTTTTTCTTTTGACTTGTAGTTCTTAGATTATCAGTGAAACAAAACTATTCATTTAGCTATTATCTCTTCTTTGATACCTTGCCTATTCTTATACTTCTTACTGAATTATGAGATTTTTAGAGATCAAATACTCTGTAGATTACAAATATTTCTCCCAATTTTTCATTTTAAAGTTGTTTTCAGAGTTTTTCCCATACATGGTTTTCAAAAATAGCTGTAGTGAAATCTAATAACCAGCCTGTGGTTTTCTTTTTTGTTAAGATCTGAAAGCCGTATAGTATATTATTTGATTTTTTTTTTGATACTGTGATACAGTAGGGGGGTGATCAAGGAAGGTTTTTTACATTGCTTAGCTTAAATGAGTTATGAAAAGTTTATTGTGTTGGACTGTGTTGTTGTTTATGAAGACTTGTTTTAAATCTTTGATAAAAGATCAGGTGTTCCACCCCAGACTAGGAGGGCTCTGCCAGAGCGTAGGGAGTGTTTGCCCACTTCCTGTTTTCATTGGCCCTCATTCTCCACCTTTGTAAGAAAGGAAAAGAGAAGTGAGACATACGAGGAACACATCTACACACGTAAGGACGCACTATATGTCGTTACTCAGCTTTTAGGTTAGTCCAAAATAACAATGATCAATTTCATCCTGTTCACTCAGTAAAGTTTCAGCTATATCTTGAATTAGCTCAGGCTTTAGGAGTAGCCTAGAAATCTGAATAAAAGTATTCCCCCTCAAAATGACTTACATGTAAACTTTGGTAGCATACCTGTTTGTAGGTAGAGCTCATCACTCTGCCGTTGCGCAGGAGAAAAAGCTCAGAAATGGCTGGGTTGACTCTGTGCTGCTGACCTTGGTGATTTGCCAGTGATTCTGCACTTAATAACACTTGTTGACCAACTGACTACTTTTATTCATGAAATACATTTTGTATTGACCACTAGGAACTATTGTAAATGAATTTCAAAACCTTTATGGCAAGAAATATTTGAGGGTGAGAAAGTTTAGAGAAAAGATGATTATACTTTGAACATAGTACATTGAAATCCTAGATACAGGCCTTCTGTAAGGCTGAGGAAAGGTTGCAGAAAAGGGGGTGAAAGGAATGTAAGATCCAGAGGAATGCTGTGAAATGATGTCTTCTGGACATGACGTCACTCTTGCACCCATGGACTCAGAGCAGAGGTGGTTACTGCTCAAGCCCCATCGACTTTCCATCATGGACTTGGGCGTAGTTTGTGAGGCCTCACCCCTGCATGCAGAGCTGTAGGCAGTTAATGGTTGCCAGGAGAAGGGGAGTCATGTTCCTCCATGGTGTGGCCACTTCTAAGTTACTCAACTAAAGAGCTCCCCACCCCTGCTCATAATGCAATGGGTCATTAGAAAGACAGGACAGTAGCTGGGGAGATGAAGGGGGTTGGGAGTTCTGTAGGAATGAGAGGAATAAGAGAGGAGGGAATGAGGACAAGATGTGCATGTGTGTAATACTATGAAGGAATTCTGGAAAGAAATGCCATGGCCGTCCAAATGAAGATATACTCTATCTAGATTTAACATGCGTGATCTTTTGGGGGGGATTTACCTTGGTATGCAAATGGTTGCTGAAACCACAGAAATGTTTGAGGTTAATGGGATAAAATAAGTTGATGGCTGGAGACACTCTGAGAAGTATACAGTTTTTAAAGAGGTAAGTAGAGAAAGAGAACTAATTGAAGCACCTAATGTCAAGGGTCTTGGGAGGAAAATCAAGAAAGCCAAAGATTCTCAATTATTCTTTGCTTTTTAAATAATGTCTTTATTAATTCTATGGTACTTTCTTTTTTTTTTTTTCCATTGCAAGTTTACCGAGCGGAGATGCTGTGTTTGTGTTTCTGATTCACAGTTGCCACTCTTTTTTTCTAGTTTGTCTTATGATTAGTCTATTTTCTCCTTCTTTGGTAAACTTCAAGCTTGGTTACGTAGAGACAAGACAGGGGACACTTAGAGTGATGAATAACATGAAGGCAGATGAGAGAAAGTTGTCCAGAGATTGCAGGCTGGTGGTCCCAAGGCTGTGTGTTTCCTCTGAAGCCTGGTCCCAAGGGCCACTCTGCATCCAGACCCACTGCATCAGGCCAATGCCTCCAAGCCCTCCTTCCTCCCCCACCCTTGGCATATTTTTTTTCCTTTTTTTATTAATTTATTCTTGTTACATCTCAATGGTTATCCCACCCCTTGTATCCTCCCATTCTTCCCTCCCTCCCATTTTCCCCTTATTCCCCTCCCCTATGACTGTTCCTGAGGGGGATTGCTTCCCCCTGTATATGCTCATAGGGTATCAAGTCTCTTCTTGGTAACCTGCTGTCCTTCCTCTGAGTGCCACCAGGTCTCCCCCTCCAGGGGCATGGTCAAAGGTGAGGCACCAGAGTATGTGAGAAAGTCAAATCCCACTCTCCACTCTACTGTGGAGAATGTTCTGACCATTGGCTAGATCTGGGTAGGGGTTTAAAGTTTTACGGCCTGTATTGTCCTTGGCTGGTGCCTTAGTTTGAGCGGGACCCCTGGGCCCAAATCTGTCTATCATAATGTTCTACTTGTAGGTTTCTAGGACCCTCTGGATCCTTCTACTTTGCCGTTCTCCCATGCTTCTCTCATCTAGAGTCCCAATAGAATATCCTCCCCTCTGTCTCAGTTTCCTGGTAAGTGAAGGCTTTCATGGGACATGCCCCTTGGGCTAATATGCAGATATAAGTGAGTATATACCATTTGAGTCTTTCTGCTTCTGGGTTAACTCACTCATTATGATCATTTCTAGCTCAATCCATTTAATCCACAAATTTTGGGAATTCCTTGTTTTTAATAGCTGAATATTATTCCATAGTGTATATGTACCACAGTTTCTTTATCCATTCTTCTACTGATGGACACTTAGGCTGTTTCCATGTTCTGGCTATTATGAATAAGGCTGCTATGAACATGGTTGAACAAATTTTCTTGTTGTGTGCTGCAGCATCTTCTGGGTGTATTCCAAGGAGTGGAATAGCTGGGTCTTGAGGAAGCCCTATTCCCATTTTTCTGAGATAGCACCAGATAGATTTCCAAAGTGGCTGTACTAGTTTGCATTCCCACCAGCAATGAAGGAGTGTTCTTCTCTTCCCACATCCTCGCCAGCATGTGGTGTCGCTTGAATTTTTGATCTTAGCCATTCTGATGGGTGTAAGATGGAATCTCAGAGTTGTTTTGATTTGCATTTCCCTGATGATTAAGGAGGTTGAGCCTTTCTTTAAGTGTTTCTCAGCCATTCGATATTCCTGTGTTGAGAATTCTCTGTTTAGTTCCAATCTACGGTACTTTCTTATGTCGTATCTTTGTCTTAGTTAGGGTGACTATTGCTGTGATGAAACATCATGACCAAAGCAACTTAGGAAGGAAAGGGATAATTGGGCTTATAAACTTCCAAAGCACTTTACTGGCTCACTTCCCATAGCTCGCTCCCATGGCTTGCTCAGCCTGCCTTCTTGTAGCATCCAGGAAGGAGCAGGACCCAGGACCACTCACAATCGGCTGGGCTGTCCCTCATCAATCGATAATCAAGAAATGCCCAGCGGGCTTGCCTACAGCCAGGCTTGTAGAAACACTTTCTCAGCTGAGGCTCCTCCTCTCTGATAACTTTAGCTTACATCACATTGATATAAAACTAGCAGCATAATTTTAATATGTATCTCTTTCCTCAACTTCTCATAGATCCTTCCTCACCTCCCTAGTTACCCAGCGTCCTATTTTCTGTCTCGCCTTCTCCCTTCCTCTCCCCTCCAATCCCTTCCTCTCCCCTTCTCTCCTCTCTCCTATTTTTCTTTCCCCTCTAACGTCTTCTCTATCCCTTTCCCTCTTGGTATATTTTTTATTTATTTATTTATTTATTTATTTATTATTTTAAAATTTTTGTTGTTTTTCGAGACAGGGTTACTCTGTGTAGCCTTGGCTGTTCTGGACTTGCTTTGTAGACCAGGCTGCACTCAAACTCATAGTGATCCACCTGCCTCTGCCTCCCGAGTGCTGGGATTAAAGGCGTGCGCCACCCATTGAGTTCAGGTTGTGTTAACCAAGTGATCTTAGAAGTGGGACCTGACCTTGAGTGTGATTGACATACTGTCACCATTATAGAAGACTTCTGATTCTCCTCTCAGCAGCTACCAGCTACCAGTAGCTCCTCACCTAGGGTGGGACTTCCTGCCCACCTCCCCTCCTTTACACTGGCATTTGTCTAGCTTGAACTTAGGCACAGTTTGTGCACGCTGTCATAGTCACTGTGAGTTCACATGTGCATCTGCCCTATTGTGTCTATAAAACATTGTTTCTTTGAAGTCATTCAACCCCTCCAGCATTTACATTTTTGCCTTATCTTCCTCAAAGATCCCTGAGTCTTGAAGGGGGAGGGATGTGATGTACATGCTCCTTTTAAAGATGGGCTCTGAAGTTTCCTATTCTCTGCATGCTAACCAGTTGTGGGTCTATGTGTGATAACTGCCAGTCACTGCAAGAAGATGCTCCTCTAGTAAGGGTTGGAGTTCAGTTCAGTCTTCTGGGTTCCCAGGTCAGCCTGGTGGGTGGGTGGGTGGGTGGGTGTAGTTGATAGGCCTGGCTCAGTGTTTGTTTGTTTGTTTTTTTGTTTAGTTTAGTTTAGTTTTCAGGACATGGTTTCTCTGGGTTGTCTTGGCTGTCCTGGATTCCCTTTAGTAGACCTGGCTCACTTCTTATTTGAATGCTATAATTGATGGTCATGTTACTTTTATCTGTGGACATTTTCTATTACTTTAATCCTAGGGTATCTAAATTAAATCCCTCCTCTCTTTTTTTTTTTTTACAAGTGTGACTCATTTTACAAAACCTTAAGATTGCTGATTTATATGAACTATAAGAAAAGTCCTAAGTTTAGAGAAAAATGTGTATCCTTTCTAGATGATGTGTGTATCCTAAACTACGTTTTCTTAACATTTTCATGGTCTATTGTCCCCTGAAAGTTGCTGTTTCCTTTTAAGGAAAAGTACAGGCCAAGTTCATTTATAGCTATTATAAATTATGGCTTGTATATAAGAATATTAATATAATGTTTATGCTTATAATAATATGTGTGGCAGTATGGAAAGCTACAATTTTATTTATGAATTTTTAAAAACAAAGACTAATGATCATGGACTTGCATTTATTATTCTGATTTTCTTTTAAAGATCGAATTATTTTAACAATAGATTTAATGTTTGGCTAGGCAGAGAGAGCTAATAACAAAACTCACATTTTAGAAATAGAAACATTTGAATTATTGGATGGTAGAAGGACACTGCTCAATATACGCTGGTCTGTGTTGTAGCTTGGAGCTTAAAAATTCATCAGGCTACCTTTCATTGATAGGTCTGACAAATACTTGAACTAGACACCCACCAATACTCTCCTTTGTTTCCTCTAACTGATCAGTGAGTTGAGATTCAAGGATTGATTATCAACAAGATTTAGACAGTGCCTAATGTTTCAAAAGATGTCTGACTCATTGCGATTACACATTAAATATCCATCCTTTGATAACACGTCAGCTATCATATGTAGGAGCAACTTACAGACCAGATCAGAGCCACTGATAAATTTTGAATTTTGGCCAGTTATCCGGAAAGCTTTCCACAAGACCATGACCTACTCAAGTACTGTTAGCTAGATGTGGGGTTTCAGAGCTTATCGGATGTACATGAAAAAAAAAGTTCATAAGATAAATACAGGATTAACCAGAAGAGGCAAACTTCTAATAAGAATATTGATGTGGTTTTTGTTCTGCTGCTGTTGTGTGTGTGGGGGGGGGGGGAGGGGTTTCATGGAGATTGAACCTATGGTCTTGCAAGCTCTAAGCATCAGTGGCATATATTCATAGCCCCCTTTTTTTCAGACAGGGCCTCACTAAGTTGCCTAGATTGGCTTTGACTTATTCTGTAGTCCAAAAAGGCCTTGAACTTGCTGTCCTCCCACCTCAGCCGTCTGAGTAGCTAGCACAGGCCTGTGCCACCAGGCTTGAGTCAGGCCCGTTGACCTAGACAAACCTCAACCTGCCGTAGGATGGAGCTGACTTCATGAAACAGAAGGTTCAATAGCTTATTGATGTGTTCTGTGATGGACAAGGGAGTAGATTAGAAAGAATCCTTATAAAAAGAATTATGTTTTCTTTTCATTTGGATTCTATTAGTCCAACCACTTACTCAAATCCTACCATCTTTGCTAATACTGTTACGCACACATATCCAAATGCTTCTGTCTCCTTGCATGAGCAGAAGGCTGAGGAGTCACCTCAAAAGAGCAGCTGTAGCTCAGCCAAGAGTTACAACGGGGACAAGAGATGGGGGTGTTTAGAGGCCAAGAAGATACCACAACATCAAATATCTGTTAAATGACTGGGATGACAGGATTCTACTTAGCAGGTAGCACTCACTCATCCTATAATGGACGCTGGAGCAAGGATTGTACCATGAGAGTGTTTTTGCTTTTCTGAGACACGTCAACAGTTCTTCTATAATTAGTTCCTTAGCTCAGTGTAACAGGCATCACAACCAGAGGGGTCATGGGGACTCATGATGCCATCACAGAATTTCCACCAAGTACGCTGCCTGTAGGAGCCACGGAGAAGGTGTTACTGACTGTGTGTGTCCTCTTCACATGTGCTCTGGTTTGTTCACAGTTAAACATGACTTGGGTGGGCCCATTATAGAATGAAGACTCTTTTGATAACAGGAATTTTGCTTTACTTATTGAGTGTGCTTTTTATAGTTAGAGGTTGGAGGTAGAGTTTGGGGAGCCTAGTCTAGCATAAACCACTGTTAAAACCAAAAGAACTGCTTGAGTCACAAATGAACTAGCTACTTCTTCATGCATTTTCCTTATAGTCTATAGATTCTATTTAGTATATATAGTAGTTAAAAATATTTTTTGCCACATCTCTAGAAAGAAGTATCAACACGGTAGCATTACTATTTAATTTACAGACTTGTTTTAAGTGAAGACAGAAGGGAAAAACATCTTAATGATGATTGAAAGTGGACTGGCATATAAGAGTTAATTTTTTTATACTTTAGCAGAATTTTATTTTAATTTTTTATACTTTTGAGATTGCCATGCATGAGAACTGCACTTATTTTTTAAGATATTTTATTAATTTATTCATATTACATCTCAATTGTTATCCCACCCCTTATATCCTCCCATTTTTCCCTCCCTCCCATTTTCCCCGTACTCCCCTCCCCTGTGACTGTGACTGAGGGAGACCACTTCCCCCTTTATATGCTCATGGGGTATCCAGTCTCTTCTTGGTAAGAGTTAATTTTTTTTTATTGGTCTGTCATATTTTAAATGGTTTCTTGACAATGTTCTTGATTTGATTACAATAATTCCTAATAGTTACAACAAGCTAATTAGTAAATTACTTCTTGAGGCTAAGCTTTGATCTATCCTTTACTTATCTTTGGACTGTGCAGAAAATGTATTTATTTTATATTTAACACTTTCTTTTAGCTTCAGTCATAGTCCCTGCTTAGATGAGGCAGAAATATAAAAGGGAAATTCTGAACTATAATCCAACAGTATCAATTACAATACCAGAAAAGACTGAACAGATGAAAAGATTTAAACTGAGCTGGGCAAAAAGCCCAGAGATGCCAACAAATATGGCTTACGTTAGACAAAAATATTAATAAGTATATAAAATTTATGCATTGGATTCAGAAACCTCTTTCTAAGTTCAGGATAGGCCCATTCTTGTCTTTTTAAAAAACCATTTGTCTATGTTTATTGTCTGTGTTGGGGGGTGTGCACATGAGTGCACCTAGGCCAGAAGGTGACATCAAATTCCCCTGAAACTGGAGCTACTTGTTGCCTGTGAGTTGCCTGACATGGGAGCTGGGGACCCAATGTAGTAGCTCTGCTAGAGCAATACAGGCTTTTAACCACTAGGCCAGACCATTTTCTCAGTTTCAGCTTCCTATTGTCTTAAGGATCATTCTCATGTATTGTATAATACAAAATTCTAAGAGAGACAGAGATATAGTCACACACAAAAGCACAGTAAGGCTACCAAAAGTAAATAAAAGAAGAGAGCTTTTTCATGCCCAAAAGCTGGCCTCATACCGCATCCTAAGTCATATGTGTCACCAGTTCTGCCCTTTTCTTACTCAGTGTTTGAGGCAGGATCTCACACTGTGATCCAGACTGGGATTGTAGACAGGAGTTACATGAGTTATATTTCTTCTTCCATTGCATACCTGTTTAGTCAGTCAGCCTCTCCCTGCCCTCTCCCTCCCTCCCTCCCTCCCTCCCTCCTCCCTCCCTCCCTCCATCTCTCCCTCTCTTTCTGGCATGTGTGATGAGTGCTCACATATGTGGCACATGGTATGCTCATACATATGTGTGGAGGCCCAAGGTTGATATTGGGCGTCTTCCTCAAGCACTTTCTACCTCACATATTGAGACAGAGACTCTCATTTGAACCTAGAGCTAACTACGCCTAGCCAGCTTGCTGCTAGCCAGCTTGGCCTCTGGAAAGCTGTGATTACAGATCAGCTGCCAAACCTGCCTGGCGTTTACAAGAAGTTTGGGGATCTGAACATCAGATCCTCAAATGAATTGGTAAGCTTTCTACCTATCAAGACATTCCCTAGCCCCTAATCTATTTTTCAAAACCCTGTTTCCCTTTAAATTATAAATCTTAAGTTATTTTAGTTTTAGTATAGAATAATTTTCTCTCCATCTTTGGGGGCCTGCATATCAAATATCCTGCATATCAGGTATTTACAGTAAAATTCATATCAGTAGCAAAATTACAGTTGTGAAGCAGCAATGAAATAATTTTGTGGGTGTGGGTCACCACAACACGAGGAACTGTATTAAAGTGTCGCAGCATTAGAAAGGTTGAGAGCCACAGACCTAGTGCATGCCTTAGTACTGTCCTGGGTCATAAAACTTCAATATAAATGTGGCATGAGGCAGGGACAGTGCTGGACGAAACCCCGAATGACTTCAGATCTTCTATTGTCGGATATCTGAGTCTTTTCTCAAACTAGCCAAGTGGACAGATTCCTTTCAAGCATTGAAAATGCAGTGGAGTAATTGTTGCCAATAAGCTATGTGCTACTAGAGAGCAGCTGTTCATACGTTTGCCAAGGCATCTGCAAAATCTCCCAGGCAGGGGTAGGATTTCACTGGGACAGGAATGATGAGTTGGCCTTTCTTGGTGTAGTTAATGGGGGACTCTTTCTGGTTAGACTGGACCACATACATAGGCACCGGAGGAGGAAGAGAGCAGGGAACTGTAAAGTATGCAGAGTCAGGACAAAAGGTACCAATAGGGGATGAGTGGATGGGTTACAGCATCTCCTGCCAGCAAAGGGTCTCAAATGCTGTGCTTGAAATGGGACAGAACTTTGACAGTGTGACTGCATCACTAAGTGTTGGGGGGGGGGATGTAGGAGGGTGCATAGGAAGTCATTGGAATGAGTTAGTAATCAGGACAGAGACTGTTTAGTACTTCAGGCAGAACTAGAAGAGTGGCAGCCACTATGGAAGGGAGATGAGATGAATGGCAGCACTTAGGAGGTAGAACCATTCCCTTTGTGATGTGTAGGAATGAATGGAAAAGGGTTAAGTCTGGGAAGACTCTTAAACATCTGCACATTCCACTGATAAAATAGGGAACGGAGGAGAAAGATAGTTTTGTTTGATGGGGTAGCCAGTTTAGTTTGAGTCTGTAAGTTATGAAAGGGGTCTGAGCTGAAATTACAGTGGTCAGCTCCTTTGGCAGCGATGTAATCATCAGGCAGGGGGGTGAGCAAGAGTCAGTGCTGAGCTGTTAGTGTAGCTAGCAGTCACGGAGAGAGAACCAAAGCTTAGAGAGGACCAGAGCCATGAGGATGAGTGGCACCATCTACACTGGCGTGGAGCCACCATGAGAAGGAAAAGTCACAGCATTTGAATTGAGGTGTCTACTGCAGCCTTGAGTGAACATGAAAGCCCGTGGGACAAATGAGACCCAAGCATTACAGACGAGGATGCCCCATTGCCCAGAGTGGCAGAGTCCCATGACCAGTCATGCAAATGAATAAGAAGGAAGCAAGACCATCAGCTTGAAGTGGACAGTGGGCACATGGAATGTAGGAGTCCACCTAACAGTGTTTAAGGAATAAGTAGAATTGAGTTTGTAGAACTCTACACTTTTGACAGACATTTGAGGGCCAGGGGCCCAGCACAAGGACAAGGCGGGTGTCTTAGCTAGGGTTTCTTTTGCTGTGATATAATACCATGACCAAAAGCAACTCAGGAGGAAAGGGCTGATTTCATCTTGTAGCTTCGATCCATCATCGAGGTAAGTCATGACAGGAACTCAAGGCAGGAACCAGGAGGCAGGAACTGAAGCGAAGCCATGGAGGAATGCTGCCAACTGACTTGCTCAGCCTGTTTCCCTACACACCTCGGGGCTGCCTTCCCAAGGGTGGAACCACAGACAGTCCGTGGGCTCCCCTCATAAATTACTAATCAAGACAATACTCCACAGACACATCTACAGGCTAATCTTACCAGAGCATTCGATCAGTTAAGATTCCCTCTTCGTAACTGTCTAGACTTGTGTCCAGCTGACAAAACCAACTACTACAAGGGGGAAGTATTAGAGCAAAGAAGCCAGGCACTTCATAATGGAGGGAAAAGTGAGTCTCTCCTGGTGGATACTCAGAAAGTGTTTTAATTAGAAGATTACACAGATTACACATGGCTCTCTGTAGACTGAGGGCAGGGCAGTGAGTAATAGTGTGTACGTGTGGACTTCCAATGTGGTAGGTGTTCATAGTTCAGACTGCAGGACAGGCTGGAGACAAGCCACAATATATGAACAAACTCCGTGCCATGTCATTGTCCTGCTAGCACAGTGTTGATTCATTGTGGATTTTTTTTTCCACACTTGGCCCTCAGAGGAGGGGAGAGTCCTGTTCAAGGCCCGTGTGTTTGCAATGTTGAACTGCAGGATGGAGGAGGATGAGGTTTTGGTAGCTGGCACTGCTACTGCAGTGTTACCTTCTTCACGAGAACACTCCTTACCCCGCAGGCCTCCCTGAGAACTGAGCTGTGTTTCACCCCTCTGGACATGGTGTATCTGCACAAAGTTTACACAAAGAGTTTTCCTCTGACCCCTATGTAGGCAGTCATCCTTTTAAATCCCAGTGTGGGCTTACACATACTTATTTTATCTTTTGGATTCTTTTCTTGTTTGTATTGTTTGAGCTTTGACTATTGACAGCACTTTACTGAGCTCCTGTGTGGCATATTGATATCATTCTGGGAAATTTTTACCTCCGTTTTCTTTTTTTCTTTCCCCTCCCCAACGTCTCCTTTTCTCTCTCCTCCTCTTTCTTCATTACTTCTCTTTTCTCCTCAATCTTATCCATTCCCTGCTGCTCCCCTCCTCTTCCTTTGCACTCAGTTTCCGGCACCAGAGAGAACCTAGGTTCATTATCTGTTCTTGTTCTTTGAGTCCTGAAAGAAAGGATCTGGTTCTTTTTTTTTTTTTTTTTTTTTTTTTTTTTTTTTTTTAACTAGAAAATAGTGGCACAACCCCAAGCTCAGGTATATATGTGTCCATTAGTTCTGGGATGTCATTGCTTCTGGATTCTCGGGTGACACAGAACATGCGCCTTCACATAGCTGGTGACGTTTCTGGATATAACCACTTCTGCATGAGTAGACACATGAGTCCATGGGCGTGCATATAATTAGTGTGTTACCATGTGGATCATCCCAGCCTCTTCCCTTGCTTATTTGTAAGCTCTCGGAGTCAGCCGTCCTCTACTGTTTGCCATCTTTTCTTTTTCCTCTCATTTTTATTCTCAGTTCCTTGAGAATTCCTTGAGAATATGTGCTGTATATTTTGCACATATTCACCTACCTTCACCAACGCTTCCCATATCCAACCCCCATTCCTTAGCCACCCAACTGTGTGTCCCCTCTCTGAGTACCATCAGTGGTGCTGGTACAATCTTGGATGTGTAGCCTTCCAGTGGCGATGGTTTGAATGTACCAGGAACCACAACCGGAAAGATGTTTCTTCTCCCAACAGGTAGTAGCTAGTAGCTCCCCAGCTAGGGATGAGACTTCATGTCCACTTCGTTCTCCATGCTGGGATTTGGCTTGGCTTGGGCTTGCACTGGCCTTTTGTATGCTGTCACCACTGCTGAGGTCCTTTGTGCCACCACACTCATGTGGCCAGAATATACTGTCGCCTTATTGTCATGTGCTATCTCCAGTTCTTACCGTCTTTCTGCTCCTTCTTCTGCAGTGACCCCCTGGTCCTCGAGAGGAGGGATGTAATGAGATGTCTCATGTAGTCTCTATTCTCTGCACATTGACCAATTGTGGGTCTTGTGTTTAATCTCCATCTACTGAAGAAACAAGGTTCTCTGATGAGGGGTGAGACACGCCCTAATCTATGGGTTTAACAATAGGTCATTAGGAGTCATTTCTTGGTCATTCAATTTAGTGTACATGCATAGTGGTGTCAGAATTGGTGATCTGCACCTATTCATCTGAACACTATTAACAAAAGTTCACCGCATGCCTTTTGCCTTCAGTTGCAGAGATAACATTTATTCCTAGAACTGTTGGATAACATCCTGCATTTCATCCTCCCCTATCACTTTAAGAATTATTTTTTTCTAATTAACTTTCCTGGGAAATAGCTTATCTACTATGGACCTTTTAGTTAAAGTGGGCAGTTGGTCATGTTATGATATTTATATACACTGCCAAGCTACAGCATGGGCATAATCATAGTATTTTACTGAATACACCTCATTCCTTAGATAGTCTCTGAATCTCTGAGTCCACCCCAGCTCCTGGAAAAACTAACACAGTTTTGGTAACTCTTTCACGTTTAATTTTCTTTAATTAAAACAGGATTATACCACTGCTCTCCAGTTCTTTTCCTTTCTCCAACCCCTTCTATACCTCTCTCCTCCCGCTCACATCCATGGCCCTTTTCTTTGATTATTATTGCTATGCACATGTGTGTGTGTAAATACATAATACAACCTGATGCTTAATGATGCTTGTGTGCATATATATATTTCAGCACCAACCACCTGCTATTGAATAACCAGTTATGGAGCTCTTCCCTTGGGAACACTGATTCAACCATTCTAAGCAGTCACTAGTTGCCTGTGGTTCTTTGCCTAGGGTAGGTCTCCCTAAGATTTCTGTCTACAAAGTTGGCCTGTCTGTCGGTGGTGTCATCGTTTGAGTCTTGGTTAGGCAGAATATGTTGCAGTAATATGGGTGTAGCATCCCAGGTATTTCTAGAAGACACAATATCACAACTGACTTCATGGTCTTCTTGCTCATACAGTCTTTCTGCCCTCTCTTCCGTGATGTCTCCTGAGCCTTAAGTGCATGAGTTGTGTTGTGTATCCATTAGGGCGAGGCACCCCATGACAATTGATTCCCTTTAACCAATTGTCTTTGCTAGTGGTCTCCCTCTGCTGCAGGGACAGGATTCTTTGCTGAGGGGTGACAGCTACAGTTAGTTACCTATGGGAATAAGGATAAGTTTTAGAATGCATTTAGGAAGTGTGCTGATCTAAAGTAATGGTACTAGGTTCTCTCCTAAAAACTATGGTCTTAGTAGCTCTGGCGAGTTGGCTATTTTTCCAGAAGCATGCATGATTTTCTTCCTGTTGTTAATCCCCGTTAGATAGCTGTTACCATCAATTTTAAGTGCTACTGCTGCACCTTTAGGAATCTCTTGGCATGCTGTGCAGTGCTGTAGTTCATAGGTGTCATTACTAGGTAGAGCTGTTTATTGCTTTCCCTTGGCAGCTTACATAACACCTTTTGCTACTAGGAAAGCTAGTCCTCAAGAAGAGCCCTTCAGGTCACATCCAGTTCGAATCTTCTTAGTCCTGTGTCCAAAGTGTGTGGTGTTTCTGCAATAGGGATTTACTCTTCAACCTCTGAGAGGCAACCATGGCAACATAAATAACCTATATTGGTTTCAGAGTCTCTTGGACTACCCTAACCAACAACTCAAAAGGAGGTTGCTGTGCCTAGTATTGGAGTTTTGGTTAGATCGTCTGTGGCTCATGTGGTGAGTATTGCCAACCAAGTGACATGCCATGACTTCATTTAAGATCTATCTATCTATCTATGTATCTATCTATCTATCTATCTATCTATCTATCTATCTATCTATCACCTGTCTATGGTATATGATATAAAATTTTAGTTAAATGTAAAATATCTTTATGGCTTTGTTCAAGCATTGTTACTATTATTTGTTTTTCCTTCCTCTCCTTCTGTACTGCCTTTTATGTGAAAGGGATGATAAAATATATATTCTCTGTGCCTGGATTCCTCCACTTAGCATAATTAACCAGCACTCACCTTCCTTGTGTTGTATAGCAAGAGTTTTGTTTTATTGTTGAGTACACGCTATCCTTCACTGATGAGCATTCGCTGCTTGTCAGCCAGGGCTGTTGTGAGGGAAGGTACTACAGACGTTGGCGTGCAACCTTCCCCAGCGTATGTTTTCATTATGAATATCTAACTTTTATAAATTGCCATGTTTTCAAATGGCTATAGCATTTCATATTGCCACTAGCGTGTCTTTGTCAAAGCATATTATGATAATAATAATAATTTTAGTGGTATCCCATTGTAGTATCATATATTCATTAGCCATTTCTATTTCTTTGGGAAGTATATGTCCAAAAGTTTATAGCGTATTTGAAAATGGGTGTTTTGTCTCCTTAAGTATATGAATTCTTACATATTTTAAGATACATATTATGAACTTTCTTATGTTATGGCTTGCCTTTAATTTCCTACTTTTATAAGTACAAAAGAAAGATTTATTTCTGACAAAATCCATTAGAATTTGATAGGGTCATGCTGTTTGTGTCTTATGAAATCCTTGCTTACAGTAAAGCCATAAATATTCCCCCTTCTGTTCTTTGTTTCTCCTGTTGTTGAGGTATAAAAGGGTGCCAAGGACCAAACCTGGGACCTTTCCCATAAAATGTCCATCTTCTGCTGCTGACCCACACCCTGATACCTCTGTGTTCTACTATAAGAAATTTATGTTCTTCACTTTGCATTGGTTTTCTGTCCATGTTGTCAGTTCTTGCATAATGAAAGGCAGACTTAAGTGTACACTTCCTCCCACTCCCCGATTAGGCTTCCTTTGGAACGGCATTGAATCTTCTAGATCAAGTTTCAGAGCATTTTATGTCTTACCAGTATGGAGTCTTCTGATGGATGGGCATGACATATTTCTCAGACTATATAAGCCCTAAAAGCCTTCTCTTAGCAATACTTTGTGTAGAGCACTGCAGGCCTTTTGTTAAGCTGACTCTTACGTATTTTAAGGTTTGGGTGCTATTTTAAGTGGAATTTCTAAATTTTTCGTCTTTTAGTTACCTGCTGTTACACATAAAACTACAATTGACTTTTGTATATTAGCCTTGAATTTAGGAACCTTGCAAAATGACTGTGAATTTATGTAGTTGTTCTGGAGAGTCACATGATTTCTACATAAATACTGTATTTTCTAGAATTAGAGTTTTGCCTTTCCTCCTTTATGCCTTCCCTCCTTCCCTTCCTTTCTTCTCTTTCTTCTTCCCTTGTTTTCCACCTCCCTCTTTTTTATGTCTCATTTCCTTCTTGTCTCCTGCCTCTATCCCCCTTCCCTTCCTGTTAGCGTGCTGCCGTGGGCCCCCAGGCAGTGTTGGAAAGAATGAGGCAAAGTATGGATAGTATCTGATCCTAGAAAACGGTATTCAGTTTTTCACTATTATGAGTGTTGTCTCTGATAGGACTTTTTTTAATCTCTTTTTTTTAAAGCCTGGGAGTTGTGTTTATGTGTGTGCATTTGTATTGCATGCACATATGTACGTGTACACGGAGGTGCATATGCCCATGCACTTGTATACAGAGGCCAGAAGAAGGCATCAAGCGTCCTCTTTCATCACTCTCCATCCTATTTCTTTGAGACAGCGTCTCTCAGTAAAACTGAAGCTCCCCATTTTGTGAGGCTAGCTAGCTAATGAGCTCACAGGATCTGCCCGTCTCTGACCACACCTGCGGCCAGGCCTGGCTTTTATGTGAGTGTTGGAGGTCAGCATGGCAAGTGCTCTTGCCTTCTTAACCATCCCTCCCAATCCCCCAGTGGAACATTTAACTGCACTTTAGTTGAGGTACATATAGGTGAGGAAGATCTTTTTGGTTCCAGGTTGGCAAAAGTTATTTTAAAATCACAAATGCTATTTTCTTTATTTTTTAAAAAAGATTTATTTGTTTATTATTTATCAGTGCTCTGCCTGCATGTACACCTGCATGCCAGCAGAGGGCACCAGATCTCATTGTAGATGGCTGTGAGCCAACATGTAGTTGCTGGGAATTGAACTCAGGACCTTTGGAAGAGCAGGCAGTGCTGTTAACCTCTGAGCCATCTCTCCAGCCCCACAAATGCAATTTTCAATGCCTTTTCTGCAGTGGTAGAAAAGCTTTATGGGTTTTCTTTTTTATTTGGTTACTCTGGTGAATTAAATTGATTGACTTGATTGTTGAACTAACTTTGCATTCTTGTGATGAATCTCTTTGGTCATCTTTTGGTATTATATATTGTTAGATTTAGTTCACTGAAATTTTTAAAGGCTGTCATGTCTGTATTCATGAGGAATATTTATTTATAGTTTCCCCCTACTTCTTCTCTTTTTTGTTATTAAGATAGTAACCTGTCCTATTTCAGATTTGTTATATAGTGCTACATTTCATACAAACAGTATGACTTGCTAAGTTGTTCATGGCTTCAGTGTCTTGCGTATTAGATCTTTCTTTCCATTACTTCTACTCAGATTAGCCTAAGCCTCATTTCCACCAGTTAGAATCATTTATTATTTAGGCTAAGTGCCATCTTTTAAGCTGAGACGTCACATATCCTTTTCAGCTAAGGTTGAGGCCCTTGTGATTCCTTGGATGTGTACGAAGTTCCTACAGCTGTTTTCACAGTATCTATGGGTTATACTCACTTGAGTTAAGGCTTATATAATTACTCTGCCATACTGAATTGTACATTTGTGATGTTAACAATGGAGCGGTTTTTCTATTAAAAAATCTAATCAGTGTATAATCTTAGGCACATACCATATGCACAAGCAGTATTGAATGATAGGTGTTTATAACTAATAATTAGGTGATTGGCTTGGGTTTCTAAAGCCTCTGAAATGAAGAAGCTGACATGAAATGTAATATATTGCTATTTTAATGTATAAGACATTCATTAATACTCATATTTTCCTGAAGGAGTTTGACAGTGTAGATTTCTAATGCTTTGTGTAGGGATATTAGCATTGTTCACTGTGACAGAAGGCTACAGTCATCTCAGTCAGAGGAAATGTTCCTATAGTTCAGAGCTTTAGATTCTGCATTCCCTCCTATCAGCTCTTTATCCTTTCCCCTATGGGTTTCTTTTTCTTTCTTTTCTTTTTTTTTTTTTTCCCTCCGAGACAGGGTTTCTCTGTGTAACAGCTCTGGCTGTCCTGGAACTTGCTCTGTTGACCAGGCCGGCCTCAAACTCACAGAGATCTGTCTGCCTCTGCCTCCCAAGTGCTGGATTAAAGTTGTGCACCACCACTGCCCGGCCCCCCCCCCCTGGATTTCTTAACATGGTGGTTGCCCTTTGTCCAAGGGAGGTTAATATGCTTCTTCCTGTAATATTTATTATTTATTTATTTATTTATTTATTTATTTATTTATTTTTAAGACAAATTAAGAAGAGAGAGAGGAAGACATTAAAAAATATTTGTCCAGTCTTCATTCCCTGTTAGAGATTCGGAATTTAGAAAATTTTAGATAGATAAAATAATAAAATTATACATTATTTAGATTATAAAATTACATAATTTTATAAAATAAAGGTAATTTTGTGTTACATTGCATTCTTAGTGATGTCTTTTGGCTACATTTCATGCTCAAATATGAATACTTCTTTAGTGAAATTCTATTCATATAATATAGAATGGATAAATATTATAGAAAGCCTCAGATAAGAATTTACCACCGAATCAGTCTTAGTCCAATAGTGGGTATTAAAATATTGCAATCCCAATGGATAAGGGACTGCGTACTATTGTCTGTTATATATGCTGTTTATTGGTGGTGGGTTCTAGACCCACTCCTGTCTCCATGTCAATGGCATATGCCTGGGGCCTTGCCCAACAGGTGTTCTAATAGCTAGAGGCCACTCTGGTCCAGGGTGAGCTAGCCCTGTGACTTTAGGAGCTAACACCCCCACAGTACCTCGCATCAGGAGGTAGTGGGGTTTAATAAGTAAGTGTGCACCCCGACTTCTATAGCTTGGAGGGAACCTCTGAGGCATGCTCTCTTGTCCCTCAGAGGGTCCCGATAGGAACGAGTCTCACTTGCTTAACATGTAATACATACAACATCCGGATTGCATTCCCTTCCTGCTTCCTGCTCTCCTTTCCCTCTTACTGGTGCCTCTGAAATCACTTTCAAATAGATTTCTGGTATTCAATCTGTGACTCGAGGTCGGCTTCTTGGCGTAACCCGTGCTAAGACAGGAGCGCACCAGGGAACATAGATCTTCAATTTAGGAGCCTTTTCCCTAGACGCTTATGTGGTTATTAGCCACTTTTTTTTTTCATGTTTTGAACTTTTCCTATTAAAGTAGGGTCCTGTTCCTGGTTTCTAACTATCACTGTGGATGTTTCCAAAACAAAGCAGGCCGTCCCATTGCTGCTGCCAGGGTTTTTTCCTGCTTCCCACGCTCAGTCCACTGTGTTTAACATCTTGGCTAAGGTTTAATTTTTTTTAAGCTGGTGATTATTTAATATATCTGCCTCACATTCAGAGTACAGGAATCTTCTCTTGCTTTGACCTTTAATGTGCAAAAAAGTCGATCTACAGATTCCCCACATATGTCCATGGGAAGGTGGCATGTGGTCTGGAGAGATTTTTCTCTTCTCAGTTTCAGACTTTTGTCATGTTGAGTCCAAAGCTGAATTTCACCTATTAAAAATGAAATTCATTTATAGAAGAACTGAAATCATTAATTATGTTATAGCTTCTTATCTTTTTATGACACATATTGCCATGGGTGTAATGCTTTAAAATGTCTGCTCAATAGTCCATTATAGAGGCACAAGAATGCTTTTACATGAATGCAATAAAGTGACAGATGCTTCTTAATGACAGCTTCTCAATTCATTTAGAAAACAAGTCAGTTCTGGATTTATTTGGTTTTTTCCCCCTATAAATATGGCAACTATGTGCACAAATGATCCCAAAGATGTTACAACTGATAAGTGAAACCACTCGTATAATATTTCAGAGTGCTAGAAGCTAGTGTAAAAGCCTCATCAGATAGTATTTTTAGCATTTTTCTTACTATGCAGATAATTCTTTGTCACTATCAGGAACCAGAAAAAAAAAGACACTGATTCAGTATTATGAGCTTAAATTTCTTTTATTTTCTTCTTTGGAAACCTGTGTTGAATGTTGATTTTTTTTTCCATTAGCAATGTAAGTAGAAGAGGTGGTAGAGTGTTCTGGCTTGGTAACAGGTTCACATGGGGCCCAGCACTTGGAAGACAAACATAGCTCCTTCTAGAGATAAGTCGCGCCATCTTCAAGAAGTTAGAAGGATCTTGTGATGTCCACAGATCCTTTTGTGCAGTCACTACCAGGGCTTGCCTCTCCTCGGTGTAGTGAGTGGGTACACACCACAGGGCATTTTTCAAAGGGTTCGAGGAAAGCCACCGTCACCTCCCCACAGACCACAGACTCTACTAACAGACTATATGGCTGGCGATTCTTCAAGACATCTGCGTTCAAGAAACTTTCACATAAGAGGCAAAAACTCTTGGTAGAACTAATGTGTTCAGGCTGTGCCATTTACCATGGGTGATTTTGTCAAGCTCCTTACTGTGGGGATCACATGAGAGGGGAGTTAGAGGAAAGTAAGGCCAGGAGAAGGAAAGAGATGAAGCCAAAGATCAACTTTGTCATCTTCTAACTTTGCTGAATGATGCTCTGGGTACCAGTGTGCTTACAAAACAGCCCACTGAGATGAGATTTTTGGGAACAGCACAGTAACTGCTCTTGTGTTTACGTTACTGACACTCAAGTATAGATTTGTGTTCGTGTCTCCACTTCACTCATTTGCCAGAGCATCAGGTGTTGTGTGTTATCAAACATCCACAACTGAACTGAGGCCCAGACACTGGCAGGGAGGCCCAGATCACTTCCGTGTTAGTAGCTCAGTGCAGTGTACCTGTCCACTGCTGGAGCAGAATGGTCCCTCAGTCATCTGTGTTCAGTTTGTGCTGCTGCTGTGTCTCAGACTTGGGGCTTCAAATGATTCCTGCAAAGAAACCCTAATATGAAAAGCCAAGGTGTAATATGACAATGAAGTCTGAGCAGATTTTTCAAAACTTGCTTGCCCAAGTTTGAAATTGTACATTATGTTAAACATGGACTTGTATTTCCTGCCAATGACTTCCTTCACCCTGCGTGTGTATTGCACTTAGAGGTAGTGTGAATCAATTGCTGACTAGTAATTTACTGAAAAGCCTAAAACATGAAACCAACCTTGCACTGGGAAGGGCACACCTCTTTATACACTTGCTGGGTCCCAGCCCCACCACTATGCAGGCTTGTTGTCATGTTTTCCATGCCCTAGGCCATCCAACTGGTGGCCAGTACATGCCTGTTCTCATACCTGCTATGTCCCAGGGCTGCCAGTTGGAGCAGCCTGGGCACACTTGTTCCCACAAGTGCTATATCCCACTGCCACCATGTAGTGGCCTGGGCTCTCCTGTTTGCACACCTGTACACAGGTATAAATATGTATAGGTGTGTGTAAAGATGAGAAAAGAATTGTTGTCAATGGCAGAAAAGACATAGGAGCCAAACAGAGTGTAGTCAAAGGCCTTACAGTGGGCTGCAGGAAGAGTTAGGAAGAAATTTGGATGGTTCCAGATGACAGTAAGGGATCCTCAGTGATGCCAATTTGATGCATTTGCACAAAAACAATTGCTACCAGTCTGCCCGGACACGTTGTGAGATCACCAAAATAAACATGATCTCTGGAGCAGGACGATTAAGATGTGCAAAGACTCGGCGCTACAGAAAACTCAGGTTACACATGGCAGACCTGGAGAAAAATATTACAATCTCACAAACCAAATTGACAGAAGAGGTGAAAGTATACATACTCTGAAGATGAGGAACTTTTTATCTAATGGCGTCTGCCGTGACTATCATTTACAGTCTTTGTGACATTGTTGGACCATTATCTGTATGTCTTCACCTCAGGGGATACTATTGTTCCTGTCCTCTCTGATTTCCAGACCTTCGGGGCTGGCAAACAGTGGTCTGCTGCCTACTTAAAGTTTTTCCTTTGATTCTTCATGGATTTCACACCATGCACCCCAGCCCCACCCATCTCCCTGTCCCTCCATATCTGTCCTTCACCCTTTCAACCCCCCTCCCTAAAGAAAACAAAAATAAAAATTAAATTTATAGACTAACAAACATCTAAACATCTTGCTGTGGATGCTGTGCTGTGCCACAGTATGCTGCACAGTATATCCTTTGGCCCAGCCTCACTTTGTAAATGGTCATTGCAATGAGTCGTTGGTCTGGTTCCAGGCCTCTGGATGCTGCTGCACTATTAACCCTGGATCCTCACTGGGACTCCTCTCAGATGTTCTGTAGTTTCCCTGTGTCATAGAGATCCTGCAGCCTTCGATCTGCAGGGCTGACTCCTTCAAGCACTCCAGCAGTTCACAGATGGGGTAGACGTCAGGGTGGTCCAACTCAGAGCCCTGGATCCGGGCCTGGTGGTGGCTGAGTTGTCCGGCTCTCCTGTGCCCACGCCACCGCTTTGCCCAGGTGAAGGGTAAAGCCAGCTCGCTCTCTCTCTCTCTCTCTCTCTCTCTCTCTCTCTCTCTCTCTCTCTCTCTCTCTCTCTCTCTCTCTCTCTCTCCCCGGTTTTGGTTTTTGAGACAGGGTTTCTCTGTGTAGCCTTGTCTGTCCTAGACTTACTTTGTAGACTAGGCTGGCCTCGAACTCACAGTAATCCGCCTACCTCTGAGTGCTGGGATTAAAGGCATGCATCACCATGCCCGGCCTGGGGCCAGCTCTCTTAAAATATTTATTTCCCTTTCCCTCTTTTTTCCCTCCATGTCATCTCCTCTCATGCCAACCCAAATTCATGGCCTCTTTTTTTTTTTTTTTTACTTATTATTGTTACAAATGTATGTCTATTCAGTTTTGCTTGAATGTACATGATTTCAGGGCTGACTGCTTGGTATTAGATAACTAGTTAAGAGACCATTGCTAGGGAAGACTAATTCCCCTCCCAGTGGTCACTAGCTGCCTATGCTTCTTTGCATAAGGGGTGGGGCCCTGTGAGATTTCCCCCTTCTAAATTATCATGTCTACTCACACTGTTATTGGTCAGGACTTGTTTAGGTGGCATTCTTTTGTGGTATCTTGAGGAAGCTTCCCTGGCTCTTTTAGGAGACACAATTGCATGCTCCTAATTCTATATAGCCCACAGATTATAAAAAACACAGTATAAAAACCCAAAAGTATTTCTTGGCACACTAAAATTATGTAAAGCTTAAATATTAGTGTCCATAAATACTGTTCTGTTGGAACAAGGCCAGGCTCACTAATTTGTGTATTTCTAGGCTGCTTCCATGTTTTGAGCATTTTGATAGAGTGTACAAAGTCTGAATTTTCTACTACCTGCCCTTTTAGAGAATGCTTTGTGACCCTCAGTTTGGGACAGAGATACTCTGTAACCTTTGTTGATGAATGAATGAGTTAATAGTAAACTTTCTTTGTGCAGGGCAGTTTACTACACTATCATACTTAATTTCCATTGAATAAGGGGACTGTCTTAGTCAGTGTTCTGTTGCTGTGAAGAGGCCCCATGACCACGGCAACTCTTATAAAGGAAAGCATTTAGCTGCGGCTGGCTTACAGTTTCAGAGGC
Source organism: Acomys minous (assembly GCF_964271855.1). Lineage (NCBI taxonomy): Eukaryota > Metazoa > Chordata > Mammalia > Rodentia > Muridae > Acomys > Acomys minous. Next base: position 90,950,466 of record NC_140492.1, on the reverse strand, counting down.
TCAGTCCATTAGCACCATGGTGGGAAGGATGGCAGCGTGCAAACACACACAGTGCCAGAGAAGGAGCTGAGAGTTCTACATCCGGATCTGCAGGCAGCAGGAAGAGAGAGAGCCATAGGGCCTGGTGTGGGCTTTTAAAACCTCAAAGCCCACCTCCAGTGATGCACTTCCTCCAAAGAGGCCACCCTAGTAATACTAGCAAATATTGCCACTCCCTAAACATTTAAATATATGAATCCATGGGAGCCATTCTTATTCAAACCACCACTGGGACTGTGAGGGTCAAGGGCTTTTAGTTAACAAAGAAGCTGAAACTTTGATCTCCCTGCTCCACCAGAGCAGAGCTAGAAGTGCAACTCAAGTCCAAACCCAAATTCCTTCTCCCTTTTTTCTTCTCCTTGCATTAAAATCTTGGTGTTTTCTTCTGAGATCTTAGGTGTCTTCTGGCAACCTAGTACAAAGATGAAAACCTCCTTTTGTTCTTAATTATAACACAACAATATTTAGGAGCAGCAACCATACTTTTGCCCCAACTTAAGCATCAAACCTAAATCATGGTAGAGACTCTTGGAAATCACTGGGGAGTTCTTCCGGTAAAAAGCAAGCGAGCGCGCAGACAGACAGAGCCCTACTCACTTGCTATAACGCAGGTTAGAGGAGTTCGGGACAGGACAGAATGAATGGCTTTCCAGAAGGCTCCTAGCACAGCTCCCTGTAGCACCTGTCATGCTGCTTGTGGGGGTGGTGAGAGAGCGCCAGCCTCAGGGTTCCTGGAATCACCAAGGCTCCTGCCTTTTGAGTTGTCAAAGCCTGATCATCCTCACTCTTGTGGTTTCCTTCACTCTTGCTCATTTTTGAATTTGAGTAGAAAACTTTACTCATATATGGAAAGAATTCGCAGTTGCTTCATCTGAAATCCTACTTCAGTTCAAGGATTGCTGTTTTTCTCTAGAAAATGGCTCTAGCCAAACTTTAGCCTATTGGATTTAATTATCCTCATCCTTTTAAGGTTTAGCATTTCCTCTCCCCTTGGGTAATTTAGCTTCACATCCTAGTATGGACAGAATAGAAGGGTGGAAGGAATTCAGCAAATATATACCCAGGCCTTTAATTAGTTTCTTCTTATAAAAACACAATAAAATTAAGAACTTTGGGTGGACTTCTAGGAGTAGGTAAGTGAATGTCTGTGGACTACTGAATATTTTTGTTTATAGAGTATATTTTATTGAGTATTATTGCCATGTAGTTGTGTCCATTTTCAAAGGTTTATTTTGTTTGTTTGTTTGGTTGGTTGGTTGGTTTTTCATTTTTGGTTGGTGTGTGTGTGTGTGTGTGTGTGTGTGTGTGTGTGTGTGTGTGTGTGTGTGTTGAAATTATTTTTATAAAACAGTGTTTGTTTCTTGTAGCTTATTTCTTAACCTGGATATCACACAAATAATTGAGACTCTTTTATAATACAAGGCTTCACAACACAATCTGAGAACTTTAAGTCTGTTCTTAACCCTTTGTGCTATTTTGTCTTCATCCCAGCAAACATCCCAGCGATACTTGCACTTTTGTAGCTTTCTTCAGCTCCAGCTCCTTCCTTCTCATCCTTGGACCTCTCCTAGTGGCCCACTCCTCTGGCGTCTCCCCCTGACTTCTCCTCCCCTGGCCAGCAGGAAGTTCAGCCCTATTTCCTCCCCTGCTCATTGACTGGCTATAAGCTGCTTTACTGACATACAAGGGAGAAATTGGGAAGCAGAGTTTACACAACATTTAGGCAGGAAATCAGAATTTAAACTACACAATATCCTTATATCTGCGCGTGTGCTGTGCGTGTGCGTGTGCGTGTGCGTGTGTGTGTGTACCTGCTAGGGCAGGTATCCATGGATTCCATAGGGGACACCAGTTCTCCTGGAGCTGGAATATGGGACACTGGTGGAGAGGTCGAAATCTGCAATATCTGCATAGCCAATTGCGCTCAGTCTTTTATGACAGACTCCCTTTCTAACCAGAATTCTCTCTTCCCCTGATCTGGAATCCCCAGATCCTCTAAGGAGTGTCACAGAGCCCTCAGCGAAGAGTACAGGCCCTTTCCTGATAAGAAACCTGTTGAGCAAGCACCTGGCTATTACCCTACCCTATGCTAAGGAGATCCTAGCCTTAAGCAAATGCCCTTTAGTCATACCTGGAAGTTCTTCCCCCACCTATAGGATATGTAAGTACTGTGTTTTCCTTCTTGTGATAGGACCCCATGCTACTGCATGTAAATGAGTACTGTACTACTGCATGTAGAGTAAGTAGTCTGGCACCTCTAGCCCCAGCAAATCAGACACAGTCACCCACAAACCCCTCCCCACCGCCCAAGATTTATAAATAACGGCTGGCTGACCGGCTCTCTCTTGTGCTTGCACCATTCCTCCACCATGACTATCTGAGACCCCATTTATTCTCGGGGGAGAATCCCCAATGGATGCCCAGGGCTTGACTGCTGATTAAAGCACTCAAGGCAGTGATGGCAGAGCTGCCTTGGCAGTTGATGAAGCCTGCCTCATCACCGCCAGCTTGGTGCTGACTCCCAGTGAAGCACCACTCAGCCTGTGTCTCACTGGACCTGCCTGCTGGCTGGTTTCAAACATCCACCTGCTTCCTCTGCGATGCTTAGGACAACAGTTTGACAAAGGGCTGTAACCCTTAGGTATCATCAGAGGCTTGTGCAGCTCTGAGTCTCCACTGCTATCTGATAGCAGCACTTTCATTCTAAAAGAGCTAAACTGTAACACCCGGTGGAAAATCACTTCTAACTCCCCTGGTGAGACTGGAGCCTCACCTAGCACACAGGCCTCTCCCTAAAGAGCTCTAGCACTCTCCTGAGAGAAATAGGACGTTTGACCTCATGGTCTATGCATTCTCAACCTGCCCACTGGAAGTGGACACAGGCCACCCACTGGATGCTGTAGGCCACTGGAGTAACGGGTGGTTGTGGGCCACCTGACATGGCCGCCGGGACCTGAACTGGAGTCCTCTGTAAGATTAGTATGCACTCGTAAAGACTGAGTCTGTTATTTATGGATCATCAGTACCTCTTTGATGGTATATCTGTAGCAGCCTACAGCCTGAACTACTTACTATCTGACTCCTGTAAGAAAAGGTTGCAGGTCTGTGAAACTAGAGCTAAGAAACAGTAAAAGGCTAACACACCATAAGGAAGGGAAACCTGAAGATAAAAACGTTCTTCGCATTGTGAGAGGATAGCACATAATAAACAACAACTCTTGCTTCTTACTTTTCCCCAGAGATAAATCTAGCGCAGACTGGTTGACTGTGAAGCAAGAGAACAATAAAGAATGTTCTGGATCTTCAGTTAAAACGTAGTATGCCCCATAAGGCGAGCCTCTCATAAAAGTGTATATATACATGGTATAAAATTTATTCCTGTGATTTTTCCAAGTTCCACGATTCATGCCTTTTGTTGATTAGGATTATCAGCCACAGATCTGACGTAGAATGTACATCACTGGTAGAAAAATAACACAGTAAGCCAATAATGGCCATTGAGGAATAAGAGGAAAGGGAGCAAATTATGATGACTTTGAACAGGATTGAATAAAAGACGGGGCCAGTGAGCTGGGAGAGAGGCAGTAGCCGAGGATTCGAGTGGAGGTGTGCTTCAGAGAAGGGTCCAGATGATGCGATAGTGCCTGTAGCTGGCTAGTGAAGCATACTTGGAAATCTTGGTGACTGCGCTTTGTCGACTTTCTAATCCAATAAAACAAAAAGGTAGGATTCCAGAGTACATCCTCTGTTATATGTGAGGCCAGGCTTCCTGGAGTTGTTCATTACCACCCACAGTAGCGTCAGCAGGACCAGCACTAGTAGGTAGGTGGCTTCTTAAATCTCAGCCTAGAACTACTGAATCCGAAATGTGAGAGTAGAGCCCAGGAACACGCCTTTTTAACATTCAGCCTCCATGGACAGGGTTTCTCTGTGTAGTCTTGAGTGTTCTGGACTCATTTTGTAGACCAGGCTGGCCTCGAACTCACAGAGATCCACTTGCCTCTGCCTCCCTGAATGCTGGGATCACAGGCACGGGGCACCACACCCAGCTCTCGCTCAGTCTCTTATCTTTCTAGGGCAAAAGGCACAAATAGCATAAATTATATCACATAAATCCTACCATTGCTACTCTCTTACATAGCATGTAAAAGGCAACTGAAAAGAAACTCCTCTAACTGACTTTTGAAACATGATATAACCTTAAATGTTTCCATCTTTCTTTAGTTAGTCATTATTCATATAAGGAATTTCAGACTTTTCAAAATTCTCATCCTGCTAATTGACTTACAGTCAGGTATATAGAAATCATAAATGAAAAGAATCCACCCTCTAAAAAGACTGTATGGACTCTCTTGCTTTTATTTTATTTTATTTTATTTTATTTTATTTTATTTTATTTCTAGGAAAGTAAACTGTTGTTACGATGGAAAGGCTAAATGCCTTTAACATACAAAGTACTGTGAAGCAGTGTTTCTTCTCGCCACAGGAGATGAGCTCTCTCTGTGATGCCTGGCAGACAGCCTCCTCCACAGTCCTAACCCTGCACTCCCTGCCTTTGTGCTTGCTTCCCAGCTCCAGGCATTAACAGGGTTGCTGTCTCCTGTGTGGTCTTTAAGGAAACAAGAACTAAGAACCGCCCAACTGGGATAGCTATAAACATCCAGAAAACTGCCAGATGTACTCTGCCTCTGCCAGGTTTCTGCGCCCCTCCCTCTTGTCTCACCCTTCAGTACCCAGTCTGCAGAGAAGGATTTAATTTTGCTCTGGAGAGAGAATCTTCCTCTTGGTGGGAACCCACACGGGTCATGATGATGCTAATATAAAACGTGAGCAAAACATCACAACCCCCTGCCCCCCTGTCCATCGGTAGTCCTGCTGAGAACAATCCTGGTAAAGCGGGGCCTTCTGTGGACCACTATGACCACTGTGGTTCCAGCGCTGCCTGCTTTGCTTAGAACACCACCACCCTCTTATGTGCTAGGCATAACACATGCATTTCTAATTGTGACGGTCACTAGCTAAAAAAAAAAGAAAAAAGAAAAGAAAAAAAAGCTACAGGGGTCATGAAAAAAGTCACTCCCGTGATTAAGGTAGCAACAAGACCACCCACAGTAAAATCATGAGCCATGGAAAACATAAGAGCTGGTTACTTAAAGCCCCACAGATTGCTTTTGTGACCCGTATCAAATATTATCATAACATTTCTTATTAAATAACTGCCTTTTCACTGGATCTATCAGAAGGCTTCATGAGCCTTCACTTCTGAAAATACTACCTGGCTGTTGGTTCAGGAAGCTCAGCAAATAGCTTCTTGCATACCATATCTTGCTGTTGAGATCAAATGCTCTATATGATAACTCATGAATACAGCACAGGACAGCCTTGGAACCAGCCTTGGCCCACTGCCCCTCCTTAATTGACTCATGCCTATGAGTTCTGAGCCATGGGTTCGAGTCCAGGCTCTGGCAGAAGACAACTAAGTTGACCTTCTTTTCCTTGAGGGTCAGTGTGAACAGAGCGCATTCTTAGGTCTGCTCGGTAACAGTGAGAGATGTTATTATTGATAGGGTATACCTTCTCCCTGTAATTACTTCTCCCTGTGGGATAAATAGAGATAGAGATCTCATTTCCAAAGCTCAACATTCTATTTGGATTTGCTTTCAATAAAATATCTATGAAGTGTCTTCAGCATGATCCCTACTTAATGGGATTTAGTTGTTAAGCTTAATTCGTATCAGATTTACTAAATGAGAGATCACTGTCAACTTATTGTTAATTGAATTCAATAAAATCAAGGTTTCTATAATTAATGTGAACTACTTAATCTTTTAGTTCCATGAATGAATATAATTTTCCGAACGTAGGTTTCTTCTCATCTAATGACTTAGTAACATTTCAAGGAAAATAAATGTATTGTGAGTTCTTTTCTAATAACTCTTAATATCAAATTAAGTAAATCCAAATATTTAAAACACTACATAATGAAAAAAGCAAAACATTATACTAAAAATGTTATTATGTTTTGATTATCAGCCAAAATTCATGCAGTAATAATTGAAAAGTGGCTTAGTACAGCTGTGGGGTGACTTTCCCTGAGATAAAGTGAATAAAACATCTTTCCAGCCCATAAAGAGCAACACAGGAGAGCCACACAATGATTCCCCCACAAATCTGTCTTGGAGAAGCAGCATGTGTTTGGGATTACTTTCAGGAGTGTGGGTGACGCAGAGGCAACGTTGAGCAGCCTGCTCTACTGTGGCTTCGTGCAGATGCCTCACCGCTGGAGCGCCCTGCCCTACTTGCAGGCAATCCTCGAGGACACTGCTCTTCTCCAGCTTTTGTTTACTGCTTATATAACCTTGGAGAGAAGCCTTGTGACTCGTGTAACTTTGGTGAGGTTCCCGAGCCTCTCATTTCATTGATTCTTATGAGTCTCCCTCCTCCCTCCAGAAGGGAAACGTTTCAGTGGAGAGGATAAATGCCATCAGCTGTACAAAACCTAGTGGCTGCAGTGTCAGCCCGTGCGCTGACTCCCTCGAGGCCGGCTACATTTCAGGGCCTTGTTTGTATATATAAGGTGAGAGGCTTGGATGAGATGGGAAGATTTACGTTCCCTTAACTGTTAATTCCCTGATTCTGTTTACTGTAACAAGATCTCAGAAAAGTTTCCCTTGTTTCTATTTGGAGGATGACGTGTTCACGGGAGTTGATAGAGCAATTAAATGAATATGCTAGGACCCACCAAGCAATCCCTAAACCCACTGCCTTGTGGCTGGTCAGGCCCCTCTGCCCTGGGACCTACTAATTGCTCTTAAACACATCCTAGACGTTGGTTCTCCTTAGTTACATGGCTTCTCTGCCATTGTCGTGGCTAGCTCCTTTGGGTCCAAGAAGCAGTAGTTACAAAGTCATCCGATGGGCCTCCTGTGCCTTTACTTGATTTCTCCCCCTGGGAATTTCTTTTAAAACCATGGTGAACTATGACAACTGGAAAGTTGATCTTACTTGAATGCCTTGTTTTACTTTGATGTGTGTGTGTGTTGGGGGCGGGGCGGGGTGTGTGTGTTGTGTGTGTTGTGGGGGGGGGGCGGGGTATTTATGCAGTGTTCTCATGGATAGGAGAATGCGGATCTGGGGCCACAGAACGGTAGCTGCCAGGGAGAACAGTGATCGGCCTGAGACTTTTAATGGGCTCCCACAAAGACTGCTTATCCCTTCTTTCTTATTCTTGAACTTCATAACTATTCTGTGGAACTGGAATTGTAAATGTCTTGTGTCTGCACCCAGCACATTCCTGAGTTTTTAATTTGTGTGAGCCTAAAGGATATTGTTTCAAAAATCTTGCCTTCTCTGGTACGGCTGTGTCTCAGATAATGGATTTCTATGGTTTTCTGCAGAAATTTAAAACCCATTTCCTTATATTCAGGATGTTTCTTATAAATTGCACGATGATGGAGCCAGGAAGATGGCTAAGTGGGTACAAACACTTACTTTGCAAGTGTAGGTCCTGAGTCCAAACCCCATCATATACACAAAATGCCAGACATGTGGGTACCTGTAACCTTGGCATTTGCAGCACATATAGACAGCTCCAGAAAGTCGCTGACAGCAGGGTTTAGTGAGACCCTGTCTCAAGGTAATAAGATGGAGAGCAATAGAGCCAGACATTTACCCTGCACCTACTTCTACACATGTGCATGTAGGCATATGTGGGCACATGTGTGCAAGCACATGCCCATGTACACACACAGACACACACTAAACATTGATAGTCTAAGATGATAAATCACTCAAGATTATAAGCATATGAATACCTGTACACTCTTAAGTTATGGGCATGAAAATATTTCAAATCAGAGAGAAAAAAAGATGCACTAAAGGAGCCTGGGAAGGTGGTTGTAGGGGCACATGCTTGTCATCACCCCTCTGATGAAGCTGAGATAGTGAGGTCAGGAGTTTGAGTCTAGCCTAGCCTCTGTTGCTAGCCCCCCCCCTCTCTCTCTCAAAAAAAAAAAGCATCTGGGAATTTGGATAGATTAATCATCTGAATGTTGATTTAACAACTTTTGCTTTGTAAAAAAATTAATATATGTATTACTATTGAACATAAGTTCAATTATTCAAGAGGCTCTCTATTGAAGGCATGAGAGTTAAAAATGGCAAACAAACAATGTGCAGATTTGACATATAAACATATATACACATATATATGTATATATATGCTTTGCAATAAAGGTTCAGTGAATTGTTTATGTGAAAACATACTTACTATATATATGTCACACATACTCTTTTGCAACTTAATTTTCTACGGTCTAGACGTATGTATTTATATCTAATAAGTTATTTCTATATGTAAATAGCTGATGTCATTCCACAAGAAATGCAGACAAACTAATATTATACGCTTGACAGAAGAATGCACATTGCCAGCCAACATACAAGTAGATGTGTGCCTTCACTAAGACTCAAGGAACCAGAAGCTAAAACAAAAAACTGAAACTTAAAATCCCATCAAATGGAGAAAATGAAAACCAATACTCAGTATTTATTAGGTATGGAAGAGGGGCCTCATGGAAGGCTCTACTGTGGTACCCTGTCTTGCCACAAGCCCAAAGGCGGCAGAGGCACACAACTGTGGATTGAAAGTAGGAGTCACATAACTCCTTCCTCTTTGTAACTTGGTTTCCCTCAGCTAGTTTGTCTTGTAGGAAAGCTGACTAATATACCTCGTCATTAAAAAGTTAAAAATACATAGGGCATAAGCACTGAGTCTTTCAGCAGTCAGCGGTTCTCTACGTCAGGTTTGTAACCATTTTAAACAAGCAAGTGTTCCCTTTCCAGATGTTTAGCACATCTGTAACTCTTCTCTGGCCTCTATCTCCTCTCCACTGAACCATGTTCTATATAATATGGTCCTAGAGATTTTCATTTACAGGCATTTTACCATCTTCTGCTGTGTCACGGTAGACTTTATGACTTCACTATATGCCATTGCAGAACTATCTCATAGCTGGCATTTTTAAAGCATTTCCTCTTTATTGCTAAATATAGGTTAGTTATGTAACATCCTTCTACTAAATCCAGCTGCAGTGAATATCTTAGCTTCTATGTCCTCATCCTTTGGTTTTCCTGTGGTACAGATTTTCAACAGTGAAACCACTGTATCAACGAGTAGATGTGTTTTTAAATTTAAGAAATACTGATGAACTGTCCCCAGCAAAAAGCTATATCAAGCTGTATCAACAGAAAACATGGCTAAAAATCTCCCTCTCTTAAAGGTTCGACCTCTGGATTGTACCATGGGTGACAACCAAACTTTTAACACACGGGCCGTGTGGGACATCGAAGATGCAGCCCATTGCAAGAAGTTACAACTCCTTTATTGTGTTGAGAGGCAAAAGATGTTTGTCTCTCGTCTAGGAAACAACTCAGTTGTGGACCAAAGAGAAAGAATTTGGTTAGAAGTTTATTGTAACAGGTCTTGATGCTCATGGATAAAATTAAATAAAAAGGAGGACGTCTCTTTTTTTTTTTGTTATTACATTAGTCGTATCTGGAATATTTAGCTCAATGATTCTTCTCTGTTTACTTAATTTGTTGTATTTCGTTGATAGTATTTACAGATGTTTAGTGACAATACCTCCTTCTGTGATTTACCCACTGTAGTTCTCCTAGTGAACTGATTGTGTGTGGGAAATTAGGAAGGAGATGCAGATGTGGGGAACAGTGCCAGCCTTTCTTGTCTCCACGGGCAACCTGATCTCATATTGATAAAGTTTGCAATCTCTTCTGCAGTTCTTTCTGATTGTTCATTGTTGCTGTTGCTGTTTTAATGAGAAGCTGAAAGGAGCCAAACCCACTTGCTTCATTCTCTCTACTAATTTAATTTCAAAGGAGAAATGCTCCAGCCCAAATAAGTAAGGGCACACGGGTGGACCCAGGAAGCCTGATTCAACACGTCCAATCAGTTGCTTCTAAATGTTAAGATACATTCTTGAGAGATGCCCCTGTGTAAGAAAGAGAGGCAGGGCAGTGAAGAAATGATTTCGTGAGAATGGCTTTTGCCATCTCTGCTCACACAGCCCTTGTTTAACTTCATCATCAAGATTCGTTGTTGAACTGTACCAAAGATACAGACAACAATGAAGAAAACGGAACCACTCGGGATTTTAATTACACCTAAGAAACTCAGACTCTTGCGAAATAACTTTCTCGTTTAAAAAGGAACTGGGGGTTGCTCAGCATACAGTGAGTCATCTTTGCACGAGTGCAATAGAACTCTAGGGGCGCTCAATCGTTAGCGTGGTTTTTAGCTTTCACAGGTAAGGCAGAAGGTAGCTGGTGCAGCCACCGTCCTGTTACTGAAATCACACAGCGAAGACTTCAGAGGGGCTGCTGCAGTCAGTCTTTGTGCTGCGCCCCCCGCCTCGCCCCTGCCCTCACCCCCCATCTTGTTTCTCTACTCAGAGCTGCCTTGTTTCCCCCCAAACTATCTGGAATTACTTAATGTTAATGTTTTCTGGTTTTACTGTTTACCTAGGACTCAAATGTTAAGTATTAACATGGGTAACTCCCTTTTTCTTACCTCATAGCCTTGTATTTGTATTTACTTAACTGTTATTTTGCAAGAAGAAAATCTCATCTTTCCTTCCCCATGTTTGCACTTGGTTGTTTGTTTGTTTGTTTGTTTGTTTAACTCACAAACACAGTTCGGCTTAGTCTCTGTTTGGTTTTGTTTTTTTTTTCCCCAGGAGACGTTAGAGCTCCCGATGGATGATGCTGAAGTGATGGGGTCTGCAGCAGTGTCCGAAGTAATTAAGTACGAGTACCACGTTTTATACTCTTGTAGCTACCAAGTTCCGGTTCTCTACTTTAGGGCAAGCTTTTTAGGTAAGGCCATGTCTAAAGCTGAAAGCAAATTTATAAAATGTACATATCAGACAGGAAGCGTATTTGGAAAATCGTTTCTGAGATGGGGAAAAAAAGTAGAGTTAAAAATAAAAAAAAGCTGTGGGTGAGGTAAGGTTTTACCAGTAACATTTCTCATGCTTCAGGAAGAAAATCAAGACCTCATAGTGAATGACATCATCCCAACTCTAAATCCGAGCTTCAAGCTTTTGGCCTCTTGCCTGAAGTTGACTAAGCCCCCTGGCCTTTCTCGACTTTAAACAAGTGGGAACAACTTGAGGGCTGCAATGTTTATTTACTTCTAACTTTGCAATAAAAGTTTCTTCCTATCTCAAGTGATGCCATTAACTCGGAAGCTCCTGGGTTCTTTGACCACGAGCTCATGGGTAGTTCAAGGATGTCTGTGGGTTAGAGTAAGGTGTAGTTTTACAAATAGCAGTGACACTTCCTTTAGCCGTCTATGCATCTCAAACACCTAGCGTCTTGCAGTTAGTTAACTCATTCCACTGCCAAGAAGGTAAGCACCCAGTCTCCTCGGAGGCCTCTGCTAAAAAAGCGTACTTAGTGGCAGCCACAGGGTGTACTCCCCCTGCAGCTTGAGGAAACTTCTCAGTGTGCACCCGCTAAACCGAGGTGGCTTCAGGATACCTTGTTATGCTCAGAGCTCCTGCCCAGCCCACCTCTTCCTTACCTCGCGTCTCTTTTTGTACATGGCTTTTCTCAGCAACACTTTGCATCTCGAGACTTCTAGCTCCTGGGTAGCTAAGACATCCGAATTTAGCCGACGATATTTTATTTTTAATTAAAAAGTAGCTTAAGCTGCTTTGAATGTGTGTGTGTGTGTGGATTTAATCACTAGCTGCCTTTATATTGTCTAATGGTCTCCAGTTTTGCAGTGCTAAGGCCGTTTAAGGAGCACTTAGGATTTAGAACGAGAGCAGATTCTTACAGACTCCCCGGTGAGAAGATTTTAATCTGAGGTGCAGTTCCTAAGAACTGACACTTTTGGGTAAATTCTCAACGTGGGACTTGAGGACTGAGGGCGCAGTTTACTAACTCTCAGATCTTGTTGCAGATTGGTCTGTACGGTTATTCTAACCTTTAAAACATTCACTTTGTTGTAGTTATATTTACCTGGAGTCCAGAGGTGAAAGAGGATATCTTGTCTGTACACTGTGCTCTCGCTACTAAGGGCGGGGGATGTTTGTTATGTGGGGTGGAGGCAGTGGGGAATGCCTTTCCTGATTCTACCTCGCAGTCGCTCTATCTAGCACCTTCTAGATGCAGAAGACAAGCCAGGGCTGCAGGTAGAGGGCACAGGGCAGTCGCGCTGGCTCTTCAGTGCTGTTCTCTCATATAATCAGTATTCACTCGAAGCATCCAAGCACCAAGACAAGTTCCCCGAGACAAAACAAGCCGTTTAGCTTGTCGGCATCAGGGATGAGAGGTGCTGCAACATGGCTGCTTCTAGCGGGAAGTGGGTCTTGCTGAGGCTGCTGGATGAGCTCACACTGGTGCTGTGCTCTGCGCGTGCCAACAGCTCCCCTTACAGCACAGCACAGTGATTGTTCCTGCAAGTCCAATTATATTTTAATGGCATTAGTGTGCTTCCTGCATGTCTTTCTGCATGGGGATTTTAGTTCTTAAAACATACGTACACAACTAGCATTCTTGGACCTATTTTTAGAATTTGAAGACATTCTTCATTTGTGGCTGATAAAGAAAACTAGAGGTCATTTATTTTATGTGGATATGTTTCCCCTACCTCTCATTCTGTTTTGTATAGAATTTGTCTTTTAGTTCTTTGTATTCTAGAATTCATTTAATATTTGTTTAGGCACATTGAAATATGAAATTATTTGTTATAAACCATATTGGAATGTTTTCTCGTGGAGAAAAATGAAAAATGGTTCATTCTGTTATCATCTTTGCACTTTTAATTTTTTGTTCTTACCTAACCTAAACTCTGGGGCATTCAAAAATGTATCATCCTTCATTCATGAGTCATAATTTTTCATTTTTCCCCCTAGTCCAATCCTTCTCTTGATGTCTGGTTAGCCTGGCTGTTTGTGTGTTAACAGTCTGATGCTGAGATTGAATTCCTACGGTCTTCCTCTTATTCCAGGTCCAGGTTTTTCTTTGTTTCCTTCTGAGAAAATCCGACCTAGAAACAAGATGATTGTAAAAGTTCTTGCCCAAGGGTTTTTCTTTCTTTCATTTTTTCCTCTTTCTTTCCTTCCTTCCTTCTTTCTTTCTTTCTTGTTCTTGCAAAAATAGTTCATTTGTCTTGTTTGTTACAGAAGTTAGAGTTCTTATTGCATCTGTTAGTAAAAATAAATTTCTCTGCTTAACTTTGAATTGTGTGTGTGTGTGTGTGTATAAAGTCAAAAGCGAGGGTTTGGCAGTTCCCGTTGAAATTAACTTTGCCCCTTTTATCAACTGGTTGAGATTTCTTCTGAATTCGTTTTAATTCTTGAAAGGCAGATGCACTGTTCTCTGAGCTCCCGTTAGTCCACTGTATGATCCAGTGTCAGCTCGGCCAGCTGCTGCCTGAGAATGAGCCAACATGCCGACTACCCTGTTATTCCCATGTCCTATGTCGCATACCCCATCTTATCATGCCGTCAGCTCAGAAACCGCGGTGTAATGAAGTATCTGTTCATTTGTCCCCTCCTAGAACATATAAAAAGTAGTAAAGGGTGTTAATGTTGATTACCTACGAAGTGAGAAGCATTGTTGTGGGTCTGTGCTTGATACTTAGGTGGCATCTAAACATACATAAGCACTCATCTTGCTAATTTTGTTATTTATAGTATCAGCTGTAGGGAAGCATCAACAAATGCTTATTTGATGAATCAGTGGTGAAGAATCTCTTAAGCACTTCTAACTGTAGCCAAAAGACTAAAATAGTGTGATTGTAGTACTGTTTTGACTGTTGTGAAATGTTATAAGGAAGAAGCAATGCTGTCCTTGCCAGGGGACCTAGGGCCAAACCATTCACTTATAGATCTTTACCGTTTAATCAGTTGCTTCTCAGAGACTGTAGAAATAGTAGACGTGGAAAACTGGAGCATCCTGAAGACCCAAAGCATGAGCCCAGCCTAGTAGAGTAGCTGTCCTATCTCCATAAAGACATGTCTTTAATGTCTTTATTTGATTCTTGTAGGCAGACAACCAACTTCAGATTGCATTTTACTACAGGCCCTTGGGAACATGGTTCCTTTTCCTCTTATTTTCGCTGCTGCTGCTGCTATTAAAACAGAGTCTAACTCTGTAGTCTAGACTATCCTCAAACTCAACATCCTCCTGCTTCAGCCTCCAGAAAGCTTGTTTCTGGATGTGTACCACCATGCCTATTCAAGAGCATGGACCGAAGACAAGGGAGTCTTTCTCAGTGTTCTTTTCCTCTGACTGCTTTTGCCCCTGTAGGTTTGGGCAGGGCGAGGGTAATACTATTTGTCATCAAGTGTTTGAGTGAGAGGCTGCAAATATAGAACATAAAGAGTCTGGTTTTGAGCAATGCCTTGTGGTCTGTGCAGCCATCCCCACAGGGCACCAGCACTATCCCATATATTCTGCTGCACTTTATTTTGATACCATTTACTTTTGTGGTGCCAGAGACTGGCCGAAGGCCTGGCCTGTGCTGGTTGTGAGCTCTCCCACTTAGCCCTGCACACTGCTCTTGAAGCTCTCTGTATCAGAGTTATTTGTACCATGACAAAGCCTCCTTTTCTCATCATTTCTATTGTTCTGTGGACTTTTTATGTCCTCTCTTTCCTTGATGGACTTGGCTGGTAGCAAACCGCAAAATGCTGGCAGTGTGGTTTCAAGAGTCTCAACTGGGTGGCCCTCATCTCACCAGAGTCAGGGCTTTAAACACTCATTCTGTCAGCTTAGCTGGAGATTTTTATATTTATTCTAGATTGAATTCTGACTTATTTCTTCCATTTTCCTTTTTTTTTCCTTCTCTTTCTTCTTAATCTTTATTGAGAAATGGACCAAGTGGTTCTTCTCATTTTTAAATATTTAATTCTTTGGCTGACATACGTGTTCTTCCTGGGAGCTATTTTGACATATTTCCTTAATTAGTCAGAAGGGTTGCTGTAGACTGGGGAAGGAGACATCTCTCCCCTTCTGCAGCTGAAGTCTGTCTTATTGGCCCAGAAAGCAAGGATATAGAATTTAAAGTGCACCCCAGATACTTCATGTAGAAGATTTGTTCAGTTGTTATGGGCTTACAGGATGCTCCCAGAGAAGTGGAGTGAAAGAAATAGCCAAACAACAATTTTCTCTCAAAGGTAAGATAAAACAAAGCAAGGAAGAGGTTCAGATAAAGAATAACAAAACCTGAAATTCTAGTGCATAAGTGGTCAAGGTGAAGGCCCAAGAACATTGTTTGGGTTTCAGGGCATGAGAAGTCTTTGGTTTGAAGTGCACAGAGGAGACCTAATAGGACAAGGAAGATGATTCAGATGGAATTGAAAAATAGAAGCCAAGGATTTTTATCTATGTCCTATGTTCTGAGGGACAGTGGAAATGTGTGCCCAGCTTTGGGGATGGAGTGACCAAGGCCTGCTTAGATATCAGTGCAGAGCTGTGTGGCTTAGAGGTGCCCTCTTAAGAGATGCATGGAAGAAATGGTTGACAAGATAAAGGGGGGGGGGTCAAATATGGATGAGTTAATCGATAGGAAGGAGTTGAGACATACAAAATGAGAAAAAAAGTGGGCCGAGTTCAATTTCCTAGAAATCAAGACACAAATGAATAAATGAAGGGTGAGACTGCAATGGAAGGAAAGGAGTGGGATGCTTTCTGTTGTTATCAGCATTATTAAAATTTCAAATAGTGCCCTCTTGTAAAAGATGAGCTGGAAAGAACATATTTTGTATTTCTGTGGTCAAACTACTACAGTTGAATGGGAGTTAAGGAAAAAAGTGGATAAGGCTGAAGCAAAAACGATTTAAGTTAATTATTACAATAAGCAGAAAATTGAAAACAAATCAAGAGATAATCTATCGTAGAATTTCATCTGATTATAACAACCTTTAGACAGTTCGTGATTTTATACTGTTTATGTAAGCAGTAGTTAGTATAACAGAGGTCCCATCAGTGACTAGAACATGAATTTGCTGAATCAACAATGGAGTCTAGAGGGTAAAATGAGATGTGAATATAGCTGGGCTTTCGCACCCACCCGCAGTGTGGATAATGACACAGAGGCTTTGTAAGATTTTAAAGTTTAGGCATTTTAGCTGAGTAGATTCCCAGCCAGCTTTCTGGGTTAACCCAACTAAATCTGGCACTATGCCCCACTGTATGGCCCGTTCTACCTCTTTGCTCTTGTTCATGTCTGTCGGTCACCTCCTGTGTCCCCTGGTAAATCATCAGTGTCTGAACCTTCTCCCAGGGTTCCTTTCTCTCTCTGGGAAGTTCCACCTTCCACTTCCTGCCCAGCAATTGGCCTACAGCTAATCAGATACATTTCTAGAATGCCTTAGGGAAGTGAGGAAGGAGCAATTCCAATATCCTGCCAACATTTAGCTCTCTGCCAGCGCAGAATTACCAATTGAATATAGAGACACACCTTCACACAGTGTACCCCAACATATGAGGAGCAAACAGTGAATGTTATTAAGAAAAATACTGAAAATGTAGTTAACTAATACAAAGAAGTACAACCTGAAAAGTCACAATCATAGAGAAAATTTAGCAAGAATGATTTGTCGAGTCCTGTACATGTTTAAAACATTTGGAGGACTTGGGGAGTGGTAGGAGGGATATATGGTAGGACCTGATAATCATAGAATGATAACAAAAAATTCAAGTTCATTAATAACACAGCAAAGAAATGTGAAAAGTGACATTGATAGAGTTAGCACCTAACAGCACACGTACGTAAGCCAAGAGTCGTGGGCGAGGACACACAGACAAGGAAACTCATGTTCTCACTGGGAAACACTGCACTGGAGTTCGCTGGGCAGGTGAGGGCCTGTGCTCCTCTATAAAGGACATTGTCCCCTTTTACTCCAGACAAAACAAAGCCAGCTTGAAACAGTTAGGAAAGCACAGGACTCCACAGCCTGGCACAGTGGCCCATGGATGCAACTCGGAATGAGAGACAGAAGCATATGGAATTCAAGTCCAGCCTCCAGTCCTCAGCTGCCTAACAAGCTGGAGGCAAGCCTGCATTGAGTGAGACACACACACACACACACACACACACACACACACGCACGCACGCACGCACGCGCACACACACACACACGTGTGCATAGACATGTGTGTGCATACAGGTACCCCACATATTATATGTGGGTATATATGTGTGCATGTGTATACACATAATCAGTAAGTGGACAAATGGACTGACCAGAGAGTTGTAACATGGAGAAATACAAATAATTAGTAGATAATTTAAAACTAAAAATTACCTTTTATGTGCTGTTTGTGAATATGCCTTATGAAATAGGCAGTCATATAACTCTCATATAGTTGTCATATAACTAAAAAGCATATTACATGCATTTTTCTATTCAAATTACCAGACAGATAGCTGACATTTTAAAAAACTAGGTCTGCTAGACTTTGGTTTCCTAGCATCTACCTGTTGGCTCACAACTGTTTGTAGCTACAATTCCAGGGAATCCAGCGCCCTCTTGCCTCTGTGGATGTCAGCCCACGTGGGGAAGGTGCACTTTCATACGTGCAAGCAAATACTCCTGTAAGAGAAACAGGAAGATGGAAGCTTTAGATAGCCCTAGTTGAAGCAGTATTGGTCGAGACCACTAGTAGGAGAAACAGCAGCACAACCATAACTTATAGAAAGTTCCTACAAATGGGCACACACAGTGTGGCAGCAGAAAATGCCAGGCCTGGAGCCTTGCTTCTCAGTGCTTACTCCTTACTGTGAACTTGGGGAAGGTGTGCGTCTGAGTGCTTTCTTTTGTTGCGTCAAAGCAAACTTAGACACCAAAATAAAAATCAATCTTTTAATAAGTGGGATTGATAATTTTGAAGACAGTCACTAAGGCTTTTAAACATGCTGTCTTCATGAGATGAAAGGAATGGGAAATGGGCACAAAAAGCTGAAAACCCCTTGGAAATGGATCCCAAAGCCAAGTGAAGAAGCCCTTTGGCCTCAGTGGTGCAGTTCTTAATTTCTCTCCCGGGTTGGGAATACATTTGGATACCGAGAACCAGACATATACTCTATCTGCTTACGTGGATTCCCATAAGGTGTTTTATATAAATGTAAAACATTTATTCAGTGAATTTTAAATGGTGATTATTGCCTTTGTTTTTTTAGTAAGAATTGGGCCTATTTCTCTAGAAGTGGTGTTGAATTGTGTTCTCATCTATCCTTATTCCTGAATATTAACCATAAGACAGTATGAAGATGGTTTTAGAATGTAGAGATGAATAAAAGAAATCAGAGATGAACGATGCCCTTGGGGTACTAATAGCATAAAGAAAATAAGTCAGGCCTAAAATCCATTGTGAGAGATAGAATATGCTCAGGACCACAAGATAGATTAAAAACTGACACCAAAATGCAGGGGGATGAAATGTCTTTGACCTGGGGGAGGTCGAGAAAGTCTCAGCAGGGCCTGGGGTTCATAGATGCCGTGACGGGGAATGGGCAGGGCAGGTCTAGTGAGAGAAACAGGAAGATGAAAGCTTTAGATAGCCCTAGTTGAAGCAGTATTGGTCGAGACCACTAGTAGGAGAAACAGCAGCACAACCATAACTTATAGAAAGTTCCTACAAATGGGCACACACAGTGTGGCAGCAGAAAATGCCAGGCCTGGAGCCTTGCTTCTCAGTGCTTACTTCCTTACTGTGAACTTGGGGAAGGTGTGCGTCTGAGTGCTTTCTTTCATCGCGTCAAAGCAAACTTAGACACCAACAATACTGTTGCATAGATTTTTGAGGATTCTAGTCTTTTCATGAGACAGGATTTGGCCCTGAGTATGTGTAAGTCGTGGTGGCGGCTGAGCTCTGTGCCTGAGCCTCACAAGACCATGGGAAGGGAGACATCTTTTCTAGTCTCCATGCTCAGTAATAAAACTGAGTCCTTTCAGGGATTCCTGCGACTTACTCAGTGTCCAGGGCAACTGTGGACTCAATCTCCATACCTGTTTTCATTTTTCAATGTCACCACTCAAATAATCGATTGAAAAATTTAAGCCATATGAAATGAGTGAATCAATTGGCAGTGTAGGTAGATGAAGTTGCCATGAGCTGTGTTTTCAGAATTCTTAGATAGATTTTTTTGAGATTAATAAAGACACCAAGTATTAAATGTTTATAGGAATAAATGGAAATTACAGAATTAGCTAGCCAAGTAGCTGATGTGAATGTACATGAACAATTACACTCATCTCATAGCACAGAGTAATTTTCTCACTGAAGCAAAAATGAATTTTCTCCTTTGGTGGAGCATCATCTCTGCCTCCCTATGGAGTATGACATGAATTTTTATATCCTTCCAAGCTCTGTGGAAGGCCAATCTATTCAACAATGGCATATTTCATTATGAAAAATCCACTCCAGTTTCTTTCTTATTTCTAATGACCACATCTAGGATATTTCTGTTAAACTTACTATGCATAATTTATATTCTTTCTAATCAGTTTAGGAGTTATCTTCTAATTTTTTCTTTTTAGTCTTTAGTGTGTGGCTTGTACTAGAATTGGGTACTACTAGGAAAGCATGGTATTATGGGATTCACAAAAACTAATATTATTGTGAAATTTAATTTAGAAAGCTGTACATTTTGAGTAATGTATAGTTCATTTGACATGTAAGTTATTATTCAATTGAGAAATTTTTATGTACAAATGTTAAATGATACTGGAAGTTGCTAGAGATTATACTTTTTAGTTATTCCATTTTTTTTGCCCCATGTCTCTTGCTCTTTTTCTACTGCTCTAGCATAAAGTGTCTATTATAAATCCAGCTAACACAAGTGCATAGTGGGTACTCAGTAAACACCTGTTAAATAGATGGCCTCTAGTGCTGTGTTAATGGTATGGGTCTCTTCTGAAGTTAGCTTGGCTTCCATGTGAATTTTCCACGCTTTTAGAAATTGTACTAGGCTTCTCCCTTGAGGTGATTCGTGTGAGTCCTAGACAGGAGGAACCAGTGCTGGTGAGTGATTCCCAGCTGCTGAGGAGAAGAGACGCCATCACGCACCTCGCTTGGAACCCTCTGACCTGAACACGTTGGCACAGAATCCTGCATTTAGTGTACTTAGCTAAGGATTTATTTGTGTTCATATTTTTTAAGTTGAAGTGCTGCTTCTTCAGTTTTGAGAACACATTATTGTATACCAAATACTTTACTTCTATATCATTTCATCCCTGTTTATATGCTGAGATTCTTTACATAGTTGGCTGTCTCAGTTCAACAGGATTTCTAAAGACTCTACTTCAGTTTGACATCATTGGGATCATAATCGTAGTTGAACACATGTCAAATGCAGTACATACAGTGTATGCTAGGGTTTGAAGGATTGCCGATGAGGTCTTTGTTGTTGCTGTAATATAAAAGGTAACAAAATCTACTTCTTGTGTGTCTTTGATCATGAAGGGATAAGCTACAGCGAGGCCGATGAGCCCTGGAGGCCTAGGGGAGAGAACCCACGTCATACTCAGGTCACACCATCAAAGTGATGAAACGAAATGTACTTGTACTTTTTAGAGAGCGAGTGGTGAACAGAGGCTGAAGAGATTCACAACATTTCAGAGGAAAAGCGAAGTGTAGACTTGATTTTCTTCTAGTCCTTTTGGGTAGAGGTTGACAGGTGGTTACCCATTAAAAGAGAAATTAGTTTGTGTCAACAAAATCATTTGTAGCACAACATGAAAAATAAGATAAGAATACCTTTAAAATATTATTTTTAAGATCTAAATGTGGGTCCAGCAAGAGCAAGATGTCTTAGCAGGTAAAAAAAAAAAAATTGTTTGTTGTCAAACCTGAGGGCCTGAGTTTCAGCCCCAGAACCTACATGGTTAAGGGAGAGAGCTGACGTAGTAAGCTGTCCTCTACACACCATGGTGTGTGCACACTGTGCCATACACACAAACACACATACAAAACAGTAAACATATGCATTTATTCATATATATGTGACCAACTACAGTAATAGAATCATGGAGTCCAGAATTTGAAATCGAAAAAAAAAAATCTTAAAAAAAAAAAATGCAGCCGGGCATAGTGGTGCATGCCTTTAATCCCAGCACTCGGGAGGCAGGGGCAGGCGGATCGCTGTGAGTTCAAGGCCAGCCTGGTCTACAAAGCAAGTCCAGGACAGCCAAGGCTACCCAGAGAAACCCTGTCTCAAAGAACAAACAAAAAAAAGTGTAGCTACAAAGTATTTGTTTTCCTTGTCTAGCTCTGACTATGGTTCCAAAGAACAATTCCACTGACAGCTCTTGTAGCATTACTGGAATCATTTAGCCTCCCTGGGTGACTATTTTGAAGAGAAGTGGTCTTTTAAATATTTAAGACCTGGAATGTTTGTTTAAAATGCTTAAATTCTAATCTTTATAGTCCTATCAGGCTTGCCACAATCTAGCAGAGGATGCCAACACAAGGCTTCCAGAGGCTTTGCAGTGACCCTTGAGAACGTGCAGACACACGCACACACACACACACACACACACACACACACACACACACGACGAGGACAGGTTATATGTGCAGATACACACAGAGAGACAGAGGGACACAGACACACAGACAAAGATGCAGATAAAGAGCACATGCAAAACAGCAAATTGTTGTTTATTTGTTTGTGTCTGTGTGTATGTGGGTGTGCATGTGTGTGGGGACACACATGTAAGTGCCACGGGTTGATGTCGCTTGTTTTTGTCACCTTCTACCTTATACACTGAGGCATGGTCTCTCACTGAACCTAGAACTCATCAATTGTAGTCTTACCAGCCTTTTTCTCCAGAGAAAAGAAAAACATCGTTCACATACAAACTCATGTATGAATCATTATTCATAGTTGCCAAAAAGTGGGAAAAAAATGCCAAATGCTCATCAACTGATGAGTGCATAAGCACCGTGTGCCATATAATGAACAAAATATAACTTGATTATAAAACAGAATGAAAGGCCGGTACATGCTATAACAGGGACACCTTCAAAAAACAATTCACAAAAGGCCCATCTGGTCATGTTCTATAAGTACGTATAAAATAAACACATTTGCAAAAACAGAAAGTGAGTTAGTGGTTTTCTGGAACCAGGCAGGTGAAGGGGTCACGAGGAATTGCTAGTAAGTTTGTGCTTTCTGTTTCAACTATTCTAACCCTGAAGTAACGCTTACAAAGCTCCAAGACTATCGTTGGCTTAGACACTTTTTTTTTTGAAATTTTTTTATTAATTTATTTATATTACATCTCAGTGGTTATCCCATCCCTTGTATCCTCCCATTCCTCCCTCCCCTCCCATTTTCCCCTTACTCCCCTCCCCTATGACTGTGACTGAGGGGGACCTCCTCCCCCTGTATATGCTCATAGGGTATCAAGTCTCTTCTTGGTAGCCTGCTATCCTTCCTCTGAGTGCCACCAGGTCTCCCCCTCCAGGGGACGTGGTCAAAGGCTTAGACACTTTCAACAGGAGAGTTGCATGTATCTGAACTGTATCTTGATAAAGCTTCCTTTTAGGTCTTATGTGGCCCATAAGAGCTAAGATCCCTCATCCTGCTTCTTGTCAGGCTCGCTGTGGCTTCACAGTGGTGCACAGTGTTTGCTCTAGACGTCACCTTCTCAGAAAAGTCTCAAACTGACCCCGCTCTCCTGGCTCCCACTCTACAGCCTCCTTTTTCTTTTTGCTGTAGTATATGTTGCTTCTTAACTTCTTTTATGATGTTTGTTGTTTAGTCTTGCATTCTTGCTCTCTGGCTAGAATATTACTTCCACAAAAAAACATCATTTTGCCAGCTGATGTCTCACAAAGGCTTGGCATATAGTAAGTGCCAAATAATATAAATATCTATTTCTAAAATTAACTTCTTATCTCATTACCCCAAGGAGAAAATTGAGGGGTGAGATACTAGTTCTTCTGGGTTGAATTAAAAGTTATTTTTCATTTTGACTTAGTAATTCCATTCCAGGAAATTTATCAAAAGAAAATAATTGAAAAGAAGAAAAATTGGTGTGGCTTCTTTGTGACTGCTTTGTGCCAGGTGGTGTTTCAAAGCTGGTGGTGTTTTAAATGGCCAACAGCAATACAATACTTAAGTAAATAAGAAAATTAGAGTGTAGCATGAGTACAGCATCACATGGTCAATAAAGTAAAAAAAAAAGATGGCTTTTAAGTAATGTGGGAAATGTTTACACTGAGTACAAAAATATAGAAACTTTGACCTCTACTGTGGAGTTAGGAAATCTTTATTGGGGCTGGAGAGATGACTCAGTGGTTAAGAGCACTAGCTGCTCTTCCAGAGGTCCTGAGTTCAATTCTCCGCAACCACATCGTGTCTCAGAACCATCTGTAAGGGGATCTAATGCCTTCTTCTGGTGTGCATGAAGACAGAGCGCTCATATGCATAAATAAATGTATTGTAAGGTCTTGAAACAAAAGAAATCTTTATGGAGGACTTGTAGTGTGCCAGACCCTGGTCCAGGTGACATCGTGCATTCAGGAATAAGAATGAAAAAAAAAAAAATCAAGATTCACATCTATAGATCTCCATAGTTGGGAACAGCAGGAAATGAGAAATCTGTAAGCCGATAACTTCAGAGTCCTGTTTGCTATGAAACAAGCCCAGTAGGGCACAGGGCTGATGGCTGCTGTGGCTGTGAGTGTGATCACAGAGTCCAATAAGCCCTGGTTCCTCAGGAAAAATGGCGTGGTGCAGATAAGCCAGTCAGAAGGGGTTGGAGAGCCTGGATTTTACCCTGTGAGGAGAGGAAAACCAGATTGTAGTTGGACATGAAATTCATGTCTGAAGTTTATAGTCAACAACCAGCACTGCTGCTTGGAGGACTAACAAAGGCCATTGTTGGAAGCTTGCACTTAAACCCCAGCGTAGCGCCAGTGGAAAGACAAGCACATGCAGAGAAATGTAGACTATTGGGACAGACTGATGGCCGAGAAAGAGATAGATATAGAATTATTGTTGGGTTCTGGTTTTTCCTCACTATGTGAGAAACAGAGAACACATGGTGATGTGCTAAGGTCTGTGTGTTGGGGGGTGGGTGCTGGGGTTACAACCTAGGGCCTTATACTTGCTAACCGTATGTTGTGCTAGTGATCTCCAGCCATGTTGTAATTTGTGAATGAAATTAATATCAAGGATGTAGAGAAATATATTGTTGCTAATCATTGTTTCTATTAAATGGCATAGAAAGTGCCCGAACACTATAAACACAGTATTTGCTTTCTTTTCTTTTTAAACTATAAAAGAGATAAAACTACAGAAGTCTTCTTTCTTTCTTTCTTTCTTTCTTTCTTTCTTCCTTCCTTCCTTCCTTCCTTTCTTTCATTCTTTGTTTGTTTGTTTTTATTGAAAATTCATAAGGATATTCTGATCGTGGTTTCCCCTCTACAGTCTCCTCCCAGATCCTCTCCTTGTCTCTCTTTCTTCAGGAAACAAACAGAGGAAAAAATAAAAACACACAGAAAAGCACAAGAAATACACACACACACACACACACACACACACACACACACACAAATCAAGAACCATAATATAAAAGCAAAAGATCAGTAAAGTTAAAAAAAAAAAATGTCCAGACGCAGTATGACAAAGCCCAAACAAAACAGAACACCATAGAAACACCACTGCGCTCATTTTGTGGTGGCTGTTACTTCTGGAATGGGGCCTTAAGTGTGATTTCTGCACCCAATGAGACTCTACGCTAGAAAACGAATTTTTCCTTTGTACGCGGTTGTCAACTGGAGAGCCTCTTGGTATGAGGGGAGAGCGTGTCCAGTTTCCCCTCTGGCCTTGACCTGTGCAGGCTCTGAGCCTTGTGCTCCAGTCCCCGTGAGTTCATGCGTGGAAGACCCTGTTTCCCTGGAGTCACCTATCTCTATGGCTCTTACTCTGCCTCTAGAACCACAGCCATTCTTATTCATCTTAATAACATGCATTTTTGAGATAAATAAAAATGCACCTTTTTGTCGGTTTTGAGCTTATTTTTAACCTTCATGATTGCTTTCTTAGTTCTTGAACATATAGCCTTTTAAGCCATGTACTCTACCGAGTTCTCTTCTTTTAGTCTGTGGGTTTGATGTGCTATGAAAATGTAAGCACTGGGCCTTGATTCTAGAAACAAATTGGGTGGAAATCTTGTAATATTTTCTGATACTGTTGCTGGGCTGCTCATTACTGTTCTTGTATAAACACTTCCAGCCTTTAGGATATGCTTAGGACATTGACTATTTTAAGGAATAAAATTAAAATTATTATTTACTAGTAGCAGATGTTAAAACCCAGCTTTCCTCTCTGGATCTCAAAAGTTTAGTGATAAGAAACACATTGTTTATTATTTTATATACATTTGTGTATATGCATCTTAATGCATATGCATAGAGCATTCAGTGTCTCTCTCCTCAGAGGAAGCATGGCCCGAGAAGAGTACTAGACTGTGTGTCTTGAAGCCAGGCTTACAATTCCATCACACGTGTGAGCTGACAGCATAATCTTGGAGATTTGTTTCACCCAAGGTGTTAGTCACCCTATTTCTAAAATTAGTGGCCGTACTAGAGTGCATTTTATTACACCACTACTAATTCCTTCTAATTTTGACAAGTAAATGGTATATAAATGCATGTCACCTTTTGTAATTTGATTAGGGAGCTTGCTCTGTGATGCTGGGGTATGTCAGCTTTTATTTACCTCTTCAGAATCAACACACACACACACATGTTTTGAAGATGTGTAGTGCTTATCTTCGGAGCAGAGTTTGGCCTACTCTGTAAATGTGTTCAGAAAACAATATAACACAGATATTGAAGTCAGCTTGTTTTCAACTTGTAGCTAAACATGACATTCAAATGTTAATTGGATGAATAAATCTTGTTCATTTTTCAGACATGGAAATGTCACTGGAATAAAACTATTTATCACAAGATAATGGTCTCCTGCTGCCAGATAAATGCCAAGATGAAGATAGTTATTGAAAATGTATCAAAATATTCCAGTGCTATTTATTGAAAATAAAGGTTGAGGGAAAGTTCAGATTTGCGGGTCAAACATGAGAAATGTCCTGCTTATGCCATTAGTACATCGCTGCATCAAAGGCAGTGTGTGCGGTGTGGAGTCGTGGGGACAGCCTGAGATAGAACAGTGGGAAAGCGATCTGTGCGCTCTGAGGACTGAATACAGAGGAGGCTGGGAGGGGCCGAGTGTTGCCTGAGCACTTTCTGTGTTCCTACCACAGCCCTGAGAAGGGTCACTCATGTAAGCCTCATGAGTAGAGAATCCTGAAAGGATTATTATAGTCCATTTCTAGGAAACATAACTGATATTTAAAGAGCAAAGATTCATAAAGTAAAGTAACGCAGAGAGCCACTGCCAAGCCCAGGTTCAACAGCCCAGATTCTAAGCCGTGCTTCCCCATCCGTGTGTGCTACGGTTCTTCTTGTACTCTGCGTCTGTAAACTACAGCTTTTGGAGTAGAGTCCTTTCCTGAGTTATCTCGCACACATTTGCACCCAGAAATTCAATATATGATGGATTCTTTTCAGGCAACATTGGGCTTTTGTCTAAGGCAAAGACCTGTCTGTTGTCCTGAGATCTTGACAGCTGTGATGGGCAGAGGGACCCTGGATCCTTGCATTTTGACACACTTCCAGTAGCAGGTTGAAAAATCTTTCTAATTCTCTCTTTCTTCTTTCACATTTGAACTTAGCCACCTATTTTTCTTCTTATCTATGTGCATTATAAGTACCCTGGTGCTCCTCATAAAACACTTTGCTTGGCCACCAAGTGTAGAGAGATTATTGAAAGTTGCCAAGTGAATAAAAGGAGAGTCAGTGCCCACTACACCTTCTTGCTCATCTCTTCCTGCTAGCCTCTCAGGGTGGCCCTGTCATAGCTTCTCCCACTTCACAGCGACACTGTGCTAGTGTCTCTGTCCTCTGTGCTCTCCAACACTAGGTTTCCTCTGGCAGTGGCCTCTTTCTTTTTAGTATTTAAGATACTAATATACTTGTCATAGTTTCCCCCAGTAAATGGGAAGCTACTTACTCCAAGAAAGCATGTTTTCTCCCTTTTCTTCTCCTTGATGCCCAGTAGAGTGATTTGAACGTTACTGTTCAGCAACAAGAGAGTGCAAAGCTATGGGTGTGGTCTCTGCTTTGAAGATGGAGGAATCCCAAACGCTCCAGCTGTATCCATCACAGACCTCTGGGAATGGGAGTCCATCTCCTGGAGTTGCGCTTATGCTTGTATGTGTCCTTTGTCTCCGAAACATGTTCACTTTTTGCTTATCTTATAAAATCCCCAAAGGTAATAGACGGATTTGTTAGTTGCTGTGTGAGTACAAAGGAGAAAAGCTTAAGTGTTCGATCTTCCCTCAGGGACAAAATGGTAATTGACACAGAGGACTGATGTGTGAGTCTGTGTACATCTGTAGAGGTGCTCTAGAGTCACACCAAGCACCGTCGTGTCACATGAGTTACTAACACAGCCTTGCATGCCCTTTCACAGATGGAACACCATTAGCCTTGAAGGATATATGGGAAGGAGTCCATGAATGCTACAAGACACGGCTGCTACAGGGACCATGGGACACCATCACCCAGCAGGTGAGCCTCTTCCTCTTATTCGATGCAGCTCTGGACCTTTACTCACTCTTTCATCTAGTTCTTTCACCCACTTCTTTCCTGTTTCAATCCTGCGCATTCTTAGAGATTTCAGTTCAAAGACAATTTCCTTAAAAAACATCTCAGGTTTGGTTTACTTTCCATATTATTAGCTTTTATAATGCCCTATAATTTTCTTTCATGCGGCTTATTATAATTTTGAATTATGTATTTGAATGATTTCTTTTTAAAAAAATGTTGAGCTCCCTTGTGGGCAGAGCATGTTTGACTTTCTGTCTTACTCTTCATCGTCTGCCCAGGACCAGCGTAGTACTTGGCGTATAGTAGGCACCCAGCAAAAGCTTGCTTTATATGTGAAAACAGAAGCTAGCTTGCCACATACATTAAAAAATAGAAGCTTCCAGCACCCAGGAAGGCAGGAGGATTTCAGTAAGTGTGAGACCAGCCAGGACTACATAGTGAGATCCTCTCTCAAAACAGAAAGAGGAAAGACAAGGGAGGGAAGGAGGGTGGAAGGGAGGAGGGAGAGAAGAGAAGAGCGGTCTAGCCTGTGAGCACATGAGCTGGAGGGGTGGCTCAGTTAGGGAAGTGCATGCTCTGCAAGCTTGATCACGTGGGTTTGGAACCCAGTGTTTCTAGAACCCTGGCAGTAGGCAGGTTCTAGAGCCCGGAAACAGTGAGCTACACATGCATACAGTGTGCACACATACAGACACACAGACAGAATGCACGGAAACGTATGCCTTTGAGAGGGAAATTGTTTGCTTTTAAGTGTCAAGGAAGATGACAAAGAGTGGAGAAAGATCATATGCAAAATATATGACTTCCATTTCCACATCCTTCTTTTTGATACAAGGTCTCCCTGTGCAGCCTGGCTGCTGTCCTAAAGAAGTAGATGCTTTCACTCAGATTGGCTGTAATTACTTCAGTTTTACTTGTAGGTGTATTTGCAAAAGAAAATGCGAACTCTTGATTAGTAATAGGTTTGCAATATGCAAAAGATGAAAATAGGTCTACAAAAGGAGATATAAAAAGCAAATCGACAAAAGTATAGAAAGCTGGCCTGTCAGTCATGCCGTTATCACTGCTTTACTAAAATGGTAGTTAATTATTTCAGAATTTAAAAATATGCATCATGCTGTAAACATCATGAACATAAATAAGTCTTACTTATATCAAAAATATTTCTCCAAGTCTCCATTTAGCTTAATAAAAGCTTCCTTTAAAAATGGCTGTATCAACCATTAAGCTATGCCCTTGTCTGGATTTGATTATAACAATGGCAGTTTTCTTACCTATCAGCGTAAGCAGCTCTTTGACGTGGCTGCAGGTGACCATTTTCTAGATTTTAATTAATTAGTTTATTTATTTATTCACTTTACATCCTGGTCATAGCCCCCCCTCCCTACTCTCCTCCCAGTCCCGCTCTCCCTCCCTCATCCCCCTAGCCAACTCCTCAGAAAAGGGCCCCCCTATTCATCCACCCCAGCTTATCAAGTCCCATCAGGACTGAGCACATCCCCTCCCCTGTAGCCTGCAAGGCGGCCCTGCCAGGGGGAAGTAATCAAAAAGCTGGCAACAGAGTCCTTGTCAGAGACAGTCCCCCTCCCCTTACTAGATAGAGGACCAGTTGAAGCCTGAGCTGCCCATTGGCTACATTGATGAAGACAAATCTAGCACTGTGCGCCTTTCACGCTGCCTCGGATTAAGCCTCTCCCTTGACTGTTGTCTCCCAGGTAAACTGTGACTTGCCCCGTGTGAAGCTGCTTCTCTCTCGCTGTCTGCTGCCTTCCTCATCTCACTCTGATCAGCCCCACAGCTGCTTTCCCAAGTGCTCACAGGGCACCATCTAAATGCCTCACCTGCCTTCTGTGGCTGCCACTCCCTGACGCCCACCCGCTTTCTGAATTTCATTTTTATTCCACTCTGTGCAGCTCTTGCAAAACATGCCTATTGATTTCTCTATACTCATTTTATGTCACTTGCTTTGAAACTCTTTCTAGCTTTAATGCCTTCTTCCTTCTGCCTGGATGTTTCCCATGTACTCTCCCATTGAATCCTTTCTCTCAGACCACATCAGCTAGGTCCCCCCGCAAGCCAGTTCTGTAGACTGGGTATGTGTGTGGTTACCGTGACTATAGTAAGTTGATGCATAAGCAAACAGCTTCGTAGAGGCTGTCAAGGTGGCTCAGTGTGTAAAAGTGCTTACCACACAAGCCTGGCAATCTGAATTTGATCTCCAGAACCCATGAAAAGACGGAAATGGAGAATGACTCTTCAAAGTCGCCTGCTGATTGCCACGTGCATGTCATGGTGTGTGTGTGCTCTCACAAAAATAACAAATAAATAATTAAAAAATAGCCGCATAGGTTTTGAGCAAGATCCTCTTGTTTGATGGAAACTGGTTTCTATTAATCCTAAGTATGTCCAAGTGAATGCTGTTTCAACTTTGAGTATTGTCAATGGCCTCACAGTGCCAGAAATGTATACCACAGAGCCAGAATCCACAGGACAGAGAAAAGGGTTGGCTCTAAATGTCAGGGAAGATGGCAAGGAATACAGGAAGATGACTGCAAAATGTATATGTCTTTAATTTTTTGGCATTTTTTTAAATAAAAGGTTTCAATGTGTAGCCCTGGCTGGCCTAGAAATGACTGCAGACCAGGCTGGCCTCAAACTCACAGAGATCTTCTTGCCTCTGCCTCCTGAGTGCTGGGGTTAAAGGTGTGCCCCACCACCCCCAATTTTAACTACTTAGCACCTTCTTACCTGTGGTCCTGTTTTGTCCCTGTCCTTTTCCTCATTAATGACAGTTAATAATCTCAGTGCCAGCCTAGTCATAGTTCCGAGGGGGGTTTTGGGGGGAGGGCATGAGGCATTATTTGTATAACATCGTGTTTCAATCCCACACGTCTCTGTTCTGGCTCTTGACATAGGAATGGAATTTTGAACTCAATTGTATTCTCTTTCATTTCTTAACCCAGTGTTACCAATAGAGACCTTTCTATTAATGGAATATCTAAGATGTTTACACAATCTAATGAAGTAGTCTGTACACTCTTTTAAAGAACCAAAATAAAATAAAACAAGTTTATGGACAGCTGAATGCCTCCTTTCCCCATTTGTCACAGTGCTGTCGTGTTACAATCTAATGTGATGATAGTAAGCACTGTTATTTCTAACATGGGGCTCACTTAATTGATACTTTATATACTTAACTATAAAATTTAGGTGGACTTTTAGAGATTCTTTTATTGGGATTTTGACTCTAGGTAATTTAAATAACTTCTGGTAACACTTCAGTAAAATCTTCATTTAAGCTTTAGAGTCACTTAACAAAGTCAAGACAGCAAGACAAACTCACTTGTAGCCATAGGTACCATTTGGCATTTGAGAATAATTATGCATATTTTCTTTAAAGATTGTGGTTCTTAATCCCAGATTGGCTAACACATTGGTATTTATCTTTTCCCTTGCTTGAGATCCTTGGAAGACTAAATCTGCATTTTTATAAAAAAAAGCTCGTGCTGAACAAAACAAGGTGTCTGCAGTGGGATGGAGTGGGAGGGTGTGCTACAACCCTGGAGGAGAGACTAAGCTGATAGAATATTGGTGGCGCCAAATAGTAGGCATTGCTTTGCAGAACTGTACTAAAGAATCCTTAGCTTGCAGACTGAACACTGCGATAATATCCTGCCCTCCAGAGTGCCTTAAAAACAAACGCAGCCTCTGCATAACATAAAATGCGTTTCACTTCATTTTCAGGCCTGATTGTGCTCGTATAGTTTGTCACTCTTCATCTCCAGTAATCACACTTGTGTTCGCGCAGCATTTGTCTTGACGATAAGGGCTTGTTCATGTCAGCCATGAGCCCTCTCTTTTGAAGACAAGCCACTCATGAATCTCATACATCTGATTATGTTGATTACTCACCTGCCTTTGTCCAACCTCACAGACTAGCTATTATCTCAACTCTGCAGCCTAATAAAAAACTTCCCAAAGATAGTCAGCCAGGACCTGGGTCTGGATAAATGCTGGAGTGAATGTACGATGACCATCACTGAAGGTGTGGACTCTGTTCTAGGGCAAAGACGTCTATGATCTTATCACAGGCTAGGGTCACAAGATTTTAAGAAAAATAGCAAACCTCCATTTTTTGCTTAAAGGTATTTTGTGTGTGGTGGTGTATATGGCCAAATAAGTAGGGTTTTTGTGTGTTTTTGTTTTGATTTTTTTCTGTTTTTCTTATTTCCTTCAATCCTGTATTTCAGGAAAATTCAAACATATATAAAAGTATAGATGATAGCATATACACTTATAAGCTTGTTCTGAACTTGTTTATTCATTCACTTACTGATCCAGCTACTCGTGGTT
This sequence comes from Acomys minous, assembly GCF_964271855.1. NCBI lineage: Eukaryota > Metazoa > Chordata > Mammalia > Rodentia > Muridae > Acomys > Acomys minous. Next base: position 90,918,351 of record NC_140492.1, on the reverse strand, counting down.
AGACCAGGTTCCCATGAGATAACCCAAAGTTCTAACCACATAGGTATACCGTAGCCTCAGACTGCCTTATCCATCCACAGCTGTTGGCATCTCCCCCAGTTTGGAATGTTTTGACACAGATCTTAGACATCATTTTATCTCATCCATAAATATTTGAGTGTGCATCTTGAAAAGTAAGGGCTTTGCATAAGTATTTATAGCAGCGTTGTTTATAATAGCCCAAAATGGAAACAAGATAGGTGCCCTTCAGTGTTTAAACAGACTGTCGACACTCTTGCCCTGGGAAGCTAGTCAGCAGTCATAAGGAGCCGGGTTTGTGGTTGTCAGGTGCCAGGGGCAGGTTGTGCAATGGTGGTAAAACCTGGCATGGAGAACTCTGCTATTCTATATTCTCACGTCTTGAGTATCTCGGTTGTGATAAGGTACTATGGTCATTTCTTTCAGTGATGTGTAAAATTATAATTATTTCATAATAGAAAATTTTTAAAACCGAAAAACTCTCAAAATGTAAGTGTGGTTCTATAATTACTACAAAAATTGGGGGTAGGGGAGTATAGTATTATGAAACAAGCAAGTACTATTTACATTTTTTGAGTTGGTTTTAATTAGTATCCAAATAAAATTTTACACATTATAGTGGTCAGCTTCATGTACAACATTATGAATCTATGTAAAGTCTATGTAGATTTCATTCCTCTTTCCTTTTCATGGTAATTTATGTTGTTGAAGAAGCAGGTTGTTTGTCCTGTGAGTTTTTTTTTGCAGCCTGGGTTATTTTTCTGATTGCATCATTCTGAGGTGGTGGTTAGATATTAAAGTTGGATCAAATTTGCACTTGAATTGGGGGGGCACAGAAAACTTCGTGTTTTTGATTACTCTCATAGGGAAGTACATAATGCCTTATCATGGCTCTTTTTGTGATACTAGCATCTACAGATGACTCTATATCATTGACTCATTAAGGCGTGCAGTAATTGTGATGTTTCAATTATATCATTCATTATCTATTAGTTTAACTCTTTCAGTAATGACAAAGTTTTACCCACCACTTTGGTTACCTAGCATGGTTTGTCTAGAAAAGGCAGCAAATGATTAATTCTTTCTCTTTTTGTTCTAGCTTTGCAGATAATGATTTGATACTCTAACAATCTCTAGAAGACAATGAGAATTTTTAAATTAAATTATTAGGAATGGATATTAGTGGGTTTTTTTTTCAGTTCATGGTAGTATTGTCTTTTTTGATGATCAGCCTGTCTTACATTACTACCGAGCATCTCCTGAACTCCTGAGTAATTTTGATACAACCTATGAATTTTTCATGTCTTTCCTATTTTTTGATACAAGAGGTTGCACATTTGTGTAATACGTGTCCTGTCCAAATTTGAAACCAGTTATTTCCCAAGGACGATTTGGCAGATGTTAAAGCCGTGTGTGTGTGTGTGTGTGTGTGTGTGTGTGTGTGTGTGTGTGTGTGTTAGACTTTACAGTTAAAGGACCATCAGGAAATTATGAAATACCTTCTATCTTAGTTTAATTTTCCTATAGACATGATACTAGGATTGATAGAGTTGGTGGGAAAACTAAATTAATCAGTAAACATATAATACTTTGAACATTGTCTAGGATACATAAGAATATATATTACATAAAAATAATCAGCATTAATTACTTCAGGGTAAATCATTATTTCAGTAATTTTTATTGTAAGTTATGAGTAAACTAGATGAAGTTTAGGGTTTGATCCATCCCTCTCTTTTCCTGTGTAGTTAATACTAAACACTTGTGCCTTAATCTATTGCATGGACCTCAAGATCTTCTTTTGCTCTAGGTTGCTTCACTCTTTTTCCATCTCTCCTTCATTCTCTCTCATCAAAGTGTTTTGCATTTCACGGTTGTAGAATGTCACCTTTATGAAGTCTGTATTAGTTCTTTTTGTAAAGTAAAGTAAAAAAAATCTGAACATGGGCACTTTATTTTGGAAGAGGAGGAGGAAGGAAAGAAGGAGGGAGGAGGAGGAGGAGGAGGAGGAGGAGGAGGAGGAGGAGGAGAAGAAGAAGAAGAAGAAGAAGAAGAAGAAGAAGAAGAAGAAGAAGAAGAAGAAGAAGAAGAAGAAGAAGAAGAATCTGCAGCTTACTGTGGTTCCCGTTTAGAAGGCAGACAGCTCACAGTTGAGTTGAGCAACCCCACCCATGTGGCCTCTGGTGAGGATGCTCCTGGCTGCATGGCAGCAAATCAGAAAAGCAGAAGGGGGGACAGGCAAGTGCATTAGAGATCACTGGCCATAAAAGTGTAGTCAGAAGGCTTCATGGCCAGCTTTGCTTTGTTCTTTTCATATTACTCACAAGGGAGCTAACCAGTGTCCTGTTTAGCTTCTGCGAGAACAACGTCTGTGAAGATTAGTCTTTACTGTCAACTTGACTGCCTTTGGGACCACCTAGGAGAGACACCCCTGGGTGTGCCTCTAAGGGGCTTTCCCAGAGAGTTTTAACTGATGCAGGAGGATGCCTCCTTAGTGTGAGTGGCTCCATTCCATGAGCTGGGGTCCCATACTGAATGAAAATGAAGACAGGAGAAAGCCCGGTGGATACCAGCGTTCCTTGTTCTCCTTATCAGTTGAGATGTGAGGAGGTCTAGCCAGCACTCCCGACACCAGGAACCATGCCTTTGCTGCCATGATAGGACAAAACAAGTTCTTCTCTCACTGAATTGTTTCTGTCAGGGATGTTATCACCTTACAGCCACAAAGAAAGTAACTAATAAAATCCTGATGACATAATCACCTTTCTACCAGGCTCGACCACCTCAAAGCTACTACACAGGGGGCCAAATTTCTACTGTATAAACTTTTGGGATACACACTAAAGTCAATTTCAAACCATTGCATGCTCCTTTTTTTCACACAAAAATAATAAAATTTTAAATTTATAGCTGTTGTAATAGAGACGACTGTATTGACATTATATGTCAGAATATTTAATTTCACCTAAAAGTTGTTTTTCTTTTATTTTTACAAGTGCTGTAAACATTTTCATGGGCCCCTAGAGGGCACATGGCCCCTAGGCTGTGCATCTAAAGAGTACATGACAAGGCTGTGGACATCTCCAGTACCTGTCGCCAGCCTCTCACGCCCACTCTTCATCTTGCTGTCATTTCTACCTAAAGCTGCTTACATGACTACGCGATGGAAGGCATGCTTCATATGACTTCCAGCTCTGCAGCTCATGTGCTAAAGACACAGCATCTCTGTTTTCACATTCCCAGGCCACAAAGGAGTCCGCTGTGTTGTGTCATATTCTACACACGTGCATCCAGGCTCACGAGTGATGAACACACATGCACACAAATCTCTTCTGTGTAACAGCCGTTTCAAAAGTGCCTTCTCTTCTACTCCCGGCTTTGACCCTTAGGAGAGTTACATAGGAAACTCAACCTATATCTTATCTCCTTTTAAGTAGATTGTTTCTAGTGCCTGGACTGTTACATTTAGAAGCCAAGAATTCTGAAGCACTGTGTTGCCTTCCCGAGAAGGATCAGTCCACGTCAGGGAATTATGAAGAAGAACACCAATCGCTTTTCTTCCTTGCTTTGCATGTTCTGTGCAGGAGCTGGAGACATGACTCCGCTCAAAGTGTTTGTGTACAAGCTCAAGGACCAGAGTTCAGATCCCCAGACCCATGGAGATGCGTAATGGCTGTGGCATTCCTCCTGTAGTTTTAGCCTGAAAAAAATGGAGACTTCTGGAGCAAGGTCTCTAGTGAGACTAGTCATATAGGTGACCTCTAGTTTGGACTGAGAGACTCTGTTGTTGAACAAGTTGGTAAGCCATTGAGGTCGATTCCCAACATCAACCCCAAGCCTCCACATGCATGTTTACATGCATGTGCTCACACTCATGCAAACATGCATTCATATACATGCACCTCACATACACACACATGGAAATAAAAGGCACCGTCTTAAGTATCTATAGGAAGTAGAATATAGGACCCTTTTAATACACGCTTACCTCACATATCATGATTTCATCTTGAAAACTTGGACTTGCCAAAAACATACAGAAGTATGATAATTTCAGAAAGTTTAATTTTCTTACCAGAAAAAGTTTCTCAAGGACTGGAAAAAAAAAAAGCATGTGTATATAAAATGCAACAACAAGCACACTTGAGATATCTTTGTTGAAAGATAGATTTCTTTTGACTCTCGTTGCCGCAGGAAGCCATTGGCTAAGGAGTCTTAAATAAGGAAGCCACGTGTGCTGCCTGGTGATTTGTAATGATAGCTGATAAGCTGATGATTTAATTGTGCTTCCTCTACTAAGAATTGGAAGTGCTCAAGTTCCAGTGATTGGCTTCTTCTCAACTCAACCTCCCCAGAGTCTTTAGGCATCTCTCTTACACAACATCCGGTAGCTGACTTGTAATGCTTCCTACTTTAAATAATACAAATCAATTAAAACACACAGCTGTTTAACGAAACTTCTCAGTGTTGCTATAGGTCTCCGTGGGTATTTCCTGACAGATCCTAATGACGCCAATTTAGTGCACCTGGTAGGATCTGCCTGAACTGGAAGTGGCTTAATTCTTAAGTGACAGGAAAATTAAGATGCTTCATAGGTCCCTGCTGCTTCCTCAGGACCACTGCCAGCGCCGCGGCTGGCTTCTCTCACTGTGGAGTTTGATTTAAATGGCGCCGCCAATACCGTGAGGTTGTTTTCTCTGTAATTTGCTGCTAATTTGTTGTATCTGCATTTGTAGGTATTCTGGGCACTAATAAGTCATTCAGTAAGCCAGTTTATGGAGGCACAGTGCTGTGCCTGCCTTTCAGGAGGTGTTTTTGTAGATGTAATATTTTAACAGTTCCTAGTAATTCTGTCACTTTCTTGTTTTAAGAGGGTGAAATATGCTCGAATCATTGTGTACTCACTTACTTTGGCATCCTAATAATGACAGGGCTGTTTTTCTCTCCGACTTCCCCAGCGATTGTTTTTAGATTGGCAGTCTGTATGTGCGTTGTAACTCTTAATATTTATTGAGTTTTGATGGCCATGGATACCTTATTTCATTGGAGCACTTCCCTTTCCATGTTCATCATTTTTTCAATCCAGAAAATTCTACTGTCATTCACAGCCTGTTGAGCTTTTTCTTCTTGTAGAAAACCACCACATTTTAATAAAGTCTTTATGAATTTGGGTTGTACCCTTGGCTTGCCTTGCATGAAGACGCATATGTAGGCTGGAGAGATGGCTCACTGGTTACGAGCACTTGCTGCTCTTGCAGAGGACCCAAGTTTAGCTCCCAGCACCAGTGTCACTGGCATCTCACAACCACTTGTAACTCCAGCGTCAGGGGCTCCACTTCCCTCTTCTGGGCTCCATGGATATCCATAAACATGTACACGAATGTGCATGCACACACGTATATTTTAAAAGAAGAGGGCGCATATGAAACTTCTCCTTTCACTGTCTTTGGAAACTTGTCTTTCATGAGTATCTTAGCTTTGTCACAGGAGTCAGTGCTGCTGGGTGCTGGTGCGACACTGTTTTCCCATACGCTTGAATTTTCTGAAGTTTCTGATCATTCGCCACTAATGTTCAAATTAATCTAAACAAAGAGATTTAGTTTTAAATTTAAGTCCTATTGACATAACTTCTCAGATTTGCTCTGTGCCATTTTAATGAGTGTTGAAAATTCATAGTTTAAGGCTGTATTTCTTGTCAGTAGTCTCGATCTACTGTTGTATTTGAGCTCACATGTTTATTTTGCTGGACAATTAAAAACAAGATGCTACCTAATAGTCTCTGTCTGACATGAATCTAGCTGAGCAGAATAACTCTTAGCTTTTTATCATTAGCTTTTGATTCAGCATATGCCTTGAATTTATCCAAAAGCCTTATTTAAGGAATTTAATAGTGTTAGAATTTCCATTCCTGAAAAAGGAGCAGCTTATAAATATAAAAATAAAATACCATTTAAAGTATTTAATAATTCATTTTACTATTACTCATCCTAGCACATTTCATTTTGATAATTACCTACCATCAATTTTTAATTTTTAATAAACACCTTAGTTCCAAAACTTCAGGTTTGAGAAGTATTTATATTCTCATTTCCAGCATTTTATAGGGAGGCTAGTGGTAAGTAGGTGGTGAATGATGTTTAGAGGCCTGAGATGGGCAGGCGGGCGCAAGGGAGAGAGGGAAAGGAATGCAGGCACAGCTGGGCCTTGACCCTGGGCGCGTTTCCCATCTTCAGTCAGGACAGTGTGCTACTGAGCAAAGATGTTTTTTTTCTTTTTTCCTTTTTTGAGACAGTGTCTCATGTAGCTCAGGCTGGCATCAAATTCACTATGTAGCCAAGGCTGGCCTTGAACTTTGACCCTCCTGCCACCACCCCCACATGTTGATGTGCAACACCGTGCCCTACGTCTCATTGTATTTTGGATAGAATGGTTGCTGTATACACATATTCTATCATGAATTTCTTTAACTTTGTTTTCAATTCCACTTCCACCCTCTTCAGCTTTTTTTTTTTCACTTGTCATTTTCACTGGTTCTTGTTCATATTAGCGTCTAAGTTCACCCATATTAATATCTATAGCCAATGTATTATTTGAAAGATTGTCCAATAAATAAAGATAACAACAAAGTATATCAAGTATTTATGAAAGTCGTTACCATTATCTCATAGGGTACTGATGCTATTTTCTCAGTGTACTTCCTTCTGTCTAATACGCTTTTCAAAACTTCTGTCCAGTAGTTTACATATATGTATATCTACTCCCTCTAATATACAATGCACACATAAACTATAGATAGCATAACAAGTGAATAAGCACTAAATAATGTGAGAAATGACAGGTTTAATAGGAAACCTATGCTTTCTAGAACAAGAAATATGAGGGAAACCAAACAGTATGGTGTTTTATTCTGTAATGGAAGGAAGGAGACATGTTTCTGAAGAGATGAGCTTTTTCTTACACCAAATCCTAGATAGATCGTTTTTGTTTTTCTTTTTTCTTTTTTTTTAACAGGATTCTCAGGGATGGTGAGATAGACACTGGCTGCTCTTTCAGAGCTCCTGAGTTCACTTACCAGTAACCACATGGTGCCTTACAATGATCCAAAAAAGGATCTGATGCCCTGCAGCATGCAGTAGTACATGTAGACAGAGCACTCATACATTAACAATAAATAAATAAAATTTCTAATGGAATTCTCCTTTACAAATACCACGTATGCCTGTTATAGGGGATGGGGAGGGGATGCTCACCTTTGTGTGGTGAAGCTGTAGCAGTGTGCTCTGGTGTATAGGTTTATGCTGTAAAGATCCTTATTAGCTTGCTGTCTAAACTCAGCCTGCAGATGTGCGTCAAAGATTTTGAAGTGTTTTGAATTCAAATGCTTTTAGAATAGATATGTGTTTTATAGTTAGTCATGGTTGCCTTGGCTCCCTCATATTCTGTGTATTTCACTTCATTGCTTTGACTATTTCAACAGACACTTTAATTTTCCTACTTTTTTTCCTAATTTTTATTGATCAAAAGCAAAGGGCAATAGTTTTTGTCTGATTTTAAAAGGAATAGATGTGTGTGTGTGTGTGTGTGTGTGTGTGTGTGTGTGTGTGTGTGTAATTGTCTATAAAATATAAGATACTTTATGGGAGAAAACTAAATTGTTTATAGTCTCATAACATTCCAAGTTAGCACTGCTAACTTTAGATAACTTTCTGGAAGTTGCGTGTTCGTGTATTTCTCCATGTGTTTGTGTCTACGTCTCTGTGTATGTGGGTGTATATGGTATGTGTGTTATAAATATACACACAAGTAAGTCATATTATGCCCCTGGTTAAAAAACATTTGCATCACTGACTTTCCATCCCAGTGTTTTAATATATCATCTAAGGACTGTACAGATAATCTGGTCTCTTATTTTAACACATTTTGTCATGAGAAAATTGTGTATTTCAGTTTGTATTATCAAGCCTCTGAGTGAATATCCTTAAGTATAACTTGTGCAATTGTCTCTTTGGATATATTCTTAGAATGGAATTGCCACGTCCATGAGTATTTACTTTTAAAGGCTCCACTAGCCACGCCAGTCTCAAGTTCAGAAAGTCCACCTATAGCTGCATGCTAGAGCACCTGTGTGAGTTACTGCTCTCGAACACTGGCCATATCTGTTTTTCTTACTGAACTATAGTCTTGTGTCAAGTAGAATCTGGTCAAAGTTAAGAATCACACTAAGCATGGTGTTGCTCATGAATGGCTGAAATGCAGTTTTCTTTCAGGTGGTAGGCACATGTTTTAGATACTAGAGAGGTTGACATATCACCCTCATTAAAGGGCCTGCTTTTCAGTCTTGCCAAGTGTTCTTCCTCTGTCCAGGGGCAGCCTCTAGGAATACCTGCCAGCATTTCCCATTTGTTAGATCTGTAAACGAAAGAGCACAACTGCACAGATGCCCTCGAGTTCTTCCCTAAGCAACATAGGCTAAGCAGGGTCATGCGGTATGAGGTTTTTGTGCCTGTTGAGTTGACCAGCTGTCCCATCTAGATAGTACAGTTGACGTGGAATACTGGATCAAGTAAAACTGTGTCAGAACAAGTCCATCATGAATGTATGCTCCTTCCCAAACAAATACCATTTTGAATACTTGGAAAATGCTCCTTTGACTCCTTGATAACATGTTCCCAGCATGGCTTTGGTGTAGCTGTATTTGAGTCTTTTATGTTGGATGTAATTGGCACCATATAATTTATTCTGCAAGCAGAACCAGGCCAGCATCCTAAAGACAGGAATGGTCTTTCACAGGAAACCAAGTACTTCCGTTTTCTAAAAGCTCTATGGAGCTAGAAATAAATGTGTCTATTATGTGACTTCCTAACAGTAGAATTTGCCTGTCTAAAGGCATTCTAGTAAAAGCAGCTGCTGCTCAGGAAGCACTTTCCAAGTGCCAGGTGTTCTTCTAAGTCCTTCATTCAAAAGCTCCACACCTTTGAGTAAAAAGAGATACTGAGCCCCCAAAAGCAATGTGTTGAGAGTCAAATGTCTAAGAAAAGAACCAGAATCAGGTACTTGGATGGTTGTGTCCTCAACCACCATTTTACTGCCTCGCACAATATTCACTTTGCTCTAAAGCTGGCATCATATAAAAGGTAGTATATTAACGTGGATCTTACTCAGTATGGAGTCACAAACTCCCTTGAGATTCTGAGGAAAACTTCGGAATCTTTTCCTTGGCATACAAAAACTTGCCACCCTAAATCAGAAGTTCTCTGAACATCAGAGGACAACAAGATCTTTGGAACTTGCTGTGCCCATAGTGACAGGAAGTTGTCCTCCATCCATAGTGATGGAAGTTGTCCTACATCCTTAGTGATAGGAAGTCGTCCTCCATCCATAGTGATAGAAAGTTGTCCTACATCCTTAGTGATAGGAAGTCATCCTCCATCCACAGTGATAGGAAGTCATCCTCCATCCATAGTGATAGGAAGTCGCCCTCCATCTTTAATGATAGGAAGTCATCCTCCATCCACAGTGATAGGAAGTTGTCCTCCATCCATAGTGACAGGAAGTCGTCCTCCATCCATAGCTATGGAAAGTTGTCCTACATCCTTAGTGATAGGAAGTCATCCTCCATCCATAGTGATAGAAAGTTGCCCTCCATCTTTAATGATAGAAAGTTGTCCTCCATCCACAGAGATAGGAAGTCGTCCTCCATCCACAGTGATAATAGGTCAGTAGTAAGGAACACCAGAGGCCACGGGAGCAGCAAGTTCTAGGCTGGAGAAGAAATGATGGGTCCCATGGTGTCTGCTTCTGCAGCGTGGCTCTAGAAAGTATTCCTATAAAATCAACTAGCCTTGGTTTCTCAACTCTCCCAATGAGGGCTTCAACAATATGAAGTAGATTCTGATTTTTCAACTGACTTTTGATAATCCAAAGCTGGTCCATGAAAAGATTCTTCAGTAGGTTGGGAAGTTGGCTTTGAAGTCAGAAATACTTGGGTTCATCTTCATACTAGCACTGTGACCAAGAACATATTATTTGGTCTCTTACCTTCCTCATCTACAGATTAGGAAATTATTTCCATGCAAATAGTATAAGGACTACTCCACTAGGTTCCTCCGATATATTTGTGCCACGATGCTTGTCATATGTTCAGACTCCTGCTTGGCACATGGTCAGAACCTTGAGTATAAAAAGTACTGCACAGAGTAATTTTCATTCCGTGTACATGTAACACTGCAGTGGCACAATAGCCACAAGACCTGCCGACAGTGTGAAGTAGAGGCTAGCATGTGAGGTCTTACTCTTCTTACTGAGTGAATGTAAAGGGCTTTACATTCTCAACCCAAAACAAACTAAAACCTGCATCTGTTTACTTCTAAATTTCTTCTTTAGGAAAGATGTATAATTCTGGCCAGCCTGGAGCTTACTCTGTAGGCCAGGCTGGACTCAAACTCAGACATCCGCCTGCCTCTGTCTCCCAAGTGCTGGGATTAAAGGTGTGTGCCACCACTTCCTGCCAGGGAAGATCTACAGCTTTAAATAATTAGACAGTTGTCTGGCTTACTATGGGATGGGGCTGACAAAACACAGGAGGAGTGTCCTAAGGCTGCAACAGGCATAAATAGTCCCTCTAGACCCCAGTGAGATTTGTCTCTATCAAGCGTCTCCGTGACCCATGCTACTTAGCGGTTGCTAATAGGTCTGTGGCTAACCCTGTAGCTTCCCACTGAGATATAGCTGAATCTTAACATGCCCTAAGTACATCTAATATGGGGTAGCACATATATCGTCCTTGCGTCTTAGACCATTTGCTGGTGAAAGGAGTTAAGTCAAATGCATGTCTAAGTTGCTTCCTCCAATCGATGCACTCATTTTCTACCAGGGCTAACTCCCATCTCAACACAGCCTTATTCAAATGGTGTTCATTAATCAAAATTGAAGTGGCCTATTCCTCACAAGCCTGGCAGACAATATTTCAGGTCTATCAAATGTGAATTTGTTCATACGCAACTAATGTGACCCTCCAGAGGAGGAGAGGAGTTGAGTTTCTTCTCAGACAGCGGCTTATGAGATGTCATCTAAAGGGCCTTTTCTCCCTCAGCTCTCACTTCTGTCTGCTCATAATCAAATTAATTACAACTGCTAAGAAAGAAAATCAATTCGAACGAGTCCTATAAAAGGCTCATTTTTGGTTTTCCAAAGTCCATCTTAAAGAGGAAGTCATCAGCACAATGCAATGTTCTGCAGATCGTGTGTGCTTGACTTGAGGGCCTTTATTACACCACCAAGGAAGACTAAGCGATCAACAGTGCTGGGTCTTAAGTATTTGAATGTTTCCCTTTGGATTTTGACTTAGCAAAGTTGAGTCGTAACTTTTTACGAGTCCTAGTCTGCTGTCGTCTCACACTCATTACAAACTGAAAACTCCTTGCCATGTTGCAGGTATGGATTAATCGCATGTGGTGTATTAAAAACAAATCCAGTGAGGAAAACATGTGGAATGCTATGACATTTTCATTGAGCTATATAGGTGTACCACAAACGCTACCATTTGAAATTGTATAATTCAATGGATTTTCGTTTATTCAAAATGCTGTTTTAGCAACACTCCTATACAATTCTAAGGTATTTTCATCGTCCTTAAGAGCTGTACAGAGAGATGTCACTCCCCACCCGTTCTTCCTCTCATCCTTTCAGGAGCACGGGATAGCCTGTCCTGGTACCTTTGCCTGTTCTGGAATCGTACGTAAACGAAGCCACAAATTGCATGTAGCTTGTTCCCACCCGGCCCATTAGAGTTGTAGCTTCTATAAGCATTTTACTCCTTTTGAAGACTGAATATCATCCTGTTATGCCACATTTTGTCTGTTCATCAGTTTGTCAACATTTGGGTTATTATCTCTTTGTTCTCTTATGGAAAATGCCAGTACAAACACAATTTTGCATAAGTGATTTTGTATATACCTAACATTAGAATGTCTCGATCACATGGTAAATCTGCTTAATTTTGAGTACTAGCTGCCAAACTATTTTTTACACAAGAGTTATCATTTTTCTTTTTTATTTCCACCAACAGTGTGCAGGCATTCCAGTTTTCCCTGTCCTTACAGTAGTTGTCATTGCCTTTAATTAATTATTAATATCCTGTTGGATGTGAAGTTGTGTCTAACTGAGGTTTTGGTCTACATTTACATAATGCCTAATAGTATTGAGTATGTTTTCATGTGATATATGTATATATATATAATTTTCGAAGTATCTAGATCCTAATAAGATATATAATTTTCAAGATTTTCCCTATCCTGTGCACTGTTGTTCACTTTCTTAGCAGTGCATATGCTCAAAATATTAACACTGTATTTGGTTTCTCTTGCCTTAGGTTTCACATATACGAAACAATTGTTAGTAAAAAGGCACAAAGATTAAACTATGTAGTCCTCAGCAGCTTTATGGTCTTAACATTTGAATTGAGGCCTCCGCTTCTGTTTTCACATGTTGCTACATGTGAATTCAGGAGGAAGCCAGCTTCATTTTCTGCACATAGATGTCTCAGGGCCTCATTGCTGTATTTGTTAAAGTCTTTTCCCATTTAAATGGTACTGCTAATGTTCAATTGAGTGTATGCATGTATTCATTTCTGAACTCCCATTTCTGCTCCGTTGGTGTGTGGCGACAGTCTTATGAGAACATCATGGTTTTTGTCGATGTTGTTCCGTTTGGTTTTGGTGAGACAGAGTCATATATCCCCCAGGCTGCCCTCAAGTTTGCTGCATACTGAGGGTGACCTTGAACTTATCCACATTGCTCTAGCTCCCCAGTGCTGAGGGGACAAGGCATCCACATTACCCCTGACTCTAGTCTTGACTCCTATGACCTTGTAGCAATAGGCTTGCGCTGGAATGTGGATTGTTCATTCTGGAGGTTGATTTCAATTAGTTTCCAGTCCTTGCATTTCAGTACTAACCTTGGGGCCAGCTTTCAATTCCTGCCCAGAAAAGTCGTTGGGATTAAGATGAGTTCTTACAGAGCAGTTTGGTGCCATCTGACCAGTACTGACTCTTGAGATCCAAGAATATGGAGTCTTTTATATTTAGTTCTTTTTAAAAATCTCTTTCCTAAGCCCATTTTCAGATTGTTGTACATATAAATATAGCTGATTTGTGAATTATTCTTGCATTCCATACATTTTGCTGAACTTGTTAGCTAAAATAGGATTTGTATAGATTTTACTTCCCTGAGTGCTGGGATTACAGGCATGTGCCACCATGCCCGGCATTCAGGGAGGCAGAAGCAGGTATATCTCTGTGAGTTCAAGGCCAGGTGGTCTGCAAAGAAAGTCTAGGATAGCCAATGCTAGACACATAAGCCCTGTCTCTCGACAAACAGAAAACAAAACAAAACAAAAAAGAGTATATCACTTACTTATTTTTTGATGTGTCAGAAAAATATTTGTAAGAGTAAATAATCTGAAAAAAAAATTAAGAATCACAATTCTCTGCTCTTTCTAGCCAGTCTTAGTTTTGCCCTGGGCACATGAGTTAGTCCATTGAATAAATAAAACAAAACACGGAGGTCACTTGTGTTGGCCAACTATGCCTGGACATGGGGCCTGCGCTAGAGAGTGGGGCACATAGCCAGCAACAGTCCTCTGGAGAAGATTGATTTTCCTTCTCCCAGCAGGTGTCAGTTGCTTAGGGGTAGAACCCTTTGTCCATCTACCCCTGTGAGTGGTGAGACAAAGTCTGACTTAAATTGTACAGGCCTTGTGCTGTCACAGCCTCTGAGTTCATCTGTGAATCAGTCCTGTTAGGTCTGAAAGACACTGCTACTCTGCAGCCATCTATCACTCCTGGCTCTTACAACCTTCCCACCTCCTCTTCTGCTTAGGTCTTTGAGTTTTAGGGGCAGGGATCTGATAAAGGCATAATGTTCAGGGATTAGTATTCCAGTGTCTCGCACTTTCTTTCTGTTGTCCCCTTTCTGTGCGTCTCTGTATTCATTTCCATCTGATGCAAGAAGAAGCTCTCTGAAGGGTATAGCAATATGCCATTAGGAGTTATTTTATTACTTTATTTAGCAGAAAAATAGTACTAGGTTTTCCCCTAGGCCCATAACCTACCTAGCCTTAGGCTCTTATCCATTTTAGTAGTATTTTATATGGTTACATATCATTGAGTGGGCCTTAAATCCAATCAAAAAGTCATCAGTTGCTCCCATAACATTTATGCCACTGTGGCATCAGTATATCTTACAGACAATCTTCTGTTATAGGCCACAGGATTTCTGTCTTGGTGATACTGATGATTACCTTTCTCCTCTGGTAGTGGGCAGAGTACCTTCCTGTACCATGGACCACATCAATAGCCTGTGTGATGCTTGAGAGTTTCCAAGAGGTATCTTTGACCAATGGCTCAACAAAATGTAACCCATTCCTGACACAGTTATTTGGTACCATGTCTAGTTGGAGCTTTGAGTCTCTCATTATTTGGTGACCTCATTTATATTTCTTTCATATATTTATATATTTTAGGTAGCTTCTATAGTAGTAGGTCTTCAAATGGCCTTTAGTTTTAGTTATTTATCCCTATATCCCTCCTTGGCCCTTCTTTTCCACGCCCCCCATTTAATCCTCCTATCCTAGTTTTCCACATTATCTCTCCATAACAATATCTTCCATTTCTCCTTCCTTGGAAGATCATCTCTTCAGCAGGTGTCTGTAGGTGTGTGGAATTGTGCCTGCATCTCTAATTTGATTCCACTGATGAGCATATATAGTTTTATGGCGGTACCACACTGTTTTTATTACTATAGCTCTGTGGTGCATCTTGAAACCTGAGAGGGTGAGACTGCTAGCAGTTCTTTTATTTTTTCAGAGGGGTGGGGTGGGGTGACTTTTATTATTGTTAAAGAAACAAAGGCTGCAATCTTTAAGTTACACAAAACAGTCCACAGGGTTAAGCACGTTCTTAGATTAATCTTTTTCTGACTCTTGGTTCATTTTTATCAAACTGTAAAAGACATTTCATGGTAAAAGTTTATGAGTTTGTGAGGGATTGCTCAGGTCTTTTTTTTTTTTTTCTTTAAGAAAAATGCCCAAATCTTGACAGCTAGAATCTGAGTGTTTAGATGTGTGGAAAAGAACATCCATTGTATGGAAAAGGGGCCGGATGAAGGGCTAGTCTCCTCCTATGAGCCCATGCCATGGGGAAAATCACATAAAATTATTCCACCTGATAGTAACCCAACTAGACCCACTTGCTTTCAGTTGTGTTCATCTGCTAAGCTTCCTTTTTAACTACTAATCTTTATCTTTTAAATGGAGCATTATTTAAATTTTTTACATACAATCATTTTTACCTTATGGTGAAACACATAGACCTTTGTAACTCAGGAAAAGCAAGGTACACAGTTCTCTCTCTTCTCTGCCGAGAGTGCAGTTGGTTTGTACTAACCTTTTCTCCCATTTCAGCCTCCGTTCTGTTGAGTTGATGTGTTCTGTTAAGCCTGCTACCAATACTAGCCTGTCTTGCACATTTGGCAAGGCATTAAATTTTCCTATCAGACTAAGGATTCTCCAGCTTTGTTTCTCCTTTTTGGACAGTATCTGCTATTCCTTGTCTAGTTCTTTCAATATTCTATAAAAATTGTAGCATCAGCTCCAAAACATCAGCTCATAATCCTGATAAGGCTATTTAATTCAAATTCACTTTAACATATAAACTATAGAAGGTACATAGTAGCAGAGCACGATGTAACATTCTGATGCATGTGCATATCGGGCAATGTTTAATTCAGGTCACTTATTTAGTCAACCTTTTCTTTTAGCTTTTTCAAAGGTACAATGTATTATTGTTCCCTGCAGTCATCTTTCTACATAGCAGGACACCAGAAATTCTTAGACCTATCTCACTGTCTTATTACCCATTGCTAAACTTCCTTTGATCTGTCCATCCGCCCTGGTGACCACTATTATATTCTCACCTTCTATGAGGTCAGTGATTTCAGATTCCAGTCTAGGTGAATTCGATGCTTTTCTTTTTCCACTCAACCCTATGACCACTGATGAGAATGGCTATCCAGGCTGCATTTAACGAATTCAGCAGATGTTAAATAAATCAACTTAAAGCTTAAAAAGGAAAAGAGCAGAGCAAAGATTGTAACTGATGGTGAGGATGTGGAGAAAAAGAAACCTTATATACTGTTGGGGGCTTTTAGTTAGTGAAGCCATTATGGAAAAATGTATAATGGTCCTCAAAAAGCTAGAAGTAGAGCTGTGACATGGCCCAGGCATCCAATTACTAGGTACATAGAAAAGGAAATGCACTGAAGAGACAAACCTCTGCCCTCTAATCTAATCTCTCTCCCACCCACTTCAATTCATAGAGAACTCTTTTCCCAGTTCGATGGTTGGAAGTAGTGTTTCCCTATGTTTTGTTGTCTGTGTTCCCTTTACTGTTCCATGGTGATGCAGCATTGGGTAAAAGCCAAGAGGTGATACAAGGAAAACAGGAGAACCCACGGCCATGGAAGCTGACATCCACTTGGAAGTTACCACCTTCCCTAGAAATAGGGCTACTTATACCAATCTATTATAGTGGTTAGCTTTTCAAAAGCCTCTTGTAGCTGCCAGTTTTGCTTTATTTCATTAGGAATAATTTTGTTGAATTTTTTTGAGGCCAGTCATGTTTGGTTTTACCCTAGGTCGTTGGGTAATGTAGTCTCTGGTTCTTGATTCCCCAAGTCATATTGGGTATAGGTTCCTTCTTGAGGAGTGGGCCTTAGGTAAGGTCAGGCACTGGTTGGCTACTCCCACAAGCCCTGTGCCACCATTGTCCTAGCATATTTTGCAGGCAGGACAGATTGTAGGTCAAGGGTTTTGTGGCTCATTTGATGTTCATGTTTTTCTTTCGGGAACCTTCGAGTGCCTTCCTCCACCAAAGAGACTAGAATGTAGGGGTTAAGGCTTTATGTAGGCACCAGCTCGTCTTTATGTTCAATGACTTATGTGGGTGCTACTGTCACTTGGCATCAAACAACTCTCTGTCCTAGCATCATCCTGTATTTTGGGGGGATTTCCAGAGGACCCCCTTGGCCAACAACTCAATTAATGATTACAAACCAGCCCCACCACTGGAAGCCTCACCTGGCTACAGAGAAGGGTTCAGAGTTTGAGGATAAATTCAGATTGACTTCTTTCCCAGGAGAGATGGAAAAGAGACTAGAGAAATTATCAGGATGTGCAGGGGACATGGAGGACCCCTGGGAGCTAGGGCAGGTTAAGTGATTCTGCAAAGAAGTGCTCAGTACCCTGCATTCAAGGGCAAAGAGGGTCATCATTTAGAACTGGCACTTATGTCATTACTAAGATGCAGTAGCAAGGGACACAAGAGTATTGGACGGAAAGTAGCTGAAGGGACAGCATCTTCAGCCTAAATTTAATAAGGAAGAGAGGAAGTGCACCCATAGAAAATGTGACCAAGAGGTCAAAGAACTGAAATGTTGATTCTTCTAATTATGAATATGGATATGCTTCTACTAATGTTAAAATTTTTTCTTAACAGTATTTTACATAATTCTGTGACTTTTACATTTTTATTTACATAATTTATGCAGATTACATCTCAATTGTTATCCCTTCACTTGTGTCTTCCCATTCCCCCCTCCCTCCCTCTTTCACCCTATTCCCTTACCCTAGGCCTGTGACATAAGGGAACCTCCTCACCCACCGTATGATCACAGCCTATCAGGTCTCATCCTGGTAGCCTGCTTACCCTTCCTCTGAGTGCCACCAGGCTTCCCCATCAAGGAGAAGTAGTCAAATAAGAGGGCATCATAGTTCATGTCAGAGTCAGTCCCTGTTCTCCTCACAACTGTGAAGAATATGCTGTCCATTGGCTAGATCTGAGTAGGGGTTTGATGTTTACTCCATGTCTTGTCCTTGGTTCATACAGTAGTTTGAGTAGATACCCCTGGTTCCAGATCTGCCAGCCTTGATGGTCTTATTGTAGGGTTCCAGGACCCTTTGTGTCCTTCCATTTCCCCATTCTCCCATACCTCTCTCACCTGGAGTCCCAATAGGAAATCCCAGCTTCCATCCCAATCCCCCACTAAACGAAGACTCTCAGAGGACATCCATGTTGGGCTAGTGTCCAATTATAAGTGAGTACACACCATGTGAGTCTTTCTGCTTCTGGGCTACTTCACTCAGGATGATCATTTCTAGTTCCATCCATTTGCCTGCAAATTTCAAGATTTCCTTATCTTTATTAGCTGAGTAGTATTCCATAGTGTAAATGTACTACAGTTTTTTTTATCCATTCTTTGACTGAAGGGCATCTAGGTTGTTTCCAGATTCTGGGATTATGAATAAGGCTCTATGAACATGGTTGAGCACATGTCCTTGTTGGGTGGTGGAGCATCTTTTGGGTATAATGCAAGGCGTGGAATAGCTGGGTCTTAAGGAAGCCCTACTCCCAGTATTCTGAGAAAGTGCCAGATTGATTTCCAAAGTGGTTGTACCAATTTGCACTCCCACCAGCAATGAAGGGGAAGGGGGCAGGGTTTAAAGTTACTTGACTCAAATCAGGAATTCTATAAAATCATTATCAGGAATTATAAAATTATCAATTCACCTAAACAGCATTATTTCATGAAAGTACATCTTTACATTGATACTGCAGGAAATCTGCCCAACTGAGTAAATACCCAGGAAGCAATAGGCAGTGAGGGTCTCTCCATGCCATGCTAGATATATGAGAGGGTACAGCAGTGACAAACATGAAAAGGTGTATCAGCAGCAAGAAACAATCCAAAGACAAAACCCTTGGTGTCCCTGCCTCTTCAGGCTATCCCGATTGTCTGCTGTGCAACGATGATGAGGTGCCTCCAGGAAGCTCACGTGCTTGCCTCAGCCCTTTCTGCATGGCCTCTGCCAAACCAGGACCACTACTGCAGGGATGTGTTCTCTACAGTGGGCTGTGTCCTCCCTGATTGATCATCAATGAAGACAAGGAACCACAGACTTGCCTGTAGGCCCACTGGGGTAATTTCTCAACTGAGGTTCCCTCTTCTAACATGACTCTAGCTTGTGTCAAGTTGACATAAAAAGAGCCAACACGGAGTTTGAACTTTTTTTTTCATGTTTATTGGCTATTTGTACTTCATCTTTTGAGAGCTGTCCATTTCATTGGCCCATATATTGATTGGATGGTTTGATTTCTTGTTTAGTTTTTTTTTCTTTCTTTTTTTCTTTTTTTTTTTTTTTTTTTTTTTTTTTTTTTTTTTGGTTTGTGTATGTTAGGTATTAATATTACCATATGTGTAGCTAGCAAAGATTTTTTGCCCATACTGCAGGCTGTTTCTTCACTCAATTAACAATTTCCTTTTGCTGTATGGGAGCTTTTGATTTCATGAAACCCCACTTGTAGCTCCTTGGCGTTCTTTCTCAAGCAGCTGGAGTCATGTTCAGGAAGTGTTATCCTGTTCCTAATCTTGATGTGTTTTCCATACTTTCTCTTTAACAGTTTCAGAATTTCAGGTCTCACATTCAGATCTCTGATTCCGTTGGAGCTGATTTTTATGCGAGGTGAGAGGGATCCAGTTCCATCCCTCGTGTAGAGATATCTGGGTTGTCTAGAACCATCTGTTGCAGAGGCTGTCTTTTCTCCACGGTTTGCTCTGGCCCCTTCAGATCAGTTGAGAAATGGTCCCCTTTCCTGAATTTACTCAGTGTTTTTAAGCTGTTTATTTTTTATCAAATGTTTTATAGTCATTTTACAACAATCAAATGATTTTCCTTTTTTTAAAAACTTCTTTAATGTAGTAAATTGCATTGATGTTCCAGGCATTAAATCAGATTTTTATTCTCAGGGAGAAAAAAATCCAAACTCTGTTATCATACAGTATAGCCAAGCAATGCAAGCTTTCCAGAAGAATTCAAGGCTGCTTTAATATATTGCTGGATTCATTTGCTAATATTTTGCTTGGGACATTTTCTTCCATGTTCATAAGGAAATTGGCCTGTGATTTTTTTTCCCTTCTTATAGCAGCTCTGTCACTTTCAGATATCAAACACACGTTACCTTCATAAGCTGAGTTGGGAAGGGAACTTCTTTTCCTTTTCTGAAGGAGCCTTATGTTTTGCTGGTGTTGTTCCCTCTCTCACTGGTTGGGAGAATTAATCAGTGAAGCCATCTGGGTTTGGAGTTTTCTACGTGGGAAGATATTTAATAAAAAAAAAATGCTTCTTTGATAGAAACGATACTCTCCAGCTCTCAGTATGAGTAGGGCTTCTTGAAGGTCATCTTCCCCTTGGGTCCTGCAGGGTCGGTGGCCGATTTGATGGACCCAGTGCCGGTGGTTTTCTACGTTCATGCTACCACAGGATGAATGTGTGTGTGCTCCCAAATTCATATACTAGACCATGAATTCCCCAGTATGAGGGGACAAGAAAGTGGAACGGTTTATTTAGTTATGGAGAAAGGTACCTGTGGGAGGATTATTACCTTATGAGAAGGACCCAGAAACCCCTTTCTCTTGTCTCAGGGGAGGGCACACTAAGAAGGGGTCATCTCTAAGCCAGGCAGCTGTCCAGTTACTCTATCAAAATTATCAGGCTCCCTTCAACATACTGTTAGAAACTGAGCTAAGTGCCTGGTAATAACATCTGTGTTAGCTGTGCTGTTTATCTTGTGTTTTATTTCTTATAGTTACTTTTTATTTAGCACCAGATATTAAGACTATAACATGTCACACGGATAAAAGGAATTTTTTTAAATGTTATTTCTATCCAGAGAACATTTTCTTCTCCTTTGGGTATCCAACTAGTTTAAGGGCGTTAGCAATTCTAATGACAAGACTGACATGTTTTGAAGCTGGCTTTTATTCCTATGAGGACTGGTCGAGTTCTGCAGTGCTAACTTCTAGATCTTCCAAACCCCACTCCAAATCCCTATGTGCTCACAGGCCTGTCTTCCCTGGGGGAGGGGGAGAGACTCTGAGCTTGCAGAATCAGCAGCCGCCAAATGTCAGGCTCCTTTCTCTGAGCTTCCTTCTTTTGACTCTTTCTTTTTTCTGGACTCACTTTGTAGCTCAGGCTGGCCTTGAACTCACAGACATCCACCTGTCTCTGCCTCCCGAGTCCTGAGATTAAAGGGCCTGGCCTTTCTTCTGACTCTTTGACCTACAACCCCGCGTTGTTTTCTAGCACTCTGGTGCCTTCCGACACCATCCGAGGTCGAATCTGTTTTCATCTTTTTTAGAGGAAACCTGGCTAGTGTGGAGCTCTGCTGAGCCGGGGGCGTATGAACGAGACTAGGGCAAGAGAACATAACTGCATCTACCCTGTCTCCACAGTGTTTCTGCATGGTGGGGCAGTCTACCTTGAATCAGGACAAGAGGAAAAAATGTATGCTGAGGAGACTCTGAGGGAGCTGGGGAGTTTGGAGTCAAGGAGGATTAATCAGTTCTTTCTTCTTCCTTCCTTCCTTTCTTTGCTTTGGATAAGCTAAGTCAAACTAGGTGATATCTAAGTTCCTCTGTACTTTGAAATTCTAGGATTCTATTAAATGAAGCTCAGCTGCATTTAGGTTAATTTAGAAGTTTAATTAGAACTTAAAATTGTCTCCTCTAGCGATAAGGAGGCTTATCATCCGAAAGAAAACTTCTGGGTTTTAATTTCAGCACAATAGCTCCCACTTGTAAAACACTGAACCAAGGTCTTTCCATAGTTCACAATGGAACTGAATCTCTTATGCTCAGAACCAACTCCTTGCAGTACTATCTGCTAAGAGTTCACTTTCCTGTGAGTTACTATAGAGTCATACAGCGAGTCGGCAGCGTCCCTTGCGTTGTGATTTTTCTCATTTCTTACATACACTTTTCAGGTTCTGAGTCATTCTCTGTCCATGATACAAGTGACTCCACCTTCCCAGCCTTATGTTCCTATATTCTTATATATGTTTTTCTGTCTTTTCTCATACTTAACCCTATTTTCCCCTTCTCTTCTCCCAGCTATAATCTTCACTGTGCTCTGTAGAATGTGTTGTCCACAGCATAGCAGGAGCTGGACGTGTCCCTGGCTTCTCTCCTGCACTGTCCTTTTATTGAATATTTGTTCAGCCATTATGTTCAATTGAACCCTAATTCTCTCACGGGGGACACTGCTTCCCCTGGAGCCTTCACAAGCTCATGACTCCTTTACCCTTGTAAAACTCAGCAGCTGTCCTTGAAGCCTTGGCTAACCCACCCCCACCCCCTGACTGTCCTCCCCAAGTACTGGTGTATTCAGATCCTGTGTGTCGTCATGGCAGCGGACCCCTAGCGTCACGGAACCCTTCAGTCCACTGACGTCCCTGCTCCTCCCCTTTCTCACGCCCCGCCCCCACTCACCATCAAGTCCGTGTTCCAGGTCATCTACCATTATCTCCCAAGCGTCTTAATATGTTTGCATTTCTCCAGTATCCTTGCCATTGTAAATCTAGGGATAAAACACACCAATTTGCTGATGAAAAAGCCCAAAGATACACAAAGCTGCCGCGTCCTACTGTTCCGCCCCCTGTTGACTCCATGGGAAATACTGGGCCCTTCCTCCCTCACTCATACCTCAGAGTAAGAGCAAGATAACAGGAAGAGAGCCACCTTGACTCTCCGTAGCAGCAATTCGGGAACAGACTTTTTCTGTCACTGCTTCTGCTGCAGCAGGACTAGATAGAGGACCTACCACTTCCTGGTACTTCCCATCTGGTCCCTTTCTCTGACTTCTAAATGCCACTCCAGTGTGACTCTTTATTGCGACAGCATGTCTCTCTGACATAGGAGCGTTCATTATTTACTTACTGTCTTGAGAGATTCCCCTTTTAAAGGTTATGAACACACAGTTCTTAGAGATAAACAAGTATTCTAAATATTTGAAAAGATACTCAAGCTAATTTATAAAGTAGTACAAAATAAAACTGCACCGAAATGCCCTTTTTATCTCACTGTGTTGACAAAAACATAAAAGTTTGAAACACACTGTACATGAAAAAGGAGCGCTCTGTTTCCTCAAGGCTGCCTTTCACCCTGAATGGCAGCCTTCATCCTGGAAGGGTCTGTTTCATGTCGTACTGCTTGGGTTAAAAAACAGGCAACTTGTGGGCTGGAGAGTTGGCTCAGTGGTTAAGAGGACTGTCTGCTCTTCCAAAGGACCCGGATTCAATTCCCAGCACCCACACGGCAGCTCGCCACTGTCTGTAACTCCAAGATCTGACACCCTCACACCAATGCACATAAATTAAAATTAAATAAAACTATTTTTTAAAAAATGGGCAACTTTACTGAAAGTCAGTTTGATACTATGTAGCAACATTGCCAAGCCCATATAGCCTTGGACCTCAGTGCCCTATCTCAGTTTCGTCTGTATCAGCCCTGTGCATCTTAGAGTGACCTGGGGACTTGGGCATGCACCCTTCCTGAGTGGTTCTGTCCAGTTCCATGCCTTTAAACACCCGCTTGTGAGCTGCTGACTCTGAAGTTAGGCCACAAGCTCAGAAGCTCCTCTGGCTGCAGACCAATTTGTCTACACCGCCAATGCGGTGGCTTGATGCAGCTTCAAACTCACAGTAGGCGAAATAAGATTTACTTTTCCTCTCCCCAAACCTACCCCTACAAATGTCTACATTTTCTCATTTCAACAATTAAGGTCATATGTTCTCTCAGACTTCTCCCCCACCCCCAAAATTTTTTGATTTACTTAATTGAGAACAGTTTTTTTTTTGTTGTTGTTGTTGTTGTTTTTGTTTTTTTTATCCCTTGAATTCTCTCTGCCTTTTGGCTAACAGCCAGTGTATTTATTCTTGGACTTTATACCACTTCTAACATTGCTCCTCTGAGATGTTGACCTTGCCTGCATTCTCCACTTTCTAGTTCAACCTCCTCTCTGGGACGTCATACTCCAGGCCAGCAGAAAGGTTGCTGCTCACCACGATCCTGATCTCATCTCTCCCTACCTTTGTTGATTCTAACTCCAAACCCCATTGCGTTAGCCCTTTGAACAAAACCCAGAGGATGCTAACTCAACTCTTGAGCGATGATGTAGAACGCTGTGCATGGCTGGGATGAGGAAGCACGACCACAAAGAGAATGGAATGCCTTGCCTGTGCCCCCTGACTAGCCTTCAGGAACATTGTTGGCCACTTTATGGCAAAAATATAGTCTAGCTAACCAGGAAGCGCAGCGAGAGTAAGATGTTCCTAAGGTAACATCTAGGCTGCTAAGGTAAACCCCTAGCATGTCCCTGCCACTGATAGGTGACAGTCACCCTGTCAGGTGCTAAAAGGCAGGCTTTCTCTGGTTGGGCCTATGTCTTTGATACATTCCAGCAAATCCAACTGTTATCACGGGGATGAAAACTCTGGAGTCTGCTGCCCTGCAAAGTGCTTTACAAGATCTGCTAATGTGTGCTCTCTCACTGCAGTTCTGTCCTGGTCTCTGCAAATTATCCCTCTGTTATTGACACTTTATTTTGGGATTATCCAAGCCAGAGTTGCCCCCTCTTTATTTTGACCCATAGATAACATGATTTAAGTTGACTTTTGAGCAAATCTGATTACATTTATTTAGCATTGAGTTCACCAGTCAGCTATGATGTCCTTCCTCACTGTCACTTCAGTGTGACTGCCTGTGCTTTTCATTGGCCTAAGAGAAGGCCTCTGCTCATATCCATGGGATTCTTCACCATAGTCCTTTAAGATTTTATTATCTGTATATCTAGCACATATATTATAGTCCACAGATATTTAAATATGGATGAAAGGATGCTTCCAGAAATGGAATTGATCTTCAGGAATACAAAATTGCCACTAAAAAAAAACTTACATGTGATTTCAGAATTTTTATTATCAGTAAAACTAAAAGTAGAAAATGTGGCATTATAATAAACCACACGTGTGGGGTTTGTAAGTTTAATAGGAATAATTTAGTGAATGCAGATGAAGACTAGTAATTTACAAGGCTGGCAGTTGCATTGTTGTTGCAACAATTGTAATAGGTTTCCAATTATAATTACCATTATGATTAGGCAAATGGGATGAGATTTCTAATATAAAAATTACCGAAGACTCATTCTTACCTTCTGCCTAAGAGAATGTGAGTATTAGAACCTCACTGTCTGTGCCTGCCAGGGATCTTCTTGTGCTTGAGAAGACTCACTGCCTGAGACATTCGTCAGCGAAGTCTACAGTTTGGCCAACGCCATCTGTCCACAGGACAGTGGCTCTTTAAAGAGAGAGGGCTTTCTCGTCATGTGGCAGCCAACAGTTCTCCTGGGGAGGAGACACAGGAAAACTGACAGCTGAAGGAGACCACTCAGGAGGTTCCTCTGGGCCTAGAGGAGAGGGAGGAGGTGTGTCCACCTACACTGCATTCTCAGCACCTCCCCAAGTTTATGACACACCAGAGGCTAGTCTTAATATTTACTAAATAACATAAATGACAACATGCCATTTATAATTATTTTTGAAATTCCCATGCGCCATGAAATCAGGCATAGCCTAGGTACACGCACTGCTTCACGGCATCTCACTGGGCTGAATTGTTTGGTTCTTGGTAGAGCTCGGTATCTCACATTTATACTGTTCCGGGTGGCTTGTCCATATGACGTCTCAGAACATGGTAACTTGCTCTTTCAGAGTCAGGGAAGTGAGAGAGCAAGGGAAGGGAAGATGCCAGGAAAAGTGAACGTGTGTCAGATTAGTAGCAGCCTTGTACCAAATCATGGAAGTGGCATCTCTTCAAATGGCCTTGTTCAATTTGTTAGAAACAAGTCACTAAGTCTGACTGAAGTAAACACAAGAAGACTGGATAGTAAGTACAAGAAGACATGGATTGTTGAGTCCATTCGGAAAGCTGTGTACCAGGTCTTTATGGCTTTGTTACGTCATTTAAGGCCAGGCATAGTGGCACATGCCTGTGATTTCAGTACTCAGGGGGGCAGAGGAAAAGGAATCATAAGTTCAAGGACAGCCTGGGACTTATTGCAAGGCTGTCTCAAAACAAAAGAAAATTACTTGCATTAAACATCATCTTTGGGGAAAAAAAATAACAGTTCAGGGCTAGAGAGATGGCTCCATGGTTAAGAGCATTTGCTGCTCTTCTGGAAGATCTGTGTTCAGTTCCCAGCACCGACATCACACAGCTAACATTGTACCTGTGGCTCCAGCTCCAAAGGATCCAATACCTCCTTCTTGCCTCCTCTGGAACACACACACACACACACACACACACAGAGAGAGAGAGAGAGAGAGAGAGAGAGAGAGAGAGAGAGAGAGAGAGAGAGAGATGTAGGGGAGGCGGGGAATTTTTAAAAATAGAGAAAGAAACAACAGTTCACTTTGTCATGAAACAAACAAGCAAACAAAAGCAAATGCTAGCTCAGATAATGTAGCACCTGCATTGCCCATATCCTTTTTTTTTTTTAAATTCCAGATAGTTGCTGTGTAATAAATAATGATCTTCTGAGAACCCAAAGACCCAAATGCAAGGGAGAGTAGTGCAGCAGGCTTAATCAATGTTTAGTGTTGATAGAATGTAAAATCGAAGCACCAAGGATAGAAATCAAATTGCCTTTCTGCAGAAAGATCCTCAACAATTGAAAAACAGCTCCATAAAACTGGAGAACAGCTTGATGATTTAGAAAATAGAAACTGCAGAAAAGATTCTGTAGATCCTAGATATGTCCCCAGTGCTCATTACCTTGCCTGCTTGAGAGTCAAGAGGAAGGGCGACACAAAGAGACTCAAATTAGTGAGTTCTGCTCTGGCCCCGAGCCACGCTAGTTTGAGACTATTAACTAAGTATATCCTGGTCTAAAAATAAATCTTCTGTGCTCTTATTTTTCAAGTCAGTTTCCTTCATATCCAAACCAGGATACATTCATGAAATTACTAGTTTCTATCCAAGCTTTTTCGATGAATTCTTTAATTGATGGATTTTGATATTACGTGTGGTAAAATGATCCATTATAGCCACAGGACTGTTATTGCCTTAAAACAATGCAGTCAAATTACTCATCTTAGCAACCTATGTTACTTCAAGAATGCTAGTTGGACATAGACAGAACTAGAGATCAGCGGTGGACTGGTCAGGTTTCTCTAGGAGAGCCTTCTGGATCTTTGCCCTATGCCCAGGGAATGTCTTAGCCCAGCAATTGATTATTGTGCTATGACTTGCCAATAGAAGCTTTGGTATTTGTGTCTTCATTAGACTTATTTGAGGTGTGCTAAGAATGAAGATGACGCAGCCTGAAGCTGTCGTTTTGCCAAGGACCCATTTTAGAGAAGGAGAAGGTCTAGCCACTTGGGGTGAGGGCCGAGGCCTGTGCTGAAGCCGAGAAGGCCACGAACTTCAGAATTACACACATCAGTCTCTGCCCTGGCTTTTCCTAGCTGTGTGGCTTCCTTGGGAGTTCATTGTCCTCCAATATAAGCAATGGCCGCGGTGATGACTGATGACGGTGGTGATGGTCACAGACGACTTCTGGGAAGCACTTGCTAAATAGCAAATATTGGGTTATTTTGTATATTAATTCACTGCTGTTCTTATTACATTATACTGTATTTACTTTGTAGTAACTATGAGATATAAATACATTCTTAGCCTCTGTGTGTGTGTTAGAGAGAGAGAGAGAGAGGCGTGGGGGGTGGGAAGGAGGGAGGGGAGAGACTGCTTTTCACCATATACAGTTTTGTATACACATATATATGCATGCATGCATGCAAAGGGCATTATTTATTGCCAGGCAATATGCTTCACGTGCATTTATCTCATTTCACCCTCAAAATGGACTCATGATAAAGATTGCTATAGAAAATTCTTAATAAATACACACACCAAGACAAAGAGCGACAGAGGCAGAGAGCAAGAGCGATGGAGGCATTTTTCATATGACACCATCATTGTTTCCACCGTCACCTCTGCTCCCCGAGAACCGTCAAAGGCTTAGCTAGGTTCTCACTCAGCTCCTGTAGGGTGGAGGTGAGGTTCTTGTGGGAGTTTATGCAGCCCCACAGATGGCGGGTTCAGTTTGCCTTCCAGGACCAGTGGCTCTTCCCACTACAGGTTCTGTACGTGTCCGTTGCCTTCTTAATGCTTTTGTCATTGCCCTTATTGGGGTCATGGGCTTAAACTCTTGGATCTAATTTTCATCTTTAGGTATGTTTGACAGTAAAAGTATCAATCATTGACTTTATTAAACAGATTGGGTTGTGCTTGTGAGAGTAGCCAGGAGCGAATGGTACTGATCAACCCCTGTCACTAGATACAGCAGCCCCCTTCCATGTGCCCCCCGAGCTGGGCTGGTTTTTTTTTTACATGAATTCAGAATCTCTGTGGGTTTTTTTTTTCCTCACATGTAGTTAACAATCTGAATGACACTTTCTTTATAATACCACAATAATTCCGTCCATTACATCACTTAATTTATAGGAGTCCTAACACCTAAATCGATAAACATTATTTCTAAAATGTCGAGAGTGTTAATGGTGTGATTAAAAAAGAGAAAGATTCTACAATCCCCGCTGCACAGAGCTTGCTGATATACTGTTGTTGGGGCACACCTAACTGAAGCTGCAATATGGAAGGCTTAAATCATTAAGACACTGTCA
The DNA here is from genome assembly GCF_964271855.1 of Acomys minous. Classification (NCBI taxonomy): domain Eukaryota; kingdom Metazoa; phylum Chordata; class Mammalia; order Rodentia; family Muridae; genus Acomys; species Acomys minous. Next base: position 90,889,702 of record NC_140492.1, on the reverse strand, counting down.
ACTTTAAAAATGTGTGTTGGAAGCTATTTTTAGCCTCACGGATCTTCTGTGCCATATTGTGGAATTCTGTTAGCAGAGAAAGGGAGAGACTACGTGTCTCAGAGAAGATTGTTTCAGGTTGTTTTGAGACATAGCAACAGTTGCTAAGGAACCATCTCTAATGCTTCTGGGAAATTCTGTAATACTTCACTTAGAAATTGGGAGGGATTCATATATATATATATATATATATATATATATATATATATATATATGAGAGAGAGAGAGAGAGAGAGAGAGAGAGAGAGAGAGAGAGAGAGAGAGATCTTCTTGGACAAGGAAAGCATATGAAGGGTAATATTAGGGAACAGTTTCAAACTGGAAAATTATTTTAAAGTTTCCTAGAAGATTGAGTTTAAATGGGCCTTCCTAGCACCATGTAATCTCCTTACAGAATCCTGGAAGCTTTCATTTACATCTGAATTTAGAACAAGTAGCATTTTAAAAATCTGGTCACACTTCAGTTTATTTTCCATGATTGATGCCTTAACATGGAGATTAGCACTTCTTTTCACATGGAGAATTAATGAGCAAGCCAGAATGGTGGTGTCACCGATTTTCTTCCCTTCTAGTGAAAAGCTAGATTAGTATTAACATTTTATAGGCACTGATTGTTTGCTAGACCCCGCACAGTCACAGTCCTGTCATCTAATGGTACTGCAGCCGCAATAGGCCCCTCTTCATGTGGCTTTGTAGAAAGTGAAAGGACATTCGCTACCCAGCTCTCCCGAGACTAATGGGAAGTCAGGTCAGCAGTCTTACTTCAGTCCCCTTGCATGAGCCTTGTGAGGACCATTGGGCGAGTGTCTGGTAACGTCTTCCCATCCATTAAGCCCGATCCACCTGGCTAGACAGGAGGCTGACCTTTCCTGGGATCATTGCTTTGAGACAAAATCATTTTGACTTAAGATGTTTGATGTGCATATGTTATTACCTCTGGAGTTACTTAAACCATTGAGTAGAAATGAGTTTTTTTTTTTTTCTTTTTCATTCGCAAACACTAAGTGAGCACCTAGTATGAGCAGGTGGTTACAGTTACCACCCCTAACACAGCCTTACTCCTCAAAGGACTTGTAGGTTACAGGGCGACTTATCTGTCAACAAGCAGCCACAAAGGAATGGGGCTGGAGGACCATAACTATCACAAAGCCATCTGGGATGGTGCAGGTTGAGGGTCCCCTCCCCCATACACAGCCTCTTCCCCTTGAGGTCTCCATTTCTCTTTTGATCCCTGTAACATCATGCCTTCGCCTCCATGGCTCTTTCTAGGACATTCTTCCGACCTACCAAAGTCTTCCAGCATATCTTTCTTGTGACCCATCTGCATTCCTCAGTTGAGCATTCCCAAGTAGAAGCTCCTCCAGGATGCCTGTCTCCTACCAAAAGACAGCGTCCTGTAGTGCAGGAGCATCTGGGCACCTGGGTTTGCTTTGTGTAGCACGTGTAAGTATCTAAGTAACAGCTGAGAACATTCTCATTGCCATGAGCCAATCTGGCTAAAACTACAAGGAGCATATTTGGCTTTCAGATGGGAGGTCATATGCCAACTACAGTGGTAAGTGAGAAGATGCCTGGATATCCAGCCACGGTAGGAACAGGGGACCCCAGACGTGTCTTGGTATTGTCACTTCCTGTTCACACGGAGGAAGCTTTTCCAGCCGCGAAAGAAGCCAGTAAAGTGGGAACAAACTGTTCAATGGGACTCAGAGTCTACACCAACAAGAAGTAGTTCAAGAACCTCATGTTGACAGTACTACTTGTGAGCCTGAAAAATGTTAAAAACAAAAATGATAACAGCAGCAAGTAAATGCTAAGTGCCAAATGAGTGATTCAGCAGTTACATGATAAAGGAATATATAAAAAAAGGTATAGAAGCCACAGGCCGTGCATGTATTGTTGCAAACTCAGCATTAATTTGGATTCTGAAGCCCTGACTTTGCACTCCGGTCAGAATTATCAACCAAAAGACAAGACTGTTAACAAGGGAGCTTGTGTTAGAGGTGCGCTAAAGGTCATGACTGAAGGAGCCACAATGTGATGTTGATTAGCACACTTCTTCCTATGCTACAGAAAGAGGAGCCATGCGAGATGGCAAGTAACTTGCCAGCTGTGCCTTAGAAAGCTCAGCTGAGGGGCTGGAGAGATGCTCTTCCAGAGGTCCTGAGTTCAATTCCCAACAACCACATGGTGGCTCACAACCATCTATAACGTGATCTGATGCCCTCTTCTGGCATGTGGGCAGTGCACCATATACATATGAAAGAAAGAAAGAAAGAAAGAAAGAAAGAAAGAAAGAAAGAAAGAAAGAAAGAAACCTCAGCTGAACAGTTGTGAATTGGGGCTTGGACTGGCTGCTTTCTCCATAGGATAAACTGCCAGTCCTCAGGGTCCATAATATAAGCCTAACTGTGTGTGCCTAACTGTGGTGTCTCGAGGCTGAAATCCCAGTATGCCAAAAGCTGAGACAGGAGGATAACTAACTTTTAGGCCAAACTGAATTTCATAACGACTTCTAGTATAGCCTGGGCTACAGCATTAGACTGCAGAAGCACAGCACATCCTTTGCACATGTGGAAAACAACCTAGAATAGTAATTCCTATTCTTCTCTCTCTCTCTCTCTCTCTCTCTCTCTCTCTCTCTCTCTCTCTCTCTCTCTCTCTCTCTCTCTCTCTCTCTTTGTGTGTGTGTGTGTGTGAGAGAGAGAGAGAGAGAGAGAGAGAGTGACAGACAGACAGACAGGCAGGCAGGCAGGCAGACAGACAGACAGACAGACAGACAGGGTTTTTTTGTGTAGGCCAGGCTGTCCTGGAACTCACCTCACAGACCAGGCTGGCCTCAGACTCACAGATCTGCCTGCCGCTGTCTCCTGAGTGCTGAGAGTAAAGGTATGTGCCGCCACCACCTACAAGCACCTAAAATTGTTCATTCTAAACAACTACCTGGAAAGGAATCCTATTCATAACATACATTCGAAACCACGGTAAGTGTCTGACAACACGTGGAAGGATACAGTGTGATGAATGGTCCCTCAGCTCCCAGCTTAGGACTAGCACTGAGGAAATGAGAAGCAACAGAACATAATGGTTCAGAGAGTTTGACTTAAAGCCAAAACTGGGCTCTGGAGAGACAGGTCCGAGGTTAAGGGCATTGGCTTCTCTAGCAGAGGAGGACCAAGGTTCAGTTCCCAGCACCCACGTAGTGACTCTCGATTGTCTGTGAGTCCATGATGGAGGATAGGGTGCCCTCTTCTGGATTCTGCAGGCACTGCATGCATACAATACAGTTACATACGTGCAGGCAAAAGTATTCATACACATAAAATAAAAATAAATAAAACCTAGGTCTAACACTAGATTTTCCATGTGAATTGTCAAACTTGGAGCAAGAACAAGATACTGAGCCTTTCTCTGCCTCAGTTTCTTTGCCTGTAAAATGCATTAACAGTTAAGACCTCACTAGGTTGCTTCATGAACAAACAAAACAAACAAAACAAAACAACTATTTTAATAGGTCCTAGCCCATAATATGTAGTCACACAGTATCCATTAATTGTTACTGATATTAATGATTTTAATTCAAGTTGATCATAAACCTAGTATTCATTAAGTGATTTGCTAAATTTAAATTTAACCCTATTATATACTTTGCTAAGGAGTTCAAATAACAAATAACATTGTATTTATAGAGAGATCTGTGGCTTTTTCCCCATGAAACAGTCATCATTTGGTGGGTCATCTGGCAGTGATCATAGTTTTATATAAATCTACCACTAAGGATAGGAGCCCTGTGTGTGGGTCTCAGTGGGTAGAAGGTATTCCTTAGGGCCTCAGAGGCACAATGACTGTGCAGGTACATGGGGTGAGCAGAGCTATGTGCACCAGGATAACAGTCAGACCACATCATTCATTCGGGTTTCAAAGAAAACAAGTGCCATGCTGAAGAAATACAGCCACACCATCCCTGATACAGTCCTAAGAACAGTGCTGCAATTTGTATGCCATATACTTGGTCTTAACAAGGCACTTAAGTCTGTTAAGCGAGTTGGAGGGTTAGAAAACCCTGCAGAGGCAGCCTGTGTGGGGAAGTTTATAAGCAGCATTTGTTTACTCTGTAAAGAGATGATGGTGAGAGTTATAGATGCAGACAAGAGATAGCAAGCACATCTCCAGTGACTAATAGCACCAAGCGAGGCTGCATTCATATACCGTTATCGTCTGCTATCTGGGTTTTTGCTTGTTTAAGATGCCCTTTGTTGCCTTCGAAGATTGAAATTCCGTTAGAAGCATGAAGGGTAGGTCAGATAAGAAATGCACCCAGCCTCTGCTGTATGCAGATGGCAAAAGCAAATTATTAGTTGGCATAGAAATAATCTTATTCCGTGCCAGTGGAATGCCAGTGTCTGCACACTTGTGGCTTGTCGTCAGAATGATGAATGGCAACGCTTAGGCTTGTTGCTAAGTTGTGCATCACTTGGGTCATATTATCAATCCCTAAGCAACGAGAGATTCTCTGAAATTTCTATGGCTCATCCTTGAATGTTAGAGATAAGTTTCATCATCTGGTACCGTCATCTCTCGCAGTCAGTCATCAATAACTAACAAATAGAGATTTACAGAGTTGGTATAAAAGGCTCCCTGAGAAGCATCACTGTTCAGGAAACAGAAAGCTACAGAATGAGTTCCTTTCCCCCAAAGACAGGTAATAACACATGGATGACATACAAGAATTGGTCAATAATAGTAAGTTACTATTGGTATTGTTAGCATATAACGGGGCCGGAGAGATGGCTCGGTGGTTAAGAGCATGTACTGCTCTTGAAGAGAGCCCTAGTTCAAGTCCCAGCACCCATGTTGGACAGCTTACAAATCTCTGTAACTCCACCTCCAGAGATATTCAATGTCTGGCCCCTGAGGATGCCTGAACTCACACGCATATGTCCACACACACAATTTTAAATGATATAATGAATCCTTAAAAAATATTACATAAGACCACAATAAAATCTTTATAGCCTTATACAGGCGGTGCATGTAATACATGGTAAAGTCATAGGCCACTGATAGAGATATAAAGAGAGATGCTTTTAAAATGCACTTTTTAATTTTTTTTATTCATTTTTATTTGATGTGTATGCTTGCATGTATGTCTGTACACCGCATGTGTGCAGTGCCTACAAAGGCCAGAAGAGGGCGTGGGATCACCAGGAACTGGTGATTGAGTGACTTCATGCATTCTAGGAACCAAACCCAGGCCCTCTGGGAGAGCATCCAGTGCTCTTAACCACTGAGCTATTTCTCCAGCCCTAAATATGTTATTACTTAGAATGCATCACTTCCTTTTGATTTGGTTTGGTTTGGTTTTCAAGACAATGTCTCTCTTTATAGCCTTGGCTGCCCTGGAACTCACTCTGTAGACCAGGCTGGGCTTGAACTCAGAGATCTGCCTGCCTATGTTTCTCAGATGCTGGGTCTAACAGTTTGTGCCACCACCGCCCACTTTCCTTCCTTTCCTCACTCCAGTTGTTTTTCATCCTGTATCCCCTACTCTCGAGTTAATAGCCTCTTTTTTAAATTTATTTTTATTATTTATTTATTTATTTATTTACTTATTTATTTATTTATTTTATTACACATATACATGCACACATACATACATGCTATTTACAGGGTTCATTTTTGCAGTTTGTATAAATATGACTTCAGGACTGACCACTCTACATTGGGTGACCATTGAGGAGACTCATCCCCGAGGCTAATTTTCCTACCAGAAGACATTATTTGTCTCTAGTTATAAGAGATTCTAAGAGCTGAAACAAGGAGAATTTTTCAGATAGAGAGGCTGCCCAGCAGTAAGGAAATGCTAGCCGTACTGGTTGCAGAGGACAAAGCATGTTAGGAATTTACAGTGTGGACAGAGATGGCCTTCTGGAACTGGGACAGCATACCTGTGAGATTAAGCAGCATCCAGTCAGAGATTCCTAGGCCCAGAATAACCATAGGTTAGGAGGATGTGAGGAGCACAAGAACCTTCGTTGTTGTGTTTACTAACAAGGATTTGGGCATAGATAATGTGTTGGCACATGGTGGGTACTCGGTGAGGCCTCCGTTCTGTGCTGTGATCAGGAATACCTGAAAAGATAGACTGGGAAATTGTCTGGACCAAGTTGCAGGAAAAACAGAGGACTATGCAGTTTCATCTTTATTATATAGGTGTAGACTTTTTACCCGGGTCACAAATTCCCGAGGCAAAGCTAACACGTATGAATCAGGCATTATCCTATGACACACAGCTCTGATTGGCTGTTGAAAGGGATTTATGTTCCCACAAGGCTCTGATAATAAGTAATGCGTTTTGAGCAAAGGTTAGTATTGACCCTTATTGGTATCAGGTTTCGACACTGGGTTAGTACTTAAGTTTCTGTATTGAGCGGAAAAGGAAAAAAAAATGAAGAGACCAAAGCAGAGCAGGCTGGAGGGGCAATGCTTGCCAGAGTCCTTTTTGGGATTTGTTGTCTTCCAATAGGTGGAGAAAAATGGTGTTTTATGGAAACTATGCTTTGAGGGAGATGCTGACAATTGTTTTGGAGAAATGAGGAAGTGAGAGCAATGAAGAAGTAGTACCAAAAAGAAAAAAGAAAGAAAGAAAAGGAAAAAGAAACCATGCCAAAGAGCGTGAGCTTCCTAAGCCTCTGGAGGTTGTCACGTGTCACAGTGGGAGGAGTCTTGATTAGACAGAATGGGATGCTCACCTTCCTTAGTTTAAAGAAACTGTAAGACTAAAGGAGTGCTAAAGTTAGATTTTTCCCAAATTACATGGTTTAATTTTTTTTGTTTTATTCATGGAAAGTGATATTTCTTCAAATATTTGGGTGTCACCATATGGCAGACATGCAGATGTTTACTCAACTGACACAATAATTAAGCCCCAATGTGAAAAAGTCCCAAGTGAAACATTCCAAGATTTGTGAATCCAAGAAATAGATTTCTTCATTGCCAGCACAAAGTAGTTTGGCTAGATCATATTTGAAAAAGAATGTTGCAATCTCGAAAACTAATGCAGCAGCTGACTGTCACGGTGCCCCTCAGTTAATGCAAAGCTCTGAGAGCCATCGTATTAGAATAACTTCTGCTCACATTTGCCTATGATCACGTGACTCAAGAGGGGAAGAAACATCCTGGGTTTTAAGTTGACCGTATACAGATGTTTGTGGGCCATCACATCTGGAAGGCAGCATGAAGAAAGCATTGTGCAAAGGAGATGCTTTCTTACAGGAAAAGCATTTTGCTTTTCAAGCAGATTCCAAATTTGCCACCTTTGCCTCTCAGACATGCCACACGGGGTCCCAGAACCTACGGCCTTGGTCTCTCTGCTGATTGGAAAGATGAGGTGCCTGTAGCACTCCCCACGGTCTCCTCTGCCTTGGTTTATGCCAGTCTGTTACAGCCTGGTGCCTTCTCTGCCTGTTTCCACAGCAGCAGGTATAATGTCTGCATGCCTACAGAGTGGTAGATGGCTCTCTGGCGGTCTCTGGTGGTGAATGCTCTACATGTTTTCAGAAAGAACAGCCCCAGACTGACTCTATTAGAGAAAAGAAAAAGAAGAAAGAAAGAAAAACTAATAAACAAACAAATGAACACTATACTAGGGTTCCCTGTTGTGAACCTGCGTGCAAGTCTAACCTCTCGCTATTGCCTAGAGGCAGTATAGTATTGTAGGCAATGTGTACTAGCATCTTGGAGTGAGCGTGCACCCGATGTGTAAAGCTCTGTTCCTTGGTAGAAGGGAAAGAATTAATCCTTTAAAGTCAATTCATGCTCTGTCTGCATGTGTGCGTGTTTGACCTCTCAAAGCTGACGTTTCTCTAATTCTTCAACATATGTCTTCATATCTGTGGGTTTTACCATTGTGTATTAGCGTTTGTGTTGTCAGCCAGGCTTCAACCTGAGCATTAAATCTTTTCATTATTATAGTCATCAATGCCCATATTTATGGCTTACAATCTTCCATGGACAAATGAATTGGAGATATTGATTTGTTATATTAAGGAGTGCTAATATGTGTGTTTCAATGCATATATTAGCATACTGTATGAGAGTCCATTTCTCATCTCTCCCTGTTTTTTTTTTTCCATCTTAATTCTTGATAGACCATGTATAATCAGTGAAATAAACATCATCCATTAGCGAGCTTGGTCTTCCCTGAAGTATTAGTATTCTAAACAATTCTATTACCAAAGCATTATTTCAGTACTTTATTAAAAGTCCTGCAGCTCTCACATTGCTATACTCAAACACAGCTTCATGCAATTAAAGTAATAATAGGAACTTTATTACAATGATATATAGCTTGTATCATCCTAATAAAAGTTCCTGTACACAGCGATGCTTTAATGATGCTGTTTCTGTAGCACCGGCTCCTTGGTAATGGAGCTTCTCTCATGGCAACTTCATTATTAGGAAATGATCTCGGTAATAGAAATGCAAATAAAGATTTTGAAAGGAGCGTTGTATGCATGGCTCTGTTATTGACCTGCTGTCTTTTCATGCATTGCATATCATCATTATAAACCAACCATGTTGATTATAGTTATGATTATTACTGTCCTGTTACATTTTAGCATTCCTGTCCTTCCAGATTGACATTGCCTGCCATTTCAAGAAAAAGTTCAGGGGTCAAAATAATTTAAATTTTAATTAAACTTTGTTCCTAAAGCATTAAAAATGGCTCACAAAAGTTTCTCTAATCTTTTTTGTGTGTGTGTCGTAGATTCAGTAGACATTGGCATTTAAAGTGGGGTGTTCCCTTGGTGTTCACACAGTCTTCTCAGTGGTCACATGAGAGTAAGAGTTTTAACGGAAATAATTTCGATTTCTCCTGCTTTCGTATACACTACCAAAAAACTGCCTGAAAAGACACTTGTGTTTGAATTTCCCTTTCCACCTCCTCTGTAAGCCTTTGCTCGGTGCCCAGAAGTCATGTCACACATCAGTCCCTTCCAGGGCACCGAAGAAAGGATGTCCCTGGTTATATTTCTAATATAGGAGAGAGAGCAGAGGATGTAGGTACATGCCTCAGATATGGAGACAGAGTCTCCGAGGAGTTATTCAAGTTCTCTTCTTCTTAGCCCACATCTATAAGATGGGGATAATAACAGTAGGATAGTGAAATGATTGTGGTGATTTATACACATATGAAAAACTGTGTGCTACACAGAAAATATTTGTGTACTAATGAAAAGTATATACTAATATTTACATATGCTTTATAACGCTGCTTACTTACATTTTCCAAAATTACTTTTACTTTGTATGGTTCCTTGTCTATTCAATTTTAAATATATTTGTTGTTTTAATCAATCAAGTACTAGTGAAAATTTTTAATTACAATTAAATAAGATACCCTATTTAATATTTTCTGAAAAATATCATATAGAAATATAAAACTCTGTTCTCTGTATATATTTGTTTTAGCTTTACATAAGATCAATAAAAATATTTTAAGCATAAAATGTACATTAAGATAAAAAGCAGAAAGAGAAAAATAAACTGCCTTAAGTGTTTATATGTTTTTCAGTGAGTACTGGTGGGTATTTATTTTCAGTTGAGCGCATCTAAGAGAGTTACATAATAGTTGCCTTTACAGTCATCGGCTTGTTCAGTACACAGAAAATGACGTGGATGTGTAATGTTTAGATATATGTAAACAACAATACTCAAAAACCTCGATGTGGAATACTGGTTTGTGAAAGTAGTGATATAAGTAAGTGATAACAGATATAAAATTATCTTTATAATTTGTGTTTCTCTGCGTACCCACTTTGCTTGAGAACAATAGTTTCCCTATGAGATTGGGAGCTGTATAAATCACAGAAGTCTGAAGTTCTCACCCTTGCACAGACTTACTTCACGGGAGCGTCTCTATTACCGCACGCACACGGCACATCAGAAGCCGCACATGCTCCCACGGAGGTTAGGAAGGCTCTGGATGGAGCCCCTGCCTTCTAGGGTCCTCGTCTTTGTTAGCAGGGCGAGATGGCTGAGTCCACCCGTGCCCTGTGGCTGAAGTGGAGAGCTGGGAGCGTGGGTGGTGCTCGCCCAGTGTGACCTCGTGACTCCCAGCGGCATACCACCACCTAGAACAAGAAAGAGTAAATCGGCCTTTATGGGGAAACATCCTAGGAATTAATTATTTTCTACTTAGAAAACTAAATAGAAGAAAACATGTGTGCCTTAAAGCATGTTTCCTCCTAATTACATTTATATGAGTCTGGCATGCACAAATCCATTTTCATTTTTATTTCATACTATGCTTCCTGTTGAAAGTTTGGACACCACCTCGCTAGTGGGTAGATTTCATATCAGCATATCAAACAAACAGTTGTGTGTGCGGATATCTAGACTTAATAGTCCTTTTTAATTTTTGTTGTCACATTTCAGTTTTTATCATTGTTTGTATGTGGGTCCGGCAGTCGGAGGACAACTGCTGGGCATCAGTCCTCTCCTTCCCCCATGTGGTTCCCAGGGATCCAGCTCAGGCGTCATGCTTGGTGGCTCAAGCTCCTTTAGCGTCTGAGCCATCTCACCAGCCACCCCCTTAACATTGCTTTTTTTTCTTTTTGTTTTCTTTTAATATATTTTTATTAATGTATTCATATTACATCTCAATGGTTATCCCATCCCTTGTATCCTCCCCCCTCCCTCCCATTTTCCCCTTATTCCTCTCCCCTATGACTGTGACTGAGGGGGATTACCTCCCCCTGTATATGCTCATAGGGTATCAAGTCTCTTCTTGGTAACCTGCTGTCCTTCCTCTGAGTGCTACCAGGCCTCCCCATCCAGGGGACATGGTCAAATAAGGGGCATCAGAGTTCGTGTGAAAGTCAGACGACACTCTCCACTCAACTGTGGAGAACGTCCTGTCCATTGGCTAGATCTGGGTAGGGGTTTGAAGTTTACTGCACGTATTGTCCTTGGCTGGTGTCATAGTTTGAGCAGGACCCCTGGGCCCAGATCCGCCAGTCATAATGTTCTTCTTGTAGGTTTCAGACCCTTTCCAGGGTAAACAGTTTTTCTGAGGGGTCTGTTAACACTCTTGCTGTATTTGTACCAACCAATACAGGAGCTCATGCAAATATGAGCTTTAGTTAGTTTGATTTACCGTGGCCTATTTCTGTGGCCCTTTGAGACCAAACTAGCATTTGTGTCAGAAGATGCAAGTCTACTGTTAGAAACTAGAGCCTTGAAACATACTGCTTTTGAAAAGTCACTGACTTGCTCTCTGCCCAGTCAGGAAAAGTACTGTACTTTATATATTTACAAGTAGCCTAGATGGGCAAGGCGCACTCCAAGCACAGCCCTTCTTCCTGTGTTATTTTGCCACAAGTCAAGTATTTCTCAGTTGCATCTTTTGATTGGGTCAAAAGTGGCATGAAGCCTAAGCTGGTTGCTTAGGACCTTATAAAAGATTCTATGTGATGTTTATATGAAATATGTCCGAGTTGCAGTATTGAGACAGTGTTACTTTAAAATAGGTAGGGCAGTTTGTATTGTGGTGACATAAGTTAACTGAATCTTTTTTGAAGGGAAAGGCAATAAAAATATTCCTGTTGTCTTGGTTCATTCATAAATGTCATTATAAGCAGCTAATCCATAAGGAAGAATATATATGTACAATGTGTAATAGTATAAAACTGGAAAATTAATCAAATGTTTAATTGTGTATTAATATTTGCACTGTGGTTTATTAATTATTTATTAACAAGATGGAAATTGCAATGACCATTCAAAATATAGAAAAATGTATGTGAAATAATATTAGGGTATTTTGGTCACAAACACATTCACTGAGTATGTAAATAACTTATAGACAGGTAAGTAGATCAGTAAAGACATGCATATATCTATATCAGTAAGACCTGAGCAGCATTCAGCCTCCGGGGCTACAGGGGAGAAAGCTGAAGGTCACTGCATCTGAAGCTGCACGGAGCAGACTGTTCTGTGCGGAGGGAGAAAACGATGGTGGCCTTAGGCTCAGCGGTTAACTCAGGCTCCGTGGCATGGTTCATGCTTTGTCTTCCTGCCAGCAGGCTCCTTCTGGACTGATGCTCTCTTAGGTTTCTAGGCTTTCTTGTCTAGAAAATCTCTACTAAAGCAAAATTCTTAAAATTCAACAGGTTTTTTTTTTTAAATAAAGTGATTGTGAAATGAGCTAGGGTTCTATTTTTATCTTTACATTATTACTCTTAATATTATCATTATTTTATTATATTTTTAATTTTATTAATTTATTCAAATTACAACTCAATTGTTATCCCATCACTTGTATCCTTCCATTCCTCCCTCTCTCCCGCTTTCACCCTATTCCCCTCCCCTAGGTCTATGACTGAGGGGGACCTCCTCCCCCACTATATGGTCACAGGCTATCAAGTCTCATCTTGGTAGCCTGCTTATTCTTTCTTTGAGTGCCATCAGGCCTCCCCACCAAGGGGAGGTGGTCAAATATGGGGCACCAGAGTTCATGTCAGAGTCAGTTCCTGCTCTCCACATAACTGTGGAGAATGTCCTGTCCATTTATTTTATTATTTTTATTTGACACAGGGTGTTATTTTGTAACTCAGGCCAAGCCTTGAGCTTGCAATCTACCTGCCTCAGGAATGTATACCTATAGTCTCACTCAGGTGGTAAGGAAAGAGGTCTACTTCAAGTTTGAAGCAAACCTAGGCTACATAGTGGGGCCCTGTCTCAGAAATAGAAAGGAAGGAAGGAAAAAGAAGAATTTGTGATCCTTACCCTTATAAATCAATGTATCTCTTTACTTGCTTGCTTGCAAAATACTAGTACAAAGTTATCTCTTTTCTTTTTCTTTTTTTTAAATTAATTTATTTTTATTTTTTTGAGACAGTGTCTCATTGTATGGTCTTGGCTGTCTTGGACTTGCTTTGTAGACCAGGCTAGCCTTGAACTCACATAGATCTGCCTGCCTCTGCCTCTCCGAGTACTGGGATTACAGGTGTGCACCACTGTGCCTGGCTGAATAAACAGTTGTCTCAAAAACAACGAAATATAAAACTCCCCACAATTATACTACTATAAGCTGGGCTCTGACCCCATCTCACTTCAGCTGTTGGTAGCACTCTTTCTGCGTGCATGTTTCTGGTTACCAGGAAAATGGGAAAAATAACCTCACTGAGCTAAATGTTTATAGGTCGGATATTTACCTAACAGTTTTCATTGTTAGAAGGGGTAACACTGTTTCTGGAATGAGTTTATCCCATCTCTGGGAATTTACTTCTTGGAGTGTCTTTGAGAGAGCATCTAAAGAGAAAAACTAATTTTAGCGCCACAAAATCCCCAGGAATGTGCTTCGGGGAAGAAGGGGAGCAGCAGAGCATCCTATTATCAGAGTGAGGTGCAAAGCAGGAGGAGCCAGCCACACAGTTGCCGGGAGCCTGTGCTCTAAGAGGATTCTCTTGTTAGAGGTGTGCCCTGGTTGTACGGATCTAAACGGAACCATGGCGGCGCTGTAAAAGCTGATCGGGAAGATCATCCATGTTTTCTCTGTTATTTTCAAATTCTCCCTGGCATGATTCTAAAAAGTAATGACGCTAATAGGCTACTGTTTTATTAATAAAATATCTTCCTTGTGATAGTTGCTGACATTAGTATCTGGCTATCAATAAATATAGGATGTTTAAGTGAGTTTGTTCTTTAAAACTGTAGAATTTTCTGATTATCCATTGCTAAATGCTCTGATATGCATAGCTCAAAAGTGGTGCCACTGTCTTAGCATGTACCTCAGGTTTACTGAGCTAAATACTGTCACCATTCTGAGACACTGTGCAAGGGGAGTAGAGAATTGGTGCTCGGAAAGTGCAGGCTCACAGTTATTTTACTGTTAGATAAAAATAGAATGAATGTAGCCTGCTTGTTGTTCTGTGTTTACCACCAGCAGATTTACCATTGGGAATCTTAAACTCCCTTTTTTTCTATTTGACTTTAATATATATATTTATGCATATATATATATCATGTGCATATTCATCTATATTGTGTATGCACACCCATATATAGTGTACACACACATGTACAAATATTGTATGTATACATATATGCATTGTGTGCACATACATATATTTATTGTGCATAAACAGACACACATCTATTATGTACATACACACACGCAGACAGACAGACAGACACACACGCATACACACACACACACACAGGCACGCACACACACACACACACACACACACATCTCTATTGCCATGCCAGGGGTTAAAGCCTTTTGGTGATAAGCAAGTGCTTGACTGATGAGCTAGATTTCCAGCCCTAGCTCTCTCTGAATCTGGACATGGCTCCTTATTCCGTCACACGTGTCTCCCGGGACCTTCTGTATGCCACACCCCTCTGAGCAACTCTCTACAGAATGGGAAGAATACTGTTTTCAGGACAGTATTTTAAATTTTAAATTTCTGCAATTTTAAATTAGGTGACATACGTTGATGAAGAATTTGGTTTCATCCTCTTTCCTTGATCAAAGAGCAATGTCTGCTGTTTCTAGTCCGGTGTATCTCAGACCCATATACACTCACGCTGTCTCTACTGTTCTTTCCCTTGCCGGTGCCAGCAGACGTCATTCATCTGTTGCTCCCCATTGTACTTAAGGACAGGAGGGCAGGGCAGCATCTTCCTCACTGGCCTGAAGGCCATCGGCTCTTCCTTCCTTTGCAGTTTGTTCTGTCTTTCCTCTTTGAAACACAGCCTGTTTCTGCTCCCCAGACACACCTTACCTGCTCTTTTCTCATTCCTGAAAATACTTTCTTCAGCCTTAAAATGAGGCTTTTAAAGTAGTTTCAAGAAATGCACACAATATATAGTGCTAATGCCTTTGGATAATCTGGAAACGTACTGGTCGCTTTAGTAACACCCCATGTCTGTTTGTTTGTGTTTATTCTCACAATATTGAGGACAGCCTGGGCTACAGAAGACACTCTCACAAACAGAAACAAATTCTAGGCAGCATTTTTCTTTTAAATTATGTACCTAACTGAGTTTTGTTCTGATATGAGCATAAATTCAAAGGGCCTGTCCCCTTTAGCACATCCTTACTTTAACTTAGCAGCCTGCTGCTTTTAGTTAGAAATTAAAATGTTTTCAACTTTCACTTATTCTTGGCATGGCTCTTTCGTTTTGTCTTTAAGACATATTATTTAAAGATTAAAATACACCTTTCCACTCCCATTAGCCTCTTTTTTACAGTGTTCTCAGTCACTGTGCGGAGGAATTTCAGCACAAAGTCACATGTCAGAAGCCTAGTTCCTAAGCCACTCTTTGCAGATGTTGAAACTGCATCGTTTTTTCTGTGTCTGAATTCCGGGTACACTTGTAGCTTCTTTGGTTCTGTAGAGCAGCTTCAGGAAGGCCCAGGACCCTCTGCCCTCAGCTCCCTCCCTTACTGTTGCAGGGGGAGGGGTAAATCCTTCCTCTCCCCTCATAAGCTAATGCCTACAGGTTAACAAGAAGATAGACTAACAGGATAATTATAAGTTACATGATATTGGTAGTTTAGTCTCTAAATGCAGAGTCGGTTAGAGCTGGGAGCTTACGAATACCATTTTAACAGAAGATGATTAAGTGTGTCAAAGTAACCAAAAAAAAAAAAAATAGAGCTGGCTTTCCAGGGCAATAAATTGTTAGTAACTAGGAGTAGAAACTGACAGAGGAGCATCTTTTAGTCAGGGATGTTTCCACAAACCACTTCAGTGCTGACTTCCTACCTCTCGGTACAGTGGTTGTGAGAGATGGCTCTTCTAGAGGACCCAGGTTCAAGTCCCAGCAACCACATGGCAGCTCACCACTTCTATAATTCAAGCTCCAGGGCATCTGACACCCTCAGAGAGACGTGAATGCAGACAGAACACCAGTGCACATAAAATAGAATTATTTATTTTAAGAATAAGGATGGACTAGAGGCCTCATAAAGAGCTCTTAGGTCCTGGTTGTTTTGTGTGTGTGTGTGTGTGTGTGTGTTGTTTTTGTTTTTGTTTTTGTAGGCCCTGTGTTAAACAGTGGGAAGAAGGAAGGGACCTTGTGTAAACTGCCTGCCCCCTCTTTGACAGCCTCCACTGGCCAGCAGCCAGCACCTACATCAGACGTTGTTCAGTGTGCCTGGCCTGCGGGGCGGGTGCCAGCCTCACTGCAGATGCATTTCTCTACCTTGGCACCGCTAACCTTTTGGACACAGCTCATGCGTGTGTCCCACTCGCCGTGTGTGCTTCACATACTGCAGACCACAGAAGGGTGGGAGGAACTGTATAGGAACTGAGTGCCAACTCGGTACATTTGATACAGCGTGAGCAAACTGTGAAGAAAAAATAGGAAGCCAAAGCAGGGATTTTGAAATCAAACCTTAAACTTGGGAAAGGTAACTGGCATCTCCAAGTCTTTTTTTTTCTTACCTTTTGTTTGTTTGTTTGTTTGAGACTGGGTTTTTCTGTGTAGTCCTGGCTATCCTGGGACTCACTCTGTAGACCTGGCTGGTCTTGAAGTCACAGAGAGCCATCTGCCTCTGCCTCCCTGAGTGCTGGGATTAAAGGTGTGCGCCACCACGCCCGGCCTTTATCCTTACTTTTAACAATAGTTACATATCAGCTGTTTAGTATTATTACAATTAAATAAGTCTCCTCATAAGTGTTCAGTACATGCAGTTGCTTCTATTATTTCCGTTTGAAGGATTCCTATGCGCAGTCTCTGAAATACCTACCTCCCCTGGCAAAATGGCCGCTGCATGTCTTCAGTG
This sequence comes from Acomys minous, assembly GCF_964271855.1. Taxonomy (NCBI): domain Eukaryota; kingdom Metazoa; phylum Chordata; class Mammalia; order Rodentia; family Muridae; genus Acomys; species Acomys minous. Next base: position 90,872,862 of record NC_140492.1, on the reverse strand, counting down.
TCCTGCTAGTTCGTTCCTTTCTGCACCCCTTTTGACAAGAAAATGCTGCTAGAGAAAGGTGCGAGCCTGTGTACCGCCCCACTTAGTCTCATCCTCAGCGCTCTCTGCTCTTCCCTCACCATGTGGAGCACGCGCTGTGGTAACATTTCTGCGTGCAAGCGCAGAGCCTACTGTAATTACATCATTCCTCCTTCCCTTTCTTTGCTCCAGACTGTCCCACATACCCTTCCTTACCCTTCCAAATTCACAGCCTCTTTTTCATCCATTGTTACATGCCATGTATGTGCTAGTCTTCACGCCCCGTCAAGACGGACCTCTTACTATGTGCCTGTGCCCTGCTTTCCTTCTGAACTCAGAGCAGCACTGCAAACATCGTCGTCCCTTCTCTCTGTCACGTTGGAAAACCGACCTTTGCCCCCCATGGGACACTGAACCTCCGTCTGGACCAGCATCAACCTGGGTTTGATCTCAGGTTGTGGTCAGTTCCAGGAATCTGCAAGGTCAACAGGGAGCAAGCACATGAGCCTAATGTGCTGATGGCTGCCATAATCTCATCACATGATGAGGCAGCAGCTGGAGTCCAGCCCGGGCTGCACAGTGGGGCGCTGGCTGGTGAGGGCGCCAGACAGACAACGAGACCCAAGGTAACGGTGTCCTGAGCTGGCCTGGCTCTGTTCACCACTGAGGCCACACTCCTGCTCTGTTCACCACTGAGGCCACACTCCTGCTCTGTTTACCACTGAGGCCACACTCCTGCTCTGCTCACTACTGACACTGTACTCCCACTTTGCTCACTTCTCCTGAGACTTCACTTTCATTTTTTCCCTGTTTTGCATTTTTAATTGAACATTCTCTTGAGACTGTTCATTTACATCTTCAGCTAGTGTCCTTATAAAATTGCTACCTTCGGCTGTCCCTCTACCATTTACATGGAAAGAAGATAGTTGGGGTCCTCCATTTTCCTTGGTCCCTATGCTGTGGGACCAAGGCTGTGGCAGAGTAAAGGCTCTTCTGGCTTGCCCTCCCCACATCTGGGGTGTTGACAGACACCTCAAAATCCACAGGGTTCTTTTCTAATTGAACCCCCTCAAGATACCTTTAGAAATGAGTGTTTCCACAAGAACAGAAGGTTTTGATGCAAACACTGGTGTGGTCGTATTAAGACGTCCAGAGAGAGATGCAGGGCCTTTTTGTCTTTGTTTAAATATTTCAGCTTTCTTTCCGTGACACTATCTACAAATCTCATCAATATACAGAATCATCCTGCGCCTCAGATTTTCTCATTTTCTCTGGATGAGCGCTTTGATTAGCTTTTTACAAGTTCTTCATTAGTAATTGGCTCATTTTCTTGTTTTTGTCTTTAGCTGTTGTCTCTAATAAGTTTATGTTCTATCAGAGAATCCTTTGAAGATCATCTGGAAGCTGCGTGCTGTGCTCGGTTTTGCAATATGCAACTTAATACGCTGTGTAAAATGCAACAAGTGCTGTTAGGGTTAAACGCTCATTTCTTGACGATGCTGCCAGCTGGATGCTTGCTCCGTCTTATCAACTGCCTGACCTAGTTGCGCAGCGTGACTGTTTAATTAATAGACATTTCCATAAGCTCCTTGTCCCCCAGCAGGCTTTATGTCTTGGTGGTTATCTTCTTTCTACCCTGTGAAGTGTCAGCTGGGCTGTTTCCATTTTGCATATCAAAATCCAGGGAGATTAAAATTATATACAATAAAATGATAACGAAGTAAGTTTGGGGACTCAGAGTTCTCACATATTAATCATATTGCTTAAAGCAACAACCCATAAACTTTGTAAATATGTTCAGAGTCCACGGCTCTCTATTCCATGAGCTAGAGTTGGGGCTGTCAGAGCAGGGAGGGGCCCTTTATAGATTTGTGCAGGAGTGGAAGACTTGCTTTCTGGGATCTGGGGCCATGACGGGAAGGTCTGTTAGCAGACGGGTAGTGTGTCATAATTATTACTGTGATGTCTCTAATTTCTTATAAAATTTCAAGGAATCCTGGTGATATCCGTGCAGCATGAGACTCTGAAAAACTGTCTCATGGTGTTTTTTTTTAAAACCACCATCTCAGATATCATCAGATCTTTCTGGCCACAAGATGTCTAGGTGCAGCTTGCATGCCTCACTTGACTCCCCAGCCCACTCCAGGAGCAATAAGAAAGGAGCCAACATTTCCGGGAAAGACTTTCATTTCTTTCTCATGGTTTTGTTCTTAAAGAGTCTCATTGCCTCTCTGTCTATATCTCCAGCACCTATTCAGGGTAGACATATGGGCTCAGGTAACTATTCTTGTGTCCTAAAATATTCTTCCCTGTTTTTTATTCCAACTGTAAATTGTCTGCATTTTGTACCTCAATGTTTTGTGTTGTGTAGGTGTTGATTACTTCCCGGGATTTGTGGATATAAAGGGATTGCCTCAGTCACTTAACAGTATCTTTAGTGAAACAAAACAAACAAAATACACATTTATTTTCTCTCCGAAATTTACCAAGCTTTTCAGGGCTGTGTGAAAAGTGGGAGTTGGTGTGTCTGTCAGTTAATTAATTTTGCAATAAATTTGGAGTCAACTTTTGGCTTAACATTCTCTGGCCACATCTTCTCTCATGTGTGTGTTAGTCCTGCTGCTCTTTGAGGTCAGAACTAGGTTAAATATCAAATTCTGGGGACATCTCTGATGCTCTGTTCACCCTTATCAGATTCAGCCAGTTCTTTCTTCCAGTCCTTGAATACTGATTTGGACCGTTAGTTGCTGGCATCATAGTCTGCTGCATTAGACTGTCTTCTGTATCCTCACACTGTGGTGCCCTAAACGTGTCATTGGACAAGCAGGCAGCCTATGTAACCCAAGGTGCCACTCAGCGTATAAAAATGTCATGTCCATTGTAAGGTTTAGTGGGTTTTTTTTTTGTTCTGTTTTGTTTTTGTTTTGGCTGTGAAGCATCTAAAGAGCTTCATAGAGCCCATGGAACTGAAACTGCAGAGGGAACCTTAAATCTGCGATGTGGAAGCAGTAGTTGAGGCATCTCAGATATCAACATGGATGTCTTCAAGGAAACAAGGGACTTTTCCATCCATGAGATCTTAGACCAGCACCACACAACTCTCCTGTGATATGCCAGTGAGCCCCTCTTTGTCCATCAGATACCTTAGACCTTCCTTGAGACTCTCTTTTTTGTTTAGCAGGGAGCATCTTGTTCTTTGTCCATGCCACTGTGGTTCCTAACTGGTCTTTTCTTGAAGTGTGAAGCCTTGTCAACCCCAGAAGCTGAACACTTGTGGGTGCTACCACATATCTACCTAGAACTAGTTGGCCAGCCCTCATTAGAAAGTCTGTGACTAGAAGTGTTTCAGATTTCAGAGTTTTCCAGATTTTAGAATATTTCATATTGACTACTAATGGGGCTCCCCTAATCAGAAGATCTGGACTCTGAAGTACATGACAATCTGAACCACTGTGAGCATCATTTCAGGTTTTTGAGTTAGGAATGCTGAACCCATACCTACATGATACTAAACTGTATGAGAAGAGACTTTGTATGTCGTTAGTATATACTATCTTCTATACCTAAAACAGTGTCTAACAACAGAACACATCCCAGTATTGCTATTGAGTAGAATGGATGGATGGATGGATGGATGGATGGATGGATGGATGGATGGATGGATGGATAGGTAGAGCAATGAATGGTAACATAGAATCTTATTCACAAAGGGTCATTTGGTGATGTTTGTGAATGCTTGAGTATAAAAACCACATTGCTTAATATGAGAATGGTGGTGCTGTAGGGATGATTCAGTAATTAAAAGCAACTGATGCTCTTCCAGGGGACCTGAGTTCAGTTCCCAGCACCCACATGGTGGCTCACACTGCATATAGTTCCATTCCAGGGGATCATCATCTCTGCCCTCTGACTTCCTACACTCATGTACACACGCGCGCGCGCGCGCGCACACACACACACACACACACACACACACACACACTTAAAAATAATAAAAGTAAATCTTAAAAACATAAAGGAATGAGTAGAATAGGAAAGTGTGAGAGTATTATGTTATAGATTTTAGAAGTGTTTTAGTCTGGTTTTTAATCTCCACAGAGAGATACATTGCCGTGGTGTGGAGTAAACTAGCTCAGAGACGTATACCTTGATGCATTAGTTTTTCTTAGTAGATATAATTGTTTATGTAGAAACAAGTAAATAAGTCATGCATGATAGTGCACACTTTTAATCCCAGCACCCAGAAGGCTGGGTTGAAGGATCAGGAGTTTGAAGCCCATCAGGGCTATCCAATAAGTCCAACACCATGTTTGGCTACCTAGCGAGATGTTTTCTCCAAAGGGATGGGGGCAACTAGATTTTAGAATGTACTGTACAACTAACATGTCTTAAAGTAAGGTACATTGGCTGGGTTACCCCTGCTTGTACCCCTAGACCCTCTTCTTTGGAGAATTAGTTGACAGGACAAATATTGAGGTTCTTCTATAGATGTGTGGGAGGTGCTGTGTCTAGTTGCATGCCAAAAGAAGAACCGTTCTTTTCTCTTGTGTCTTCCAGTGCTGTAGGGTCTAAGGATGCCTCCAACACAAATACCTCCCCCTTTGTGGAGCAGGTTGCATGTGTAAGGACCCCATTTGCTTCGTCACAACAGACTATCTCTGTGTAGCCATTAGTTCTACAAATATTCACTGAGCGCCTACTGTGGAAAGGGTGGTGTCCTAGATGCTGAAATTAAACATCATCATCAGAATACTTCCTATTTTCTTAAGAAAATACAGGATACTTGAGGTACTTGCCTACAAACACTCAACTGCCTACATAGAGCACTGTGGCTTTAGCAGTCAGAATGTGGTGTAAGGAGAGTGTGGGTAGAAGGCACTGTGATCTATGAGAGAAATATATATATATATATATATATATATATATATATATATATATATATATATATATATATATAATGAAGGATGAAGAAGGGAGAGAGAGTTTCAGACAAAAAGAGCAGAACGCACAAAACTCTGTAGGTAAGAAGTAGGCATGTGTATGAGGAACAGCAACTGGTTTTCTGGTAAACTATGTGCAAAGTATAGTTTTCTAAGAAAGCATCCTCATTCCCAAATCATCATCAATAAAGCTCTTTTCACAAAGAATAGCCTAGCTTGCTCCTCACAGGTCTTCTCAGGTGTTAATTCTGCAAAGAGGCCTTTCTTACCAACTGTGCCAAATAGGCCCTAATGCATCATTTTTCTTATAGTTAAAAATACCTCTTCCTTTTCATTCTGTCTGCCTTACTATATTTAAAAAGACACACTATATTTAAAAAGACAAAGGAAAAAATGTCTTCAGAAAATTCTTTAACATGGGTCTTCATGTTGGTGTGCAATTAGAATCTCTCCCAAGCACTGTGAATATTGGGGGATAACTTTAAATTTTCATGCAATGTTCAACCTAAAGAGAGAGGCATCACAGTATGAAAAGGTTTTTTCCCTTGTGCTGGACAGATGGCTCAGTGATTAAGAATGCCTACTGCTCTTGTAGAGTTCTTAGTTCTAATCCCGGCACCTGTGTCAGTGGCTTTAGTGCCGGGAAATCTGGCACCCTCTACTGGCATCCAGAGACACATGCACTCATTAGCACATACACATAAACACATGTACATAATTAAAAATAAAATAAATCTTAAATAAGCTTTTTTTTTTTAACCAAAAGAGAGCCATGAAGGAGAGGACAGAGAAACCAAAGGAAAGACATAAAAAATACAAGGGTTTGTGGTACCATGAGACACGGGGAACATTGAAGACCAGGAAAGGGACCAGTAAGAAGTGGACAAGAAGATGGGGGAGGAGGGGGGAGGAGAAGGAGGAATAGGAATAAAGTGAATAAAAAGTTCATAATGAAACCCATTACTTTTTATACTAATGGAAACCTAAAAACTACAATTAAATAAAAATTGTAAATGAAGTTTTAAATATCTACAATAAAATGAGAGAAATCAAATGATATCTGATTACAAAATCTATATCACCCATCCAAAAAAAAAGAGATTATACTGGATTTTGATCTATATTCTTTTACTATTAAGTAAAGATATAGAAAGACTGTGAGTGAAATTATTTTCCAATAACATGACTAGAAATCTGGTATGGCTATACTAACAAGAGATAAAAATCTTGTCAGAGAGTATGATTAAAGATAAATATATTCACATTATATTAAAAATTCCAGTTCTCTAGAAAGGTGTACTCCCATGCATTTAATAACACAGATTTAGGATGCATGAAACAAAAAAAAACCTTATAAATTGTAAGCAGAAATGGAAAATTTAACTATTATAGGAGAGATTTCCCTTCCCCTTAGAAATGAATAGTTCACCAGCAACAAGAACATAGAGCTCTGAACAACACAGATCTGTCAAAACAACACAAACAACCAAATGTCGGGAGGTGTCTTCCTCATCCCTCCCGTGTGTAGAGGAGGCCAGCCGTGGTGGGGTGCTGCGCATGCGCCATCTGCCATGGCGCCCGTCTGAGGAGGGCGCACGGTGAGCTTTGTGCTTAGCATCGTTCATGTAGTGATGTTACAAGTTAACTAGTGAGGTACTGAACTGGTGTACTCAGAAAGTGAGAATTATGTGTTCTCTAGTTATGTTTTTCTAAGATTTTTGAAACTTTTCAAGGATTAAGACTAGGGGCTATGGAGGTGCCTCTTCAGATATGAGTGCTTTCTGGGCACAAAGACATGAATGAGTTCTAATCCACAGACCCACATGAACATACTTTAGGTGTGGTCACACACTGTAATCTCAGTGCTGCGGCAAGCAGGGACAGAAGGGTCACTAGGGTTTGCTGGCCACAGCCTAGTTCTAGGTTCAGTGAGAGACGCTGTCTTACAGGACTAAGATGGAAAGTGTTAGAGCCAGAGGCATGATGTCTTCTTCCTCTGGTGTTCGCATAAATGCAGGAATATGTACACACAACACAGAGAGGGGGGGAGGGAGGGAGGGAGGGAGAGAGGGAGGGAGAGAGGGAGGGAGAGGGAGAGAGACTTTTTTACTATTTCTACTTTTGTAAAGATTAAGATCAGTCCAAACATAAAGTACAAAACAAATAGTTAAAAAAAGAAAAAAAAAAGATTACAATACTTAGAGAAGATCCCCCAAAAGCCACAACTGGCTGGGGCTGGCACAGAGCAGGCATTTACTAAACACATGCTCATTAAACAAAAAGCAATAGAAACTATGAGTGTCCGTGTGGAGGGTCTGAAAGGACATTCACCAGCAGTGTAAGCCGATTCAGCCAGCTGACTGCGTTCATGCCTTGTTCGCTGTATTTCCTGAACTCTTTGCACTACTCATAGAAGTTTATGAATGGCCATGACTTGAAAGTTAATAAACAGATGTATGAAGGGGTGGGCTGGAGGAATGAGAGCCTGAGGAAGGAAGAGGCTAGCCTAGACAGCAAGTCTGGGCCGACGCAAGAGGAGCCACAGTGTGATGAGCAGCTGGTGGTGTGCAGGACCTGTGCCCTTATTACATGAATGACCTTAAGCTAAAGCTCAGAGTGGCACAGCAAAGCCCTCCGGGGGGGAGGTGTGGGGGGGGCTCTGTGGTCACTGCTGGTGCTCACTCTCCTTTTTTTTTTAATTGAAAAATAAAATCATTTATATTACATTTCAATTGCTATCCCATCCCACGCATCCTCCCATTGCTCACTGTCCTTCTACACACGAGGAAGACATCTCTCTCCATTTTTTGTTTTTGTTTATTGAGACAGGGTCATGCTATGACGCTGTTTGTTCTGGAACTTGCTCTGTAGACCAGGCTGGCCTTGAACTCATAGCGATCGCCTGCCTCTGCCTTCCAAGTTCTGGGACTAAAAATGTGTGCCACCATACCCAGCCTGACATGTGTCCATTTTTAAGGATGTGCTGAGAGTGGAGGCAGTGATCAGTCTGGAGTGTGAAACTGTGGGAAAGCTCAGCGTGTGGAATTGTATTTGTGCCCTCCCAGAGAGCCGAGAAAATTAGGAGATGAACCAAGTGACTCATCATGTTTATTACATGTAAGGCGAAGGTGCGGTATTATCATTCCCTCCGATAGTCACATCTAATAGTCTAAAACCAATTCACAGTACTCATGCCAGACTTACGTTATGAGACATTTAACCATTGCAAAATTAAGTGTTATAAGGGAGCATGCCTATGTCAGTCCTCTGCAACTGTGGAGATTAGGAAGCTGACCCATCGTCTCCGCATGCGTGGAAAAGCCTTTAGTAGAGCAGTGTTCCAGGGAAGCGCTTCCCAAGCAGTAAGCCGAACACACTCTTAGCTGTGCTCCTCCTCATGGACGGCCTCTCCGTGCGCATTTGCTTAGTGCATGAGTACGAGCAGATGGGAGTGTTTACACACGAATTTACCTCTCAAGTCGATCTAAACCGAATGTCACTAAAGAGACCCTGGCGGCTTTGGCGTCCTTTCACTCCTGAAAAGGGTGCATTACAGGTCGGGTGGAGGAGTTCAGGCGTTTTCTCCTTTGAGTCCAGAGCTTCATTCCTAAGAGAGGGTAGGCTTTCCTAACATCCACCTAACGGCTTAAAACTGTCCTAGGCTCCAGTCCCAAGGGATCTGATGCTTTCTTCTGGTCTCCTCAGGCACTGGACACGCACACAGTGCACATACATGAATGTGGGCAAAACACACTTAAAGAAAAATAGTAAGTACGATCTGCAAACACATTTTTTTTTTTAGTTAAAAGCGATACCAAACACTGGTACCCTCCCAGATGGCACAGGCCACACTAAGCCGGATATGAGCTGAGCTCATCTCACCCTAGTGGATGGAGCTCTGGGAAGTGACTCCACCTCTTCCTGAAAGGTCCTGGGCCGACTTCACACTCTTGATCAAGAGCCAACCAGTCTTTTCTAGTCCAGCGGCTCACTCACCTGTACCACCACCCAGCCTGCATGCAGACTCACATGCATAGAGCATCCCTCTCGGCCCCTGGGTACCACCAACTGCCCCACTGCAGAGGATGAAGAGAGGAGCTTGACCTTAGCCCCACTCTACCCCGCTTTCAGCCGGAGGTAGCAAGAATCCGAGTCAGCATCCCCAAACCCTGGGACATTATCTCCTCCTAAATGCTGTTCCATGAAGCCATTTCTTTCTTTCTTTTAATTTTACGGGAGCAAACGGACTAATGTTAGATCCTAACAAAGGCTGCCCCTGTAGAGGGGATCGGCCATCCCTTATAGTCTGTCTAGCACCTTCACAAAACTGCTTAGCTGTTCGCACGCAGCAGCCCCATAGGGTTAACTTCCTAAATTGCAGCCTTGTATCTTCTCTAATGCCATCCCACTCAGCAACATAAAGAAAACCAGAGCAATTGCTAAAGATTTTTTTTTTTGGAAATGCCCAAGATTCTATTTTAATTGAATGTGGTGGCTCACGTCTATAATCCAGCACTCAGGAGGCTGGGGCAAAAATATGACCAAAATTTGAGGCTAGCCTGGGCTACATAGTAATTTCCAGGCCAGAGAGAATAATAGAGCAAGATATGGTCAAAAAACAAAACAAAGCAAAACCAAGGACTGGTAAGAATGCTCAGTGGGTAAAGGCACCCGCTGCCAATCCTGACATTAGTTCAGCTGCCAGGGCCCACGTCTGCCAACCTACATTAAGTAAAATGTAATTTAATGTAATTTAAAAAATAATATATTGATGATTCTTGTTACCCCATGTACATAAATCCTTCCTTAACTCGGACATTTCTTTCCTGTACTTGTAAGATGTTTCCAAGTACTCCTAAGTCATAACATACTAATCAGTGATGTCTTTTAATGCTACAGGGTCTACAAGATCTCCTTTGTATGTGTGTGTATGTGAGAGAGAGAGAGAGAGAGAGAGAGAGAGAGAGAGAGAGAGAGATTAGAGTATTGATTCCAGGGTCTCATATAGTAAAAAAAACTCACTAAAACCCACGCTATACTATGAGGAATATAGGTCTAGTATAAAGCCTTCACACTCAGGTTACTTTGCTGCAACACCACACTCCGAATGGCGTAGCCTTATCTATTTTGGTGTGAATTAACTAACAGCTAAGCAGACTCTGGCAAGCACTCCTCTATGCGCATTTCTGATACTGTCACATTAGAAAGCTGCACTCATTCTCTGCCCATTAATGTGTCCAATAAGAAAGGAGACAAAAATGATGGCGGTTCCTCTAAACTCACAGTTCCTAAGTGGTAGAGCAGGGACTGACCCCAAGAGTTTCCACTATGGAACGTGTATGTGCTCCTCCCATTTTCTTATGGAAGACAACTTGGAGCCCAGGTCTCTGTATTGAGCAGCAAACAAGGAGAGCTGGAGTGTTCCTCGGCCTGCTCTGGAAAAACGGTCTCCTCAGCTGAACCATGTTTGAGAATCTCCTGGGTTCTTTTGAGGGCTTCTAAAATGTAGGCCATACTCCTCTAGGAGGCAAGTCCTCGGCTGTATAGTGAGACCGGTCTGTAGGAGACAGTTAGTCCTACAGGAAATGAAGCTGTGAAGAGGTTCTGAGGGCCATGGCTAGAGCTTTCATCCATGTAAGCCAGGAAGGGAAGGCCAGCAACTTAGCATCCTACTCTCCCACACAGCTCAGACCTAAAGCCCCCGTACTGTCCCAGTCTGGATCGCTAAGTGCCCTGTGACCTTTTCTATTTATTTCATATCCCCACACTGCTGTTCTGCCTCTGCTCAGTTCAAAGCTGGAGTAATTTCATCATGACACCAGCAGGAAATCATCCATGTGATCATTCAAGGGGGACAAAGGGAAAATGCAATGGGAGAGCAGGGCTGTGGGATTGAGCTAACCCTCCCGTTGCGAGTGCTTCCATTAAAAGCAACCCCAACAGCCTAGATTTTTATTATTTTAAAAAGGTAACAGATCATGACTGGCCATGGTGACCCACAGCTGTCATCATAGCATTTGAGAGGCTCAGGTAGGAGGATTGCCATCAGTTCACGGCCAGCCTGGGCTACACAGTGCAATCTTGAGAGAGAGAGAGAGAGAGAGAGAGAGAGAGAGAGAGAGAGAGAGAGAGAGAGAGAGAGAGAGAGAAAGAAAGAGGTCTCCATATAAGCTTGGGTTCCAACTCATTGCTCCCACTGGTACTTATGTGAAGCACCTAAAATGGTTCCTAGACTACATTCAGCTTATTAGATCCCAGCTTCTAAACACTGTTTATTTTAGTTCACAGTAATTCTAAAGTTCTTTTGAATTTCCTCAGCACATTTGCTGTGGTCGTTTCCCTTAGGATTTTCTTTGTCCAGACTCTGTCCCCAGATCTCTGTTTGCTTGTTTTTTTCTGTCATATCTGGTTTAAATATTACCTTGTCTTCAGCCATTCGGCCTGCTACCAAAAAAAAAAAAAAAGTGTATTGAATGGGGAATGAAAGGTTTCAGCGACAAACAGTTCTGAAGGCTAGGTCAAGGTGTTGGCCAATAGATCAGGTGTCTGGGGAGGGCCCACTTCCTGTTCCCTGCATGCTTACCTTCTGTGTCCTCTCAGGAAGACATGAGAAAGCCTCTGTGTCCTCTTGGCAAGGCCATTCTTCCCACTCAGAACCATTGCTCCTGGGTTACCTAATCACCTCCCAGAGGCTCATCTTCCAATGTCAATTCCTTGAGATCCAGAGCTCCCACCTCTGAATAGAGACGGGCACACGCACTAGCCCACTGCATACCTGTTCCTCTAGCCCCTTTAACCAAATGCAGCGTCACCACAATCCCTCCAGAACTGTAAAGCCTCATGCATTTCCTTCCAACACCTGCTACCGTCTGGATCGTTGAGCCCACCTTTGCGTGTTGTTGGCTGTCTCCTGCCCTTGAATCAAGTTCCTTGAGACCAGAGACTCTGCTTACCCTAGAGCAGTGGTTCTCAACCTTCCTGATGCCGTGACCTCGTAATACAGTTCCTCACGCTGTGTTGACTCCAGCCAGGAAATTATTTCATTGCTACTTCACAACTGTAAATTTACTACTGTTATGAATTGTAATGCAAATATCTGATAAGCAAGATAGCTGATGTGCAAGCCCCAAAGGGGTCCCGACCCACAGGTTGAGAATTGCTGCTCTAGAGACCTAGTCCTGGCAGACACATGAAAAGTGATTTCTTTTTAAGCACATGTTGAATTAATAAATACCAGCTTGAGACAGATGAAGGAGCCAGGATCAAGTTGCCCAGGAGACTTGCCAGAGGTACAGTGCACCTGGGTTGTGACCCCAGGGCCTAGTAATGGGTGGGAATGCTGGATAGAGAAGAAGACAATAAAAAATTTTAAAGCCCTAGATGTAACAGCTATGTATGATTCTATCAACAGATAAGGTAAAATACTTAGAGAAGGTCTTCAAATACCTCAGAGCCCTACAGAATATGGCATTTAAAGATGTTTATATTATTTTAATGATTCTTTGACAATAAGACAGGTTAACTCCTGGCAGCACCCAGCCTACCTCAAAGAGGATGAGAAGCATCAATGGACCTCCTTATAGAGATGGCTTCAAATATTGGAAGCCAGCCACTGGGCAAAATGGCCTAATTTGACCACTGACAGAATTCTGCCTAAAACTTGGCAAGCTTGCATGCAGGCAGAGTCGACAGCCAAACTCTGCCAAGACAGGGAAATCAAGTCCTCAATAGTTCCTGCCTCATAAATATGTCTGTCATATATATTGGGCCAGAAGGCCAAAGATGATGCTCCAACTTTATAGAGAGTTTTGGGTTACTGATCAGACAGCAAACTGTCTCTGTCATTTTTTTTTCTTTTCTTTTCTTTTCTTTTTTTTTTTTTTTTCATTGACCAAATACCTTTAATAGCAAGATGGAATGCTTATGACTGAATTGCTTCCTAGAGGCCCCATCTTCTTGATTTAGCTCCAAAATAAGCACTTTTGGAGAAATTCATGATTTTAACGTATAGCAACTACCTTGATAATCATTGTAATCTTATGAATTCAAGAGAAAAGAAAAAAGCGAGTATTTGAGATACAGGTCTAGCCAATGGACAGGACATTCTCCACAGTTGAGTGGAGAGTGGGGACTGACTTTCACACGTACTCTGGTGTCCCATATTTGACCACGTCCCCTGGATGGGGAGACCTGGTGGCACTCAGAGGAAGGATAGCAGGCTACCAAGAAGAGACTTGATACCCTATGAGCATATACAGGGGGAGGAGGTCCCCCTCAGTCACAGTCATAGGGGAGGGGAGTAAGGGGAAAATGGGAGGGAGAAAGGAATGGGAGGATATAAAGGATGGGATAACCATTGAGATGTAATATGAATAAATTAATAAAAATTTTAAAAGAACAAAAAAGAAAGCCCATTCATTTTTTTTTCTTTTAATTTGGAAGCTGCTAGCCTGCACTTCCTGTTTACTCAAGTAATTAATTTTACTCCTTTTCAAGTCTCTGATGGGGTTGAAGACCAAATGGTTTAGTTTCTCAATTTAGCTTAGTTGCTTAGAAGTTAAGATGTTTTTAGGTCTAGATAGATGTTTTAAGTTGATAGAGATGAGATATGATAGATATTGAGTTACATTCAGAATTTTAGACTCACCAAGATAGGAAGATGTTTTCTTCAAGGTTGCCAAATACAAACAGCCAAAACACTACGAATGTAATATGAATATAATTTCTGATTGTTCTATGGTTCTTGCTGTATGTAGTTTATTTTATATATGTGTAATAATATAACTGTATATGTAAGAAAAAAAGTAAGCAATAAAAATACTATATTAAAAAATTTAAAAGCCAGAAAAAATAGTATAGTGGGCAGAGATGTCTAAAATGGCATATAAGGAGACTAAGTGGTATTAATTTTCAAGTACCTATCATAGCTGTACCCCTCACCATACATAAATGTCTCAATTTCTACCTCAGTATAGAACCTTCTTAGTTCTTCTTTAAAAACAAAACAAAACAAACAAACAAACAAAAACAAAACTTTATTTATGTGTATCTGTGTTGAGTGTGCCACATGTGTGAGGGTGCGTACAGAGGTCAGACGTGACATCCAATCCCCTGATGCTGGGGTTACAGGCAGTTGTGAGCCACCTAACATGGAGACTATGAATCAAACTTGGGTCCTCTGGAAGAGCAACAAGTGCATCATACATGGGTGCCTGGGGCTGAGGACAGAGGCAGAAAGGAAGGTTCTTGGGAACTGCTGCCCAGTTGGCTTCCTTGGAGACTGAGCAAGGGGAGGAGAAGCAGGCAAGAGAAGTTGCTGGGCAGCCCCTACATACCAGCCACGTGCCTGTTTTATTTAGCCCAGTTCATGTTTAAAGATTTAAATTTGAGAGATTCTACATCAATTGATTTCATAGGTCATTTTGACAAACAGAAGAGCTGCCATGCAGGACCTCCATTCATAGGGCCCGGTTGGCTGGGGCGGGGTAGCAAGCACAGCCATAGATTGCTACCCTCTCAGGCTCTTATGGCCCTTATGTGTTTAATCAGAATTCTCCCTCAAAGTCATTTGTATGGACTTCATGGCTACCTGAGTTGGTAATATCCATCACAATGGCTAGGGACAATTCAAATAACTTACTGTCCATGATTGTTTTAAGTTGGGAGACCTTGCCCATGGATTACTCACCACACAGAAGCCTTCTAAGACTCCCCATTGCTCGTGTCCCTAAACTGGCAGCAGAATGATCTGTAGCCTATATCCAGCCATTCCCCTATAGACAAAGTGGAATAGCCTATACCCAGCCATTCCCCTATAGACAAAGTGGAATAGCCTATACCCAGCCATTCCCCTATAGACAAAGTGGAATTACAGCATAGGGGATTTCAGTTATAGAAACAGCCCTGCACATTTGAGAGACAAGGGAGAGGAGTGGAGAGGAGAGAGAAATGGTGCAGGGCCATTCCCTTCCATTTAGCTTGTGCTCACAGAACACACGCCATTGACATCCTAAGGAAGCCGGCATGCTGGAGCAGTTAGCACACTGACCAAATTCAAGCTTAAACTTGAATGACTTTGGTTCCCTGACTACCAACAAAAACATAAGGGAGATGGTTTGTTCTGGTTGTCAAGTGACTGCTCTTCCTGAAGAAAAATTAAAACAATTATGAGCCAAAGAGAAACCTTGGCTAACCAAGACAGAACCAAGGAAATTTATCTAATTTATAGTGTATAAATGGCATGTGTGTCCCACCGTGCTCGACAGTAAATCAGTGAATACCTCTGTCTCACAACCTTTGTCGTGTTTGCATTATAATTGTATTTCAAATTAGGAAGTCAAGCTGAATGTTAGTCAGTGACAGAATTAAAATTAGATGTTTCTCTTAAAAGGGCAGAGCTGGTGATATGGCTTAGTGGGTGTCTTAGACACTGTTACCAGGCTGTAAGGAGACACCATGACCACAGAAACTCTTACAAAAGAAAACATGTAATTGGGGACTTGCTTACAGTTTCAGAGGTCTAGTGCAGTCTCATCATGGCAGGGAACATGGTGGCGTACATGAGGTAGATGGGATCCACCATGATTGACAGGCCAAGGGAGAACCTGTGCCTGACATGACTTTTGTCCCACTCCTTGTGACACACTCCCTCCAACAAAGCCAGACCTCATAACCCTTCTAGTCTTTCTCAAATAGCTCGATTGTCTGATGGCTAAGCATTCAAATATATGAACCTGAGGGATCTTCCCATTCAAACCACCGCAGAAGGGGACAAGGCACCTGTAACCAAGCCTGGTGGCAGGAAGTCAAGCCCCAGGACTCACATGGCTGTGCTCAAGTTGTTCTCAGACCTTCACACGTGTGCATATGCCATGTGCTTGAGTGCACGCATGCACACACACATGCACATGATGGGGGAGTGAGAAGGGAGGGAGGGAGAGAGAGAGAGAGAGAGAGAACACATTTTAAATAATAAAAAAGGAAAACACATTGCTTAACTTTTCGAAGTAGTTTGCAGCGACAGTTTGTATTTTTACAGGAACATCCAATACTTGGGCAACCATTTTTTGTTCTACATCCTTGCAAGACAAATGAATTCATGACTGCCGTGCTAAAGAATTCACAGAAAATCAATAGGTAAGAACCACCATCAAGACACATTGTGCTCTACTCTGATTTTTAAAGTATAAATCTTTTCATGTGACTCTAAAAGCCAGGCTAAAATGAGAAATATTCTTTCTAATAATAATGGTGAACACATTGATCTCGGCCGTGTGCTAGGTGTTCCGGGTTTTAGATATATGAACACATTGGGCTTTTATCACACCCCAGCATCTTTTCCTTAATTTTCAGAGAAGAAAGCTAAAGCACAGAGGAGTCAAGGGACTCTGCCAAAGTCACACAGCTCATTTGGGGTAGGACTGGGATTTGAATACAGGCATTTTAACCTCAGCCCCACAGTTTTAACTACTGTGCTCAGCCACTCAACAAATGCTATAAATTCAAATGAAAATCTTCAGGTCATCACGAGGAATCAGAGGCCCCGGTTCTGTTTTGCCCTTCAACTACCTTGGTGAGAGATGCTCACATACTCTAGGATCATAAATCCAACTTGCATCCTGTGGCTGGCATCAGGGATTCTGGGGTTCCAGGCAGGCCCACATCTTGGGGAACAGCCTCATTTCCTTCTGGCCTCTCACCGATGTGCTACCAGAAACTATGACACAGCATGTGTGTTACCTGTGCCTCACTTTCTTAGGAACATCAACTACATCACGTCATGGCTGAGCATCGTGGGGCCCGTTGTTGGTCTGAATCTACCTCTGAGCTATGCTGAGGCAGCATCGCAGGCTGAGTGATTTGCTAGCAAGCGAGGTAAAGAGGAAAGCCTGGGTTTCGTGCTTGGTTCTTAGAAAGATGATGGGTCTCTTAACCCTTAGCTACACTCAGGGCTGGGTCAGCCTGCATTATCTTTATGAGGCTGGGCCCTGGCCTGTTCTTTAGTGTTCCAACAGTGACCTGCTCCCAGTTCTGTGGGAAGTGTTTTATTTTGCTACAGAGGGCATCCACACAATTGCAGGAGTGGGCAGGTTTATTTTATGGCCAGTGTTCTTGAAATAAGACTTGACTGCTCTCTTTTATTTTCTTTGCTGTTGTTTTGTCCTTGTTCTCAGACCTTCTGCTGATCCTAGAAACTGCAGCAGGAAGAGCGCCAAGAGCATACCGGGGAAACCTCAGTTTCCATGGAAATTGGACTGCAACATCTCATGTCACCAAAATTTGATGCAGATTTCTCTCCTTAGCAAGAAACCATCTGCAGGAACCTGTCTGGAGTAGTGGTTGTGTGGAAGGAACATGTCACAGACTCAGATCACATAAATAGCAAAAATGAATCAGATTCAGTGGTGTTGCCGTTGCTGACATCATCAAGGCTTGCACAGGTCATTTTCTCTAGGCACAGTTCTTTTTCTGTTGTGGAGATTGATGGAGAAATGTATTTATATGTTCCCTTTAATATAAGATATGTGAAAATTAAAATGTAGAACTTGCCCGTTTCTGAAAATTAATCTTCTAAACATGACTCATCTTAAATTATTGTCCCACAGTCAAACTCAGGAGCAATGGATTATTTTTCCATCAGTCCCCCAAAAGGCACACGTGTGTGTGTGTGTGTGTGTGTGTGTGTGTGTGTGTGTGTGTGTGTGTGTATGTGCACGCAGACATAAAAAAAATTAGATACAGAATAAAGATAGCTGATTTTATTATAGTAATGTGTTTTACATGCTCAGTATGGCATGGTAATTACAGGATTTTAAAATAGCTATAGAAAACATTTAAGCATTGCAAATGCTTTTTTTTTTTTTCAATTATTTACACAATCATTTTTTTCCTTCTACCTGTGAGACCGTCAGCCACTCCATTGCATTGCCGGAGGCTTTTGTGCAAGTCTTCCCAGCTTTCCAACTTTCTTTTGAATATGAGAATAACAGCCCGTCTCACAACGTTATGGTGAGAGCTGTATGCAATCATTAATGCACAATTATTGAAAAGTATACAAATACTAATTAAATGTTCACCTGCTGCATAACTACTGTTGTTAATTCATCCCATAATATGATTTATAGCCAGCAAGACATTAAGACAAACCTTATCTAGCTTGTCTTACAGGTTACTTTATTTTTACATTTTTGTTTTCTAGAAGATGAAACTAAATGGAAAATAATTGGTACCATTTCTTCCCTGGCTTGTGTCCTGCAGGCTCACCTGAGGACACCTTATACCCCCAAATGCTAGAGCCATCTTCTGGAACATCCTGTCTGAGGTGAATTTGGCAGGCATACTCTCTGGAAAACCTTTGCTTTGGGTTAACTTTTGTCATAGGAAGCCTTGTCCGTCTCTAAAAGGTAGACTGGCTTCCTGCTGTTTGTCAGCACAAGGTTCTGGTATACACTCATAACCTCACTGTAAACAGAAAATACCATAAGCTGAAGATGTATTCAATTTATCTAACCTATTGAGCATCATGGTTTTTAACCTTTATAATTTCCTTTGTTTTGTCTGTATATAAGCCCGGCGCAGGGCACTTGTCACAGAACACATGTGATGATGAAAGGACAGCTTGTGAAATGGGTTCTCACCTTCCACTGTGTACCCTAGGGATCAAACTCAGGCCACCAGCTGTGGCCATGGGCACCTTTACCCAATGAGCTACTTACTGCATTAGCTGCCTTTAAATATGCTCAGAACACTTACATTCACCTGCAGTTAGGGGGAACTACCTCATAAAAAGCCTATTGGGTAATAGCTGTGCTGCATGAATGAATGTCTAGCATTTTGTAAATGTTATGAGATGTGAGAAGAAGAAAACACAATGTCCAAGAAGCCTGATAACAAACACAATACTGTAGAATACTGTTTTTTTATTAAAAGCAGTGCTTTCAGACAATATAGTTTGGTCATGTATTTCCCCTTCCCCAGTTCCTTCCAGATCCTCTGACCCACCCAGCTATATATTATTTTTCTTCCTTTCTCTTTAAAACAATAAAAAAAATAGGGGTAAAAACAAGAAACACATACATACCCAAAACCCACAGAATGAACATTGAAATAAGCAAAAGCCAAATAGGACAAAGAAAGAGAAGGAAGGAAGGAAGGAAAAGAAGATTTAAGATAGTGGTGCTGCAGGTGATTTGAACTGTGGGGGCCCAGGTCAAGAGATTTCACCCATGAAGACTGTTAGTAAGTGCCCTAAAGATCATTCTGTGGCTATTTTCTGCCCTTCTTAAAAAAAAAAATAAGATAGATAAGATAAGATAAGATAAGATAAGATAAGATAAGATAAGATAAGATAAGATAAGATAAGAAAAAACCTGCCTGAGGCTAAATTGAAGAGTTTTGGATTGCTGGCTTTGGCAGAGGAGATTTCAAGGCAGCCTAGTATTGACTGTGAGTATTAGTGGTCAGTCTTATGCAGATCTGCAATGAAAAGGAGCAAGCTGGGCAAGGAAAATGCAAAATGTACAGTTTGAGGAGAAAACGAACAGCAGGAAGTAGAATGGAGCTAAGTCTATTAATCCCACCAGGCAAGAGTAAAACACTACCACATTTTTTAAGCCAAATTTAAAGTGAGCTTCATTAAATACTGATGAAAATGATAGACACTAGCCAGGTCCTTACCTGAGATTCCCAGAGAATGGCCACAACTTTCCAAGCACACGTTAGTCCTGTGCAAATAAAGGATCACAGGGCTACCTACTTCTTACTTTCATCCATGAGCCTACCTGTGATCAAGCACATCCTGTGCAGTTGGGGCAACCAACCCTGTTTACAAAAGTGGAAGCAGCACGTCTTGTCTTACATGAACAGCCCCCAGATAACTCCAGGATGTTTCTGTCCTAGGGAAAGTGGGGCTTACAGGTTAGAGGCGTTTTTGGTTTATAGATCTCATAAACATAGTAATTAAAACTTAAAACATAACTTTAGTCCTCACAGATCTGTGTTAAAGAGATAAGTGGATTAAAGAAAATCCTGATACTAAAAGGGATGGTGACCTCAGGACAAGACCCTGCCAACCTGTGAAAAAGAATTAAAGAAAAGCCTGGGGCATGATGTGGTGGCATGTGCCTTTAATCTCAGCACATGACAGGCAGATTTCTGAGTTTGGGGCCAGCCTGGTCTATAGATTGAGTTCTACTACAGCCAAGCTAATACAGTGAAGGAAGCCATAGAAAACAGAAAGCTGCTGAAACCGTATCTGAGTGAGGAGCAAGTGCCAGCTGGAGCGAGCAGCAGAACTGGACAGCTTCGGTCATGCGGCTCTGGTACTATAGTCAAGGATACAGGAAAGGGGTTATGGAGTCTCCCTGTGTGTCTGAGAAAAGCTGCTGAGGCCAGATATGTGGCACAGAGCCACAGAGAGGCCTTTACATGAAGCTCTGAAGGTGAATTCCTGGATTGCCTTGGAGACTGCAAGATGTTGGAGATGCTCACATTGTATGATACCATCACGGGAAAGCTGCAAACAGGGAATAGAACAACCAAAGAAAAAGAAGTGTGTTGTAGTCAACCAAGCTGGAAGGAGTTGGAGATCTTAAGAGCGTTTTGATATCAGACATGGAGATGCGGAGTTTGGAGTTTGCCCAGCTGGTGTTTGGTCTTGCTTTGGTCCAGTATTTCCTCATTATGCCCCCTTCCCTCGCTCTTGAAACAGGAATGCATATCCAGTGCCATTGAACATTGGAAGTACGTGATCTGCTTTTTGATCTTGTTTTTTTTATAGGGGTGACAGTTAAGAGATTACCAAGACTTGAGGAAGAGACTTTGCACTTTTAAACAGGGTTGAGACTTAAGACTGTTGAACTGAATGCTTTTTGCATTATGATATGTCTACGAGTCTATGGGGGCCAGGGAGCGGAATGTGGTGGTTTGAAGGAAAATGGCCCATATAGGCTCAGAGGGAGTAGCATTGTTTAAAAGGATTAGGCCATGTGGCCTTATTGGGTTGGTGTGACCTCGCTGAGACAGGGTCTCTTCACAGCAATAGGACAGTAACTAAGACAGCAGGCCAGCCCTGTCTTTATCCCCTCTAGTCTTCCTCATGTCTGCCTGCTTTCCACCAAGAGTTGAAGCAGCACAAGGCTCTGCCCAAGTGCAGCTGTCAGGTCTTGAACCATGAGTCAAAATAAACCTTCTCCCTTATAAATTAATCTCAGATGTCCTGTTATGGCCAGGAAAACAGTGCCACCTGCTGCCGAGATGGCTACATGAAAGTGGGCTGTGCACTAAGGAAGAGCCGCAGGCCACATCTGCAGGATAAGGACTGAACTCTGAGAGCAAGAGGTAGAAAAGGGTTAATTTAAGCTGCTAGAAAAGCTTCAAGTAAATTTAAAGTGCTGAGCTGCATGTATTCCTGCTAGGACAAGAGAGCTTGCGTATATGCTTGCTGGGCACTTTGCTGTTCCCACTTAACATCTTTGCAGCTTCTGCAAGGGAGTTTCCCCTTCACCCTCCCTAATATGAACAAAGATTTCTCAGCAAATCATTTCCCAAGCCTGTGTGTGTGTGTGTGTGTGTGTGTTCTGAATAGTGTACTTATCTGGAAATACCAGTTATCCTTTGCTAACAAGCTCTGGGATGCTAACCTACCGGCTCAGGCCTACTTTAGGGTCAGTTTGGACTTTGTTCTTTCAGTACTGGGCATTGAAGCAAGGGCCTTTGCACATGCTAAGCAAGCTGTTCTCAGCCTCTTTTTAACTTTTTGAGACAGGGTTGCCCAGGTTGTCCTTGAACTCACTTTGTAGCCCAGGCAGGTCTTGAACTCTTGATCTTCTTGCATCTGCCTCCCTTGTAGCTAGGACTACAGGCCTGTGCCCAAAGGCCTGACTCATTAGCAGCCTTTAGTGGCTGCTTCTTCACCTTGACCCCTCCCTTGCTCATGGTAAACTGTAAGTCACTGAAGGTAAGGACACTGATTTGGGGGCATGACATGATGGCACATGCCATTAATTCCAGAAAGTGCCCACTAAAAATACACTCTACATGTGAAAATAGAAATTAAAGTTGACAGATATATTGGGGAGGGGCATGGAGTTGGGTGGGTGGGGAGCAATTGGGTGAGGGGACAAGCATGATCAGACTGTAGTGTATCAAAAGCATTTTTTTTTTCAATTAAAAAAATAAGTGCCTTCTAGCACTCAGGAGGCAGAGGCTGGTGGATCTCTGTGAGTTCAAGGGCAGTCTGACTTACATAGCAAATTACTGGCTAGGACAATATGGTGAGATTCTGTAAGAAGGAGGAGGAGGAGGAGGAGGAAGAGGGAGAGGAGGAAGAGGAGGAGGGAGAGGAGGAGGTGGAAAGAAGAAAGAAAGAAAGAAAGAAAGAAAGAAAGAAAGAAAGAAAGAAAGAAAGAAAGAAGATGCCCTTGGCTCTCAGTCTCTCATGGCTGGTCTCTCTGCAGGCTCCAGTCTGTAGTGGGGATGTGTTCTCTGGTGAGTAGGCAGATCAGAAGCTGTTATGACCAGATCAGAATTGGGTTTTCTCATTTCTTTGTCCCCGGATAGTGTCAGTTGTCTTTATTCATGCTCCCGAGATAACAGGATATGGGCTTTGCTTTGTAAAAAACTCTCTTTACTTAGTCCACAGCAGATATTCCAGTGAGGCTTTTAATTTGAGGTTAAATCAAAAATATAAACATATTCTTAGAGATGTTTATTATTATTGAATCATATGGAAATGTCCACCTTTCCCTCCAGTGCGGAGGACTGAACCCATGGCCTTGTCCATGCTAGGGAAGTGGTCCATCACTGCAGCTCTCATCTGGAATTTGTTTTAATACACTTCATGTGTATTTGTGTGTTAGTGCCTATGTATGTGCACATGTGTGCAGGTGCCTGTGGGCGCCAGAGGATATGGATCCCCTGGAGCTGGAGTTACAGACAGCTATGAGCTAGGGTTACTCTTGCTCCCGTAGGTTCCACGGAGTTTCCTTCACACTGGGTTTCCACCTCTCCCTCAAAATACCCTCAATTCCAACCATTTCTCCCAGTATTTTCTCCCTTTCCCACCACCTGATCACTCCTGCTCCTAACCCCACCTGTGCCCAGTTCACCTGTGAAACCTGTAAGTTCCCCTTCCCAGGGAGATCCTTGCATCCTGCCTCGAGTCCTCCTTGTTACTCAGCCTCTCTGGGTCTGTGGACCGTGGCGTGATTGTCTTTTACTTTACAGCTAATGTTTTGTTTTTAATACACAGTAGCTCTAGGAGGCCTAGAAATCAATATGCAACCTAGCCTGGCCTCAAACCCACGGGAATTCTCTTGCCTCAGCCTCCAGAGTGCCTGGATTACAGGTGTAAGATTATGCCTCAGTATTTTACAGGGTGTATTGATAAGTGTTTTTACTGCTTTATTCTTCAGTTTGGTAGTGTTCTTTAAAACAATATCACAAGCCCTTGCTTTACCTTTCATGTTCTCAGTGGCGACATCTAGTGGTCTTGTTTCCAATGCCCTTCAGTGCTAGTCCCAAACTCACATGTATTCTATATTCAAATTAGTCTACATAATAATAAACCCACAGTTCTGTGATACTTTCTTGGATTTCCTTCAAAGTTTTCACATATCCTAAGGCCACTACTAGTACAAAGGATGCTACCAAAAGGCAGTCTGACGTGTTAACAGGATACCACAGTTCAATAGCTCTGTAGCATTTGGTGATTATCACTTACTAGGCTTTGCATGGTGCCTGGTACCTCATCACACTCAATAAGTATCTGTTGGATATT
The DNA here is from genome assembly GCF_964271855.1 of Acomys minous. Classification (NCBI taxonomy): domain Eukaryota; kingdom Metazoa; phylum Chordata; class Mammalia; order Rodentia; family Muridae; genus Acomys; species Acomys minous. The sequence goes on along the minus strand of NC_140492.1, from coordinate 90,849,126 downwards.
TGAATTATATAAGTAACCACCACCGAGCCAGAGGATGTAGGTTTAAATAATAGAGAGAAAATTGATCAGAAGCTGAAAGGCCAAAAACATTTAAAAAGTAGCCATGAATACAATCCAGTAGAGCATCATCAGTGGGTTTTCACCTACAAAGGTGAATCAGTACCTATAATCCCAGCATTTGAGAAGCTAGGCAGAAGTATTGCCATTAGTTCAAGGCCACACTGGGCTATATAATGCCAGGTCTGTCGACTTATCAAAACTCTTCCAAACTCAAGCAACAAAAATAAGTAAATGTTCTACCTGGCCACTGTCACTTGCTTGCTGCCCGCATCTTTGTTTTACTGATGGTCCATGTACACTGCAGCTGTACAGATGTTCTTGTACAGCCAGAGTTGTGGTTAAAAAATCAGGATGTTTGGAAAATTTTAAATTATGGAAATTTTCAAACATAAAAGTGGAGACTGGCATGATCCCTCACATACCTACAGATCAGAATCAACAAACCATATTTGTCATGCTTGCTTCACGTAGTTCTTCAGTTGTTCCATATCTTAAAGCAAATTATAGACATTATGGCATCTGTTTCTGTGGATACAGGTATTTTTGGTTGACCTTTTCTATTAATTTTTGGCTCCATTTTCAACTGTTGAAAATTGTAATTCCTAAACTTTGAGGTTGTGTCCTCCTCTTTTCTCCCTGATGGTGGGCTTCATACCTACTTTGCAATTCTACATTTACCAGAATCTTTGGGTCAGTTTCATTTATGATGACCATAATAAAGCCAAAATTCAGAGAACCAGAAAAAAACAATTCTCAGCTTCATATGGAAACACACAAGAAAACAAACAAACAAGATGGCTTAAACATTAATGAAGAATAAAAAACTCCTAGAGTTATCTGCATTCCCAATCTCAAGTTGTACTACAAAGCTATCGTAATAAAAACAGTGTGGTATTGGCATAAAAACAGACGTGTTGATCAATGAATGGAATTGAAGAGCCACACACCCATGGATATCTGGTTTTTGATAGAGAAGCCAGAAGTACACACTGGAAAAAAAAAAAGACAGCATCTTCAACAAATAGTCCTGGTTAAACTGGATGGCTGTATGTAGAAGAATGTAAATAGATGCATAATTATCACCCTGAATAGAAGTCAGCTCCAACAAGAGAGGATGTGTGTGTGTGTGTGTGTGTGTGTGTGTGTGTGTGCGCGCGCGCGCATATGTATACATACACACAATTTTTGGTGGTTTTTTGTTTTGTTTTTTGTTTGTTTCGTTTTTTGGTTTTTTGAGACAGAGTTTCTCTGTGTAGCCTTGCCTGTCCTAGACTCACTTTGTAGACCAGGCCTTCCTCTGCCTCCCAAATGTTGAGATTAAAAGCGTGCACCACCACACCCAGCTGGTTTTATTTTTTAAAGACAGGGTTAGTGTAGCAAACCAAAGTGTGTGAGAAAAGGCCTTGGACTCATGTAGAAATAGGGGGTTGTATAAAAACCAATGACCATTTGCCAAAAATCAGATGTCTATATCAAAATGGAGAAATAAGAGATTTCCACTAATGTTCAGAGCAATGTATGCCCCATTTGTGTCTGAACCACACCTGAAACAAATGGATCTCTGAGTTCAAGGAGAGAAGGTGCCCTGCACTTGTCAGGCATGGGTCCAGGCATCAACTAGCTGCTTCCAGACACAGGCCTCTTTACAGTTGGCATCTTTATTACCCAATATTTTGAAGCAATTCATGACCAGCATTGTGCTTTGGGCTTTTGTTTGGTTTTGCAATAAAAGAAAGCATTGCTTTAAGAAAAAAAAGTCAGCTCCAAATGGCTCAAAGACCTCAACATTAAGCCAGATACATTGAATCTGACAGAAGAGTAAGTTGGGGAATAATCCTGAACACATTGGCACAGGAAAAAAACTTAATGAATAGAACACCATTAGCACAGGCACTAAGATCAATTAATATTATCTTAGTCATGGAACCTCATAAAATGAGAGGCTTCTGCAAGTCAAAAACCACCACGATTTGGACAAAGTGGTAGGCTACACAATGGGGAAAGATCTTTACCAATTACACATTTTATAGAGGGCTAATATTCAAAATATTTAAAGAACTCAAAACTGGATATCAGGAAATCAATCCAATTTTAAAATGGGGTACAGATCTAAACAGAGTTCTCAAAATATGAAACATAAGTGGCTGAGAAATAAATAAACATATAACATCTTTGTCATCAGGGGAATACAAATCAAAACTACTTTGAGATATCATACCAGTCAGAGTGGCTAAGATCAATAGAATAAATAACAGCTCATTCTGCCAAGGCCATGAGGTAAGGAAACATTCATTGCTGATGGGAGTGCAAACTTCCAAAGCTACTGTAGAAATCAGTGTGACTGTTCCTCAGAAAGGTGGGAAGAAACTCCTAAAGTAGTGCAAATAGAGTGTATAGTTATGGAAACACGGCACTTGGGAACATGACTGCAACAGGAAGATTAAACAGAGAAGAGGAGAGAAAGGGGGGAGGGGCAAAGGAGGGAATACTTGGAGGGACAGCTAACACTAAGGGCCATTTGAGAGCTCTAATGGAAACCTACCACTCAAAAAAATATATATATATATATATGTATATATTTGCCAAAAATCAAGTGTCTATATTAAAATGGAGAAATAAGAGATTTCCACTAAGGTTGGAAATCTAAGAAATCTAAATGGACTCACCAATTCAGTGGGGAGACAAAGCCCTAACTAGACCTCTCTTTCAGCCAAGTAAAACCTCCAGTGATAGCTGGTCATGGTGGTGCACGCCTGTAATCCAGCACTCAGGAAGGCAGAGGCAGGCAGATCTCTGTGAGCTAGAGGCCAGCCAGGTCTACAAAGTAAGTCCAGGACAACCAAGGCTACACAGAGAAACCCTGTCTCAAAAAAAAAAAAAAAAAAAAAAAAAAAAACCAAAGCAAATCCAAAAAACAAAACAAAAGCCCAAGCCCCCAGTGCTAGGAACAGGTTATATATAATTGTGTTGTTGGCCAAAGGGGCTCCACAGAACCCCCAAACTGCTCAGGTTATTGCCAAGGCATTGGTTGCTCTCCACAGCCTATTGGAAAGGTCCTATTGCTAGACAACACCTACATTTATCACTGAACACCAAGTAGAGCTGGTGCCTGCCTAAAGCCTTCACCCCTACTGATTAGTGTTCATGGTACTGCCAGAAGAGAGAAGTAAACATGAACCCAGCTACAAGCCCTGCAGTCTACAATGGCAACTTGCTGGCAAGATATGCTGGTGCAACAGTGGGACAAAAGCTGTGAGAGCAACCAACCAACCAATCTGCTAGGATTTAAACCTACCCTAGTGAGATAGAATCCATGCCTGATACTGCTTAAGGGTTCAAGAATCGAAGATTTGATAGGATATGACCCTAGGGGAAATCCAAATACTACTATTCTACTAGAGGAATGTAGCAATAAAATGGCTCCCAATGACATTCTGCTATACCCATAGATCGCCAGCTTGCTCAGCCATCACCAGTTTCCTCCTGCAGTATATAGGAACCAATACAGAGAACACAACCAGACAACATGCAGACCATGAGGCTTCGGACACTCAGTACTAAGTGGGATGTCCTAGTCAACTCCCTCCCCTCAGCGTTGAGGGAACTATGCTTAAGAGAAGGTTGGAGGACACCAAGGAAGCGGAGCAGATAGAGCAGGACAGACGCATATATGAACTGATAGAGACTGGCAGCATGCATAGGTCCAAGCCAGATGGGGTCCCAACACAAACAGGTAATGTAAACATGAGCCACAATCCCTAAGTCAGACTCTATCTCCAGTTGACAAATACTTTCTCAAATAGTCTCAGAGTACACATACCACACTAAAGGAAAGCCCGGTGTCCAACAGTATATGGCCAACACAAAGTGAAATCAATGGAATTTTTTGGAGATGTTCTGTTTCATAATGCCCTAATTCTTTTTCTGGAAATTTTTTTACTTTGTCTTTTGCTTATCTATTATGGTTTCCAATTTTGTGTATGTTCATCTCTGCATGCATTTGTGACTCTTGCTTTTTTTCTGTTTGTTTGCTTTGTTATATTATTTTTTTCAATTGGCCCACTTTCTTTTATTTATTTTTCTTTTTTTCTTTTTTTTTTTTTTTCTTTTTTTGGTTGAGTACTCCTGGCTGTCCTGGAACTTTTTCTGCTGTAGACCAGGGTTTCTGCCTCCCAAGCACTGGGATTAAAGGTGCAAGTTTATTGGCCTGCTTTGTAAATAGAGACCGAAAGCATAGAATAGTGGGGAGGGTCTGGGACAATACAAAGGGGGAAACTATAATCAGAATATGCTGTATGAAAACATTTTCAATACAAAACAAATATATATGTGTGTGTGTGTGTGTGTGTGTGTGTGTGTGTGTGTGTGTGTGTGAGAAATTAGGAATATGTATGCAATTCTATTAAAAGTGAAAGAAAAAAGCTATATTTAAAATGCTGTTAACAGAATTTTTCATTCCAGTATTTTCATATAAACATAAATTTTTTACCTTCCCTCACAAGACACAGCACAGAAAATCTTACTAAAGGCCCAACATGCGCCAGATAGTGGTGGTGCACGCCTTTAATCCCAGCACCCGGGAGGCAGAGGCAGGTGGATCCCTGTGAATTCAAGGCCAGCCTGGTCTACAACAGGAGTCCAGGACAGCCAAGGCTACACAGAGAAACCCTGTCTCAAAAAAACAAAAAACACAAAATAAAGGCTCAATATGGAGCTAGGCTAGAGGTGGCTAACTGGCTGTAAAGCAGTGCCCACTGCCTCAAAGTGGCATGACCTTCCTCAGCAGCAAAGTCATTGGAGGACCAACAACCGTTCTGATCTCAGTGGTGCAATTATCTGAGCAAATTATTTTGAAAGTGATAGGACTTGACCTATGTTCCTCATGATTCCAATTTATGAAATGAGGTGGTCAGATACTAGCTCCTGAGCCAGACAGAAGAGTGACATCTCAAGTCTCCAACTTAAGAATGCAGCCAGGTACCAGTGTGGTGGCCCACACAAGCTTGCATCTAGGAAGCAAAAAAAGAGAACAGCTTAAGACAAACACAACCCCAAAAGACCAGTGGTTACAAGTGGAAAGTTGGGGCTGGAGAGGTAGCTCAGAGGTTAAGAGCACTGCCAGGTCTTCCCAAGGTCATGACTTCAATTCCCAGCAACCACATGTTGGCTCACAACCATCTACAATGAGATCTGGTGCCCTCTCTGGTGTGCAGGTATACATGCAAATAGAACATTGTATACATAGTAATAAATAAACATTAAAAAAAAGGGGGGGGGAAGTCAGGAGACAATTACCTTAGAGCTACCTGAGCATGTTTTTTGTTGTTGTTGTTTTTTGTTTTTGTTTTTGTTTTTTTTTTAAAGAAAGCTCCCAGTTTGAGATTCTGACATCCCTTTGCTGTGGGTTCCTAAGGACCTAAGGTGCAGATGAATAGTCTCTGAACTGCTTGGCCTTTCCTAGACAGAACAGACCTAAAACCGATTAAATAATGGGTTCATTAATTAACTACTCATTCGCTTTTTATTTTTTAAGATAGGGTTTCTCTGTGTAGCGCTGGCTGTCCTGGAATCACTTTGTAGATGAGGCTGGCCTTGAACTCAGAGACCCTCTGCTACCCAAGTGCTTAAAGCCACCATTGCCAGCTTCACTCGCAAATGTTACATGTATATGAACAATTTAGGTTAATGGGAGTTATTTGTAAAGTCTAATTTAATTCCTTATCCCACTTGCCCAATGAGAACTTTCATAGCCAGACTATATTTTAAAAGAGAATATTGACTGATATACCATACGCCACAGACCTGACCTGCAATTTGCCAGTCTTTACATGGATTCACCTTTTGTGAGTGGATCTGTCATACGGAGTTGTATTAACCTCAACATAATCAAGATGTAAAGCTATTCTATCACTACAAAGAACTGCTGGGCCAGGAACAGTGGAACACACCTTTAACTCCAGCACTCACTCTCGAGGCGGACACTGTTGAGGTCCAGGTCAGCCAGAAAGGTGTGTTGTGGGATGGGGACAATAGTAACCAATCTTTCCATGGGGCTCTCTACCCCCATCTCAACTCCTGTAGACTGCCCATTGTCTCCATGATGTAATTTTTTAATTGTGAGAGTTAGATTATATACAGTATGTAACCTTTTGAAGTTGTCTTCTTGCACTTCTGAGATGTAACACACAGAAGATGCTATGTTACACTAACTTGGCTATCTTAACAGTCTCATGTACATGTGTCACTACAGGGACTTGAGCAGAGTGTAGTGCCTGCAGAGGCCAGGAAAGGGGTCTACCCTGGAGCTGTGGTTATGTCTGTGTTCTGCTGGACGCTGGTGGTCTAAATGGCACATGTTCTTAGTCAGTGAGCCATTCCTCCAATCCCATTAGTTTTTATGGGTTAATATGCCATTTTTACTCTATCACAATTTAGGGGCCTCTCCTGTGATTTAATTTATTTCTAGTTCTTGGCTGTCACAAAGTTGCCATAACTATCTATGCACAGGCTTTAAAGTAACTTGTGTAACTAGCTGGGAGGTTGGGGCGAAGATTAACTTGTGCTTGTTTAGCTTCACACAAACTGCCCATCTCAAACCAGGCGCAGTGGTGCACGCCTGTGATCCCAGCACTCGGAGGCAGAGGCAGGTGGATTGCTGTGAGCTCAAGGCCAGCCTGGTCTACAAGGCAAGCGCAGGACAGCCAAGGCTACACAGAGAAACCCTGTTGAAAAAGCAAAACAAAAACCGCCTGCCTCTCCCAACCAACAGCAGATGAAGACCCAGTTGCTTCACACCCTGTGTAGACACTAACCTGCTTAGTTTTAATAGGACTCTTTTACTTCTAAATTTAGGGAGTGGATACAAATCCTTTCTTGAATATGTAACTTGAAAACTCTTGTTGCATGCCAGGAATGGTAATGCACACCTTTAATCCCAGCACCTGGGGAGGCAGAGGCAGGGGGATGCCTGTGTAAGGCCTGTCTAGTCTACCCTGTCTCAGAAAAACAAGAAATACTTGTTGCCTTTTAATCTTACCTTCAAAAAGCTTGTTTAAAAAACTTGGACCCACACACTTTTATGAAATGTTTTTGGAGGAACACCCAAGAACCCCACCTCAGCATAAGTTACAGATGCTTTGGTTCGTGGAGTCTCACCTTGTCCCCATTTAGAAACTTTGCCACTTTGTCTTCAATCTTCATACTGCAGGTAAAAACTCTTAAAATCTAGTTTCCCTTTACATGGAAACTAGACATTTCAGAATGCTTTTCTACCTTCTAAAAAAGAGGCTGAAAACTGTTTAGCCTTTTGAGTTTGGTAGCCACTGTACTGTGGGACTGTGTAGCTGGCTTAAAAAAAAAAAGGAATCCTATAAGTATATAAAATGCTGTTTGGGGGAGGTAAACCTTCAACTCTCTACAGAGAATTTTACAGGTTCAGCTGATATCTACAAAAATAGCAGTCTCCAGGTTCTGTAGGTCCTAATTCCCCACTCACCACCATACTAGACACCTCTGCCTAATGCCACAGGAGGCCTCTGACCATCCCTTGTCATGAGGACCTAAACGCACCTCAGCTGCTTTAGGAAGCATTGCATGAGATTGGCAACTAGACCTGGTCTACTCTAGTGCAGACAATCTGTGCGTTACACTGACCCCTGTGATCAGCGAGGTTGAAAACGTGAGGTATGTAACAGTCAGGCTTTGCAGAGATTGAGGCATGGTTTGAGCCAATTAAGTACAAACAAACATGGGCTATTTCCCTTCACTCTATTTATTGAGACCTGTGACCTGAGCTTTGGTCCTGCAAATGCCTTCCTTACCTGCTGAGCCCTCAGCAGTCACTTTTGGGGTTAAAATTCACCAGAGATGTAGCTATAGAAGGCATGCACTCTGCCTTGCTCACATCTCTCTCCCCCCATGCTACCTTGACCTGAAGTCCACACAACCATCTCTGAATTCACATATTGCCGGGGCTGCAAATGCCACCCTGCCCCCATTCAAAGCACTCTTCCTGCCTCTACCTCCCAAGTGCTGGGAATATATATTGCTCTAGGGGCAGTTTTATCTGCCTTTGTACATGCTAAACAAGTTCTCCCCCATTCTGAGCCACATCTGTAGTAAACCGATTAGAGCCTTCATAAATATTAGACATATATACTTGCTGTTAAAACTTGACAACTGCCACGTAACAATAGAAAGTCAATGCACGTGCATACAGACACTTACTGCAGACCAATTTACTTAGTTCTACACTGTAGCTGTCTTAGTACAAGCCCCACTTACACTACAAAGTATTTTAGCAACTGTCTCCTCAAACGGATAAATGCCAAATATTTTTTTAAGTTCAAAGCAGAAAATAAGCAACAATATTTTCAGAATATGAAAGTTTATTACTGTGTTTGCATTGTCAAAATTTATGACCTTGGTCTTTCTTTCTTGCCTTTGTACAAGGCCAAAAGAGACACATTGGCTACTTTAACAACCTTAAATCGGACTCCAGGAATATCACCTACGGCATGACCTTTTCGACCAAATCCAGCAACCAGAACTTCATCGTTTTCCTGAAAGAAAATAAAGTCCATCTTAGGTATCAGTGGGAATTAAACGCATTGCCAAATAAAGCAAATACCCATTCGGCAGACTGAGCAAACATACATAGGAAATGCCATCCCCACCCAAGCAAAAGTAGATTGTAGTAAGACAGTCACCTCAATGAAGTTCAAGCAGCCGTCATTGGGCACGAACGCAGTGATCTTCTTGCCGTTCTTGATGAGCTGCACCCTCACACACTTCCGGATAGCAGAATTTGGCTGCTTAGCTTCAACCCCTCTGCAACATCATTGGCACATGTTAGCGGAACAAAGTTTCTGAAAAAAACAATTACTAAGGCGGCAGAAACAGTTCCTGCTCTCAATCCAGTCTCAAATCCCTCAGGTGATTTCAACTAAGTTTTCCCAGAAAAAGCCAGGAGCTGCAAGAATGAGGAAATAAAACCTCTAAATTTGTTAAAACTGCTTTAAAAAAAAAAATCACCATTTTAGCCAAGGTATTTCAGGTAAGACATTTTCTCATCTCTAAAAGGTATGTACCAGCTGGTTAAGGTACAGTTTCTTAAACACTTCCCACTGTTCCATATGATCTTCTCCCATTCCTTCCCCCTGAAATTAAAACCAATAGTCATCTAATCCCGAGCACTAGACGCAACATAAGGTTACTTTCCAGTCGTTCGCCCTAAAAACCCTAACACGGCCTCAGAATCTTTTATAGCTTTTAAACAGTTCGTTGTCAATAAATAAACGCTTTTGGAAAGCAAGTCTTTCACTTACACTTTTTCCAGCACAATTCCCTTGGCATGGGAGGCACCGCCAAAAGGATTGGCCTTCAGGGCTGTGCCCAAGTGGGCTTTCTTGTATTGCTTATCATGCCACTTCTGGTCACGTCGGTGACTGCGGAGCTTCCTGGCCGTACGGAGACCACGACACTTGCCTGGAAATAAAGCATTCAATGAATCCTCCGCCAACTCGCGCGCTCCAACGCCCGAGCCTCAGCTGGAGGGACTTCTAGGCCAATCCTGTGGCTCGTCTCAACAAGTGGGCTTAATTACCCTCGAAATTTCCTAGCAAGTTCGGAGATGCACACGCTCCGGCCCGGGCCTTTCAGTTTAAGCTAAATTCCCAGTGCGATTTCCAGCTCCGGCTGCCGAGGAAAGCGGCCCTTGGCCCGCATGAGCGCTTCCGCACCGCCACGTGCCCGCGGGACAGCGCTCCTTCACCCAGCCTCCGCCTCGATACTGCCCCGCTCTATCGCCCCACGACGCACTGTGTCCCGAGCCCCAGGTCCTCCCCGCGGCCCCTCAGCCCAGGCCCGCACAGCTCACCCATCTTGCCGGCGCCACGGGCCCGAGAGAAAGAGAGAGGCGATGCAGGAAGGACCCACAAGGCACTGCGGGAAGCCCCGCCCAGCCCAGGACCCCGTGTGGCCGTCCGAGAGGCGCCTGTGCCGGTGTGTGTGTGGGAGGGGAGTCCTTGGAAAGGACTCAGTGCCTCCACTTCTCTGAAACACAGTCTGAGTTTTATTTAATTTGTATCAAATTAAAAACCATCTTATATACTTTGTTATTTCATTTTCAGGCAAATAACAAGGATAGAAGAATAGGGACTACCAATCCCAGAAATCTTTGCGCTAAACGCTCACTGCGCAGGCGTGCCCGACAGGCCCCGCGTGCTCGGGGCGGGGCGGGGCTAGGTCGGAGGGGGCGGGGCGGGGAGGGGCGGGCACGGGCTCACCAGTGTCTAGGAAATCTGCCTTTCTGGCAGTTAACGTGGTGTACAGTGGATTATAAATTTTTGTGAGGCAATGATTCAGTGATGAAAAAAATCCAGCTAGGCTTTAGATTTAAACAGTTCTTGATTAATTGTAGTAACTTTACAACCCGAGTTTCGCCTGTAAAATGAAGTAAATCTAAGGCTTTTCTGGGATGTTGAATCTCTTAACATAAATTTTAATGTCTTTGCACTGGGGATTTGCCAGCTAAGAAAATGAAGATTTCTGCTCATGTTAAGTTTATTCTAGGTGTGAAGGGACAGACTGTATAAATATAAAAATATTTTTACATACTGACAAACGTTATAGAAAAATGCAGTTTTGTAGTACAGGGGGTACTTTAAGAACACATGTCTGGCCGGGCGTGGTGGCGCACGCCTTTAATCCCAGCACTCGGGAGGCAGAGGCGGGTGGATCACTGTGAGTTCAAGGCCAGCCTGGTCTACAAAGTGAATCCAGGACAGCCAAGGCTACACAGTGAGACCCTGTCTCGAAAAAAACAAACAAACAAACAAACAAAAAAAGAACACATCTCTGGGGGTTACATTTGGGCTGGGAGCCTATATTTAGGATAGAATACAGCCTTCCAGAAAGGGTAGTTCTCTGTCAGTAGAACTGAGATCAAAAAAATAGTGAGCAACGGGCTCTGGAGGTCTAAGTGTTACACCGAGACACAGAACTTTACCACAGTAAAGCCTTTTAAGAGTCCACTCTAAAGTTCTAAGCCGGAGGATTCTTAAGTAAGATTTTTGTTTTCTGAGGTTAGTTCTTGTAAAGAGACAAGAAGAGAGGAATCCTGGGAACCACTTAGGAAAATATAATTGTGTATAATTGTGTAAGCAGGAGATGGTAGTGACTTGGAGCTCAGTGGCTAGTGCTGACCTTCCTGGACTGGCTTTACTGTTTGCAGTTGAGCCAACAGGAGTTTTGAGGACTGGATCTTGGGTGAGAAGGAAGACTCCTGAAAAGAGTTTGTCTGTGGAGACTGATTGGCTGTGGAGAGACTGGATTGGCAGGTCCGCGGGCTAATTACCTTACCTTGAGCTCAGTTTAGTCCTCCTTGCCGGCTTCTGTGTTGGAACTCATCTGGTGAGTAAGAGATAAAAACCTAGCTTCCACCAATCCAAAAGCAAACAATGTCATGGCACAGCTTCTTGGACCTATAGAAAAGCTCCCCTGTGTTGACATATCTACCTCTCCGGTGTACCCAACAACCTGTTTTAAATTTGCCTTGGTGTGTGACATTTTTGTTCTATTAAACTACAAAGCATCATGAAATTACTTCATCTTTGGAACATGTAATTTAGGGTAAGCTCATTCTGTGTTTCAGGACCATAATCACTCAAAATGGCTCTGGAATAAATTGTCTATTATCACGTTTAAAAAGAGAGCTATGGCTTTTGTGTTGTAGTGAATTACCTACTGCTCCTTGATTTTTGACTTGAGCAACCGTGAGAAGTTGGGAAGTACTGAAGAGGTTTTTTTGTTGCTGTATTTTTTATTTATTTGTTTATTTTGGTTTTTTGAGACAGGGTTTCTCTGTATATCCTTGGCTATTCTGGACTCACTTTGGAGACCAGGCTCACCTCGAACTCACAGAGATCCACCTGCCTCTGCCTCCCAAATGCTGGGATTAAAGGTGTGCACCACCACACTCGGTCCTGTTGCGGTGTTTTTTTTGAGACATGGTATCATGTAGTACAGGGTGGCTTTGAACTGATTCCTGCTGTAGTTTCCTGAGTGCTATGATTACAGGCATGAGCCACCACACCTAGTTAGAAAGAGCATATTCTTTTTTGTTTGTTTGTTTTTTGTTTTTTGAGACAGAGTTTTTCTGTGTAATAGCCCTAGCTGTCCTGGACTCTCTTTGTAGACCAGACTGGCCTTGAACTCACAGTGATCCACCTGCCTCTGCCTCCCTGAGTGCTGAGATTAAAGGTGTGCACCACCATGCCCGGCTTAAAAGCATATTCTTTTTGTTGTTGTTGTTGTTTGGTTGGGTTTTGTTGTTGTTTTTGTTTGTTTGTTTCTTTGTTTTTTTGAGACAGGGTTTCTCTATGTAGCCTTAGCTGTCCTAGACTCACTTTGTAGACCAGGCTGGCCTCAAACTGACAGCAATCCTCCTGTCTCTGCCTCCATGAGTGCTTGGATTAAAGGTGTGCACCATCACTCCCGGCTTAAAAGCATATTCTTTTTCTTTTTCTTTTTTTTTCTGTTTGTTGTTGTTGTTGTTGTTGTTGTTTGTTTGTTTGTTGTTTGAGACAGGATTTCTCTGTGTAGCCTTGGCTGTCCTGGACTCCCATTGTAGACCAGGCTGGCCTTGAACTCACAGCGATCCGCCTGCCTCTGCCTCCTGAGTGCAAAACCATATTCTTAAGGGGAAACTAAATGCTCTGTTTTGCATGTGTTTGGTTTTACTTTCGGGGATGTGAAATTGTGAATAGGTAGACCTAAGTTCCACAGAGATACTGAAAGCGATGGCTCTGTGTGAAATCACAGAAAGATAGCCAGCACATGACCTTAGGAATGCTTGGCAGAGGAAAAGGGAATAAAAGAACCGTTGGCTAGCTTCTTCCTCGGCAGCACTGGGAACATGTGAATACCTGCTTCAGCTTTCTCTAGTCAGATGGTGTGATGACATAGACAACAGGTGCCTCACAGGCATGAAGGCCACCATGATGATCTTCTCTCAGACAAATACGTAGTTGAAGGCCTATAACCCCCTTGACAAATGGCCTAGTCAGTGGTTGGTTGACAACACCTTTCTGAGGTGAGCAACGAGCATTTGCCCAGACAAGGCCAGAAGCCTCCTGTCCTAAGGAAATCCTGACTTACATCTTAAGGAAGCTAAGAGGTATGCACAAGGAAACAGCTATCTGTTGAGGCAGAGATGTGCTGAAATAAGCCAAGAGTCCCTTATTCTACACAGTTGATCACGGGCACTCAGCTAAGCCTACCCACTTTCTGAGTTCAAACTCAACACAGAACTTCTTCCTCTTCCTCTTCCTCTTCCTCTTCCTCTTCCTCTTCCTCTTCTTCTTCTTCTTCTTCTTCTTCTTTTCCAGCTCTCTGTTTTAAGATTTATTTATCATGTATACAGTATTCTCCCTGCATGTGTGCCAGCAAGCCTGAAGAGGGCACCAGATCTTATTACACATGGTTTGTGAGCCACCATGTGGTTGCCGGGAATTGAACTCAGCACCTCTGGAAGAGCAGACAGTGCTCTTAACCGCAGAGCCATCTCTCCAGCCCAGCTCTCTGTTTTAGACCCAGGCCAAATCCTAGTCTAACTAGCATGACAGTCTAAGTACCTGGCCCCACCCAGCTGCTCACAGAACTGCACTGCTGAACTTTCCTTCCCCCTCTGAACACTGGCTAAGATCTTGAGCCCACCTGACATGCTTTTTTTTTTTCCTCTCTCAAACTCCAGTAAAACTATCCTGGAGTTTCCTTCTGAGACTGCCTGTAAATTATTTCTATCAGTAATACAAAGAATCTGCAAAAGGAGATCCTATGACCCTCAGTGATAGCTTTATTATTATCTAAAAGAGTTAATACAGGCAGAGAACAGAATGGTAATTTCCAGGTGCTGGAGACTTTAAGAGATCCAAGATGTATTTGCCAAATGATAAATTTAAAAAAAAATACAATGATATTCAAGAAATTAGAGAACTGTGTAACACGGAGAATGTACTTAGTCATTTGCTGTATATACTTGCAATTTGCACCAGGCAGCAGGGGCACACACTTTTAATCCTAGCACTTGGGAGGCAGAGGTGCAGGGAATCACTGAGTTTGAAGCTAGCCTAGTCTACAGAGCAAGTTTCAGGACAGCAAGGGCTACAAAGAAAAACCCTGTCTTGGGGGAAAAAAGAAAAGAAAGACAATAATAATAATAAAGTTTCTAAGAATAGATTTTGATGTACTTAACACACACTCAATAGGCATATATTAAGTGAAGCATATATTAAACAGCTTACTTAAGCCGCTAATGTATGCATAGCTACCTCAGCTTTCTCTCGTCAAATGACATGATAATGTAGACAGCGGGTACTTCCTATGTTAGAGACTTCTCTGAGACTAATAAAGGCCAGCGTAATGATATCTCTCCACACAAATGGTTGATTGTTGCATATCATATATGTGTGTGTATGTATAATTACTGGATCAAGTTCTTGAAAAATAATTTTTAAAAGTGGTTTCTCTGATTAAAACGGATCATCACCTTAATGCTAAGAGTAAACCCCAGATATCTTAAGGATTTAAATCTACAATGAAATTCACAAGGAAACAAAAATTGATGTTTATTTGAACTTGGGAGAAGAAAATTACTTTTTTTAAAAAGGAAAAGAATTTGACCTCATTAAAATTAGAAATCCTCCATCAGAAACAACTGAAAGATCTGGGGGATGTAGCTCCATGGTAGAGAACTCCCCTAGCATGCCCAGGGTCCTAGGTTCAATCCCCAGCACTGAAACAGAAATCTGAAAATAAAAGACAAGCTCTGAACTGAGATGTTGTGCTCAGTTGCACAACTGATGATTGGTTGATACTTAAAAAATTTTTAGGCACAATAAGAAAATAAACCAGCAAGAGAAATAAATAGCGTATCCCAGAAACAGAAGAGGTAAATTCTGTAACTTCTTGAAGAGCCGTGAATCATTTTGGACTCTGGCTTTAAGTACCATGGTGGCCTTGAACTTCACTGAGAAAACATTCTCTTATTTCAACTCTAAGGGTCCAGGTAAAATTTGGATGGTTCTTATATTTTAACATCTATTTTATTCGTAATTATATGAATGTATCCTGCCTACAAGAAATGTAGGGATAAAGATGAAGTAGAGATTGAGGGAATGGCTAGCCAATGACTGGCCCAACCTGAGACCTACCCCATGGGAGAGAGCCAACTGTTGCCACTATTATAGTCTGCTGTACTTGCAGACAGGAGCCTAGCATAACTATCTTTTGGGAGGCTTTATTAAGCAGCTGATGGACATAGATGCAGAGACACACAGCCAAAGAATAGCTCAGGGAGTCTTGTGGAAGAACGGGAGGAAGGATTGAGGGGGCCAGAGGCATCAAGAACACAAGAAGACTTACAGAGTTAACTAACCTGGGCCCACAGGGCCTCACAGAGACTGAACCAGTAACCGAAGACCATACATGTACTAGACCTAGGCCCCGTACATATATGTAGCAGATGTGCAGCTTGGACATTATGTGGGTCCCCTAACAATTAGAGTAGAAGATGCTTTGACTCTGTTTCCTGTCTTTGGATCCCTTTCCCCCAACTGGGCTGCCTTGTCTGACCTCAGTGGGAGAGGATGCACTTAGTCTTGCTGTGACTTGCCTGTGCCAAGGTGAATTGGTACCGATGGGGGAAAAGGGGGCTCTTAAGAGAAGGGGAGGGAGGGATAGGGGGAGGGAAGTGTGAGGGTGGGACTAGGAGGAGAGGAGGGAAGAGGCTCCGATTAGCTATAAAGTGATTAAATAAATTAATTAATAAAAAAAGACTGCCTCTGAACTTCAAATTTTTCCTTAAGATTTTCTACATCAGAACCACCAGCAAAAACATCTTAGCCTAAGTTTGCTAACAATCTACTTCTCCAAATTCTTTCTAAGGGTGATGGTCATTGCTAACAATCTACTACATCTTTAAGTTCTTTCTGAGGGCTGTGGATGAGTCATTAATCTGCTCCAGCAGCAATGCTTGGAAAGCATCAATCACTATTGTTCTAAGTGCCAATGACACTGCCCAGTGAGGGGCTAGAAGGCCTTAAGAATTTTCATACAACTCGTACATTATGAGGGATGTGGTGACTGTGAAGGCAACAAGCAGAGCCATGCTCCATACCACATGAAGTCCTCAGGACATGGAGTCTTCAGGGCTCTGCCTGAGCCACACCCATCCTAGGGTGCCAAACTCTAGTCCTCTGAAAAAGTAGCAAATGCTCTTAAACACTGAGCCAATCTCTGTAGCTGATTCATCTCTTAAAGGTTTAATAAATCATCCTGTAAAGTCATCTGGGCCGGTGTTTTTCCTGTAGGAAGATTATTGAGTATACCATCAATCTCTTTAATTAGTACGTAAATATTCACAGACTTGACTTAGATTTTTGTTGTTGCTATTGTTGTTTATTTTGTGTGTTTTTGAGACAGGGTTTCTCTGTGTAGCCCTGGCTGTACTAGACTCACTTTGTAGACCAGGCTGGCCTGGAATTTACAGAGAGCCACCTGCCTCTGCCTCCCTGAATGCTGGGATTACAGGCGTGTGCCACCACATCCAGCTTTGACTTGATTTTTTTTTCTAGAGTTAGCCCCCACCCCACCCCCAATATAACTTAGCCCTCAAATTATTTTTTAGAGGTATAGGTTTATTTGCGTCTTGTTTTTGTTTTTGTTTGTTTATTTGAGACAGGGTTTCTCTGTGTACCCCTGGCTGTCTAAGACTAGCTTTGTGGACTAGGCTGGCCTCGAACTCACAGTGATTGATCTGCCTGCCTCTTCCTCTGCTAGGATTAAAGGAGTGCACCACCACACCCGGCTGAGCTATAGGTTTAGATGAGATAATTCTGTACATTGTTACATTTTGCACATACGTGTGTGTGCACATATATATTGTTGTTATAACACTTTTAATTATGAGTTAAATTTCTGTAGTAAATACAGCATTAGTTGTTTGGTAGTTTACTTATGTTATGTTTTCAGTAGTGAGATTAATTACTGCATTACTCTTTTTGCTTTATGTTTTTCTTCATTTTTTTTTCTTTTTCTTCAGATCATAGATAAAGAATGATTTAATCTTCAGTGTGAGTTCTGAAGCAAAGATTGCTATTACTGTAGCCAAGCAAGTTCAAGCAACCTGCACACACGCCAAGCACACACCAAGCACACGCCAAGCACACACCAAGTACATGCCAGGAACCTCAGCATCATATCAAGCTGAAGGCTAGCTTGGGATTCATGAGACCTTGCTTCAAAAACCAAATGTGGGGGACAGACTGAAGAGTGACCTGTTGGAAAGGAAGGGCTCGCTCCATAACTGAAGGACAGTGAGCTAGCAGGAGTGGAGGAGGGTGGAACCACAGAGGTAAGCAGCCCCTGCCATGACCACCCTGTTGGCCAGGACTGTGGTGTGGGCCTGATTCTATGCTGAAAGGCCATGGAAGGGCTTCAGGGAAGAGTGTAGCAAGATCTCAGCTATGTTTATAACGGCTCCCTGTGCTGTTCTAAAAGAATGGCTGTGGGAGCCCATGGGAGTCTCGGGTGAAAGGAGGAGGCTGTTGCAATGTCCGCTGAGAACTGTAGAAAGATGCCTTGAAAGTCGAGCGAGGTCTTGAGATTCAGTCTATGTGATGAAGGAAAGAGCAGGCTTTCTTATATCAGCATGATTCAACCAGCATCTGAGGGCTGTTTGGTGTTAGGCCACGTATTAGCATATGGGTAGCTCCACTAGCCTGCCTCTAGGTTGCTTAGCAACCTCTGATGTCATTGCAGCCCCAAGGGCCCAGGATAAAAAGGACAAACTCATCATCATCATCATCATCATCATCATCATCATCATCATCATCTCTCTCTGTCTGTCTCTCTGTCTCTGTCTGTCTGTCTGTCTGCCTGTCTCTCTCTCTCTCTCTCTCTCTCTCTCTCTCTCTCTCTCTCTCTCTCTCTCTCTCACACACACACACACACACACACACACACTGTCTCTCTGCTTCTACCCTCATGGCCCACTCAGGCCCTAACTCCTCTCCCTTTCCCTTCCCCCAAATAAATCTCTCCATAACAAATTTGTTGTGTAAGGACCAGACAAACTCCATTTTGAAAAAGAAACTCCATTTTGTGTTAAACCTGGTCAAGGGCTGAACCCAGATTCCAGGAAAACCCACCAACTAGTCTAAACAGAAAAATATTCCCTAGCAACACAATTTTGTGAAAGTCCAAATATACTCCATGCTGGTCAAGCTGACTAGCAAGTGGTCTGGCACATAGCAACAATCAATTAGAAGAAGCCAGGCCAAAGTTCATTAAAGCCCCCATGACTGCTACAAACAATCTTTTCTATAGGTCAACTTGCCCCTACACCTATTACCCAACGACGAAATGCCAAGGCTTGTAACTTCCTGCTTGCAGGTTTTCTGCTCAAATGCCATCCAATCATATACTGTAAAACTGATTTCTTTGTCTAAAACCTATAAAAAATCCCTCTCAATTGAGACTCAGGGCCACTTCCCTGCATCTGCTGTGTCAGTGCATAGGCGGTGTGGCCCAGCCTCGAACTTGTAATAAAGACTTCCTTGCGATTGCATTTGGACTCTGCTCTTGGGTGGTCTGTTGGAGGGGGATGTCTCAAAATTTGGGCATAACAGTTGCATGGCATCTCATTCTTAATGATAACACCCAGAATATGAAGGATTTCACTTATATATTTATTTTTAACCATCAAAATAATACCTATGGCCGGGTGCAGCGGAACATGCCTGTAATCCCAGCACTTGGGAGGCAGGTCCAGGATAGCCAGAGCTACACAGAGAAACTCTGTCTTGAAAAAACAAAAACAAAAACAAAACAAAATAATATCTATGTGGTAGGTTCTATTATTAATTCTGTTTTACAAAGATGGAACTGAGCTTAAAGAAGCAGCTTGCTTAAACAAAATAATGCTTGTTTTCACATCAATTATGAAGCAGATTTTGAGGGGTTTAAAAAGATCAGCTGAATGTTGCATAAACATGATTAAAATCTAGATGGAAAATAGGTTGCTAAACTGTTGTGGTCAAGTTACCAGTATGACCTAATAATGTTTATTATCAGGCCTATGATTATTATTACAGCAGTATTTTCTAACCTGCTAGCAATCAATCAAGACACAGGCACAGAGAAACCTTGCCTCAAAAATACATACATACATACATACATACATACATACATAAATACATAAATATAGCCTTAGTTAACCTGGGGCAGGGCAGAAATAAATCCCCTAAACTACTTCCCATAGTGGGGCAGGTATGAAATCCCTGCCCCAATCCCATGCATCTACTTTTAATAATTTCTATAAATCTACCTCCCATCCATAATCCCAAATACTTGCTAATGTTCTTCATCTGGGCCAAATCTCCATCCACACCAGCCATGTGCTTCTCCTCCACTTAATCCATGACGGCTTCCTTCTTCCTCTCTTCTCCTCTGGTCTCTACTCCTCCCAAGAGTCCCTGTCTTTCCAAGCCCTGGAAACTTAGCCACACCTATCTTATTTGCTTATTGGCCTTTTATTGGTCAAACAGATTAGGCTCTTAGGCAAAGTACAGGTGTGGCAGAGACGACAAGCAGTAATTTGCATCAAAATACACCCAACCAACCTCCAACAATTCCCTTTTTCTGTCTAGATAAAAAAGGCCATTCTTTTTATACACAGTAAGAACAATTATGAAAAATTATAAAAACCAATAGTTAAGACTTACATACATAATATCTAATCAAAAGATATTTGGCAACCTTGAAGAGATATTGTCTGTTCTATCTTGCTGAGTCTAAAGTTTTGAACCTAAATCAGTATCTATCAAAGCTCATATCTATCAACCTAAAAATATCTCTCTAGACCTAAAAGTATCTTCATAACTCATAAACAACTAAGTTTAATTTTAAAACTAACTATCTGGTCTTCAACCCCATCAGAGACTTGAGAAGAAATAAAACATGAGTAAACAGGAAGTGCAGGTAAGCACTCTTCCAAAATGAAAAAAAAAAAAAAAAAAAGACAGAGATAGTTTGCTGCCTGAACAGTCACCCAGAACTCGCTAACATTGGAGCATCATCTTCAGGAACCACTGAGGACTTGCTTGCCCTGTCTTGGCGGTGTTTGCCTGTTGACTCTGCCTGCATCCAAGCTTGCCCATTTTAGGCAGAATTTTGTCTGTGGCAGATGCAAGGACATTTTTGCCCAGTGGCTATTTTGCCACATGAGAAGCCATCTCCACAAAAAGTTTATCGTCATCTTCTTTGAGGTAGGCTGGGTGTTGCCAGGAGTTAACCTGTCTTATAGTCAAAGAATCTTTAAAATAATAAAAAACATTTTTAAATACCATATTCTGTAGGTCTCTGAGGTTTTTGAAGACTATATCTAACTATTTTACCTTATCTACTTATAAAATTATATCTATCTGTTAAATCTAGGATGTATATTCCTGTACTTGACATAACCATGAGTTGATTAACTAACAATTGACTTGTATTACTAAATTATCCTAAACAGCCTGCAATAGCACTATCAAAGTATTGGAAGTAAACCATGTATTAACTGAGTTGTATGTGTACAATACCTCATATTAGAGTAGAAATGTAATGTGTGAAGAATAATATTAAATTTGAGTTCTATTTCAAATGTATCAAAATTAAACTTATTTTGCATCAATATACAAAATTCTTATTGGTGAGTAACATTTAAGGCCTTAAGTTGAGGAGTAGATTCAATAATCTACTTTTTGTGCTATCATCCCTATGTATTTTAATATTCCCCTTTCTTTCTTTTCAACCCCTATCTCTATACCTAAGAAAGAAAGATAAAGGAAGAGAGAGAAATCCCTGAGTCTAACCTCATTTTCTCTCTGAATAAGACCAATAATAACTTTTAACCAACTCCCAATAACAATAAACATCTATTGCCCAAGAAAGCAACCAAAAGCTTACCCAACTCCCCTTAAGGGAAAAGGGGCATCTTTCTCTTAAGGTTTCTTCCGGCTGATTTAGGGCAAATAATACCTATATAGGGGCCCAAATAAAACTGGAAGAAATGGTTAACAAACTAGGAATAGTATTTGCGGTCCAGTGTCTAAATGTTGAGAAATTCCAGGCTTAATATTAAGTCCTGTGTGGGACAGTCTAAAATGCTGGGCCAATTGGGATCAGGAGCCTTCTTTGAAGCTGTCCTTTTCTAATGAGGAAGAGCAACTGAAGCACTTGGGGCTGGAACCCCAGCATTCTGGAGGAATGAATCCTGTCAGGTCTGATCCAGCGTCAGTGTCCGGTTCTTTTATTCTGAAAACATGAAATTTTTTATAAGCATTATACAGTCCTAATACTGTAAATGTATGAGATGTGCAGGATGCACAGAACAATTAAGGATGGTTCTCTGCTCTTTGTACGAGCAGAAGAAAGACATCTGTAAATCTTCATTCATGCCACAGGAAGAACGGCATCTAATAATAAATCATAGGGATTCTGTAACCAACAGGAAGCTCTGGCTATACATACACATTCATGTCTCAGCCAGTCTCAGAGCTTTTCCCATGGGGTGGGATTAGCAATATAAGTTAACTGCTTGTTCTAAGTTTGAATTCATATAAACATAGACCGGCTTAAGTTAGCAGTCTCTCTTTTATCCAGGTCTGTTTCATTTTGATCTCTTTCAAAGAGGAAATATAACATCACCATTAACAATGAACATACAATTATTATCATATTGAAATCAAAACAAGATTGTATAGTTCTAAATGCCCTTCTCTAGGCTCTATGGTGCCTGATATACAAGCCAGGCAGCTACCTGTTTCCTGAGAGAATGCTTCCTGTTTTAGACGCAAGCCAGTTGCCCTGAGCAAAAGAAAAGGCATTAAGCTTTAAATAAACATATAAACTCCCATTTTATACTGTAGGCATCTCGTACCTGACTTTCTACATTTGTTAGGTAGAGATAAAACCAACGCCATTTTGTGTGTTCAAGGGCTGAGAACTTGACTCCCTGCCGCCCCCTAGAGTTTCCAGGGAGAGTTACAAATGTACAGCTAACAACCATTCCTAGGAACTTGCACCTGGGACCAACCAATCAGAGCTTCAGGTCACAATGACCAGAGGAAATGAAAAGTTCCCCCCTATGGTTTGGCTCTTGTTTCCTCGCTTAGCTCTGGTCCCCCAGCCAATCAGCTTAAAGGGCAACTTTCCTGTGTTCCTCTAACCTATCGTGTCACAGCTAGGGTTGGAAACTGCTTAGAAAGCCTCCCCCTCCCTACAGTTTTTCCCTTAAAAACCCTACTCCCCTATCACTAGGGGCCACCATCTTCCCTTCTCACAAGGGGGCTGATGGTCTAGGCTCTGAGCTTGACCAATAAACGAGACCCTGTGTGATTTGCATCTGACTTATTCCTGGTGGTCTTTGGGGATTTCACAACTTGGACATTACAGTTGTGGGTGTTTTTTGCCTCATCCTTTCTCTCTGCCTTTTAGTTCTTTCACCTTTTAGTTCTAAATGTCCTTTTCTAGGCTCTACGGGGCTTGTTGTATAGGCTAGGCTGCTACCTGTTTCCCAAGAAAATGTATCCCATTTTAGAGACAAGCCAGTTGCCCTGAGCAAAAGAAAAGGCATTAAAGTTACCCTAGGTATCTTGTGCCTCGGTTTTTAATCTTTGTTGTGGGTGTGTTTACTTCAACCCAGCATACAAAGGCTTTTCAATGTGGGAGGCAAGCAGCTTGCATGTCTACCTCCCCGTCCAATTTTGGTTTACATTGACCAATATCTTTAGGCCAATTACCCTTTGGCACCAGTTCTCCTGTGGACGTTCCACTTTCAAGGAGATTGGCTGGCCTTTTATAGTGCAGGGACCTCATTTTACCTTCTATAAACCCAAGGTTGATGTGTATCCATCCTTTAGATCAGTAAGGACATATAATCTATGATTAAGAAAAGAGAGGCCAGGTGTGGTGGTGCACACCTTTAATCCCAGCACTTGGGAGGCAGACGCAGGCTGTGAGTTTGAGGCCAGCCTGGTCTACAAAGTGAATCCAGGACAGCCAAGATAACACAGAGCAACCCTGTCTCCAAAAAAGAAAAGAAAAGAAAAAAAAAGAAAAAGAAAAAGGAACGTACATAGTAAGTTTAAGGAAAGATTTGTCAGTCTAAATCCTAGGCTGTCTCTGTAAGAAATTTATCTTATCAGCAGGGAGTTATGTCCTGTGGATACCAGGTTGCAACTCAAGGGTTCCATCTGTCTTTGTCACCATTGTGTTGGGATTAAAGGCGTGTGCTGCCACCACCCTGCTCAAATATTTCATCTCAGTCCCAGTCAAAATCTTCAGAAATATCAAGCAAAATTCAAGCAAGGAAACAAGAAAAGTCTAAGCCTTGGGTCCGTTGTGCCAAATTCCACTGTTCCATGGAACTTGGCTATTGCTATGCCTTTTTGGTGAACCCTTTCCAGAAAGAGCTGACAAACACCTTGCAGCTAAGGAGCTCTGAATCCCAGCCACTCTCAGTCCTATGAAGAAGAGTTAGGTTCCTTCTTCCGTTCTTGTGGCCAGTAACTGAGCTTCACATCTCTTGGCTTTCTGCCTTTCTCCCTGAACTTTTTTAGCTATCACTAAGACCACTGCAAACAAATTCATAAACACCAAAACAAAGCCAAAAGAAGATCCAGGAGCCTTTGCCATGATGACTTGGAGAGGGACCATAGCAGTCTCTATTTTATTATTATTTTTCTAGGTGGTTAACTCCATTTTCCAGGCCATTTTATAAGACTGCCAGTCTCCTAGTTCTACCTTTCCAACCTGCCATGTGTCTGCTGCCATCTCTGTTCTGTGAGAGTTGAGTCAGCAGGTAGCTAGGGGCTGTGCCTGTGAAATGATCTGGCCCATGGATGGGAGCTACTCCCCCCTTGTCAAACTATGACAAAATATGATTTTTAAGGGTGTGGATGCCTGTATTTGGTTGGGCGCCAATTTGTCGTGGTTGTTACCAGCATGACCTAATAATGTTTATTATTAGGCCTATAATTATTATTACAGCAGTATTTTCTAACCCGCTAGCAATCAATCAAGACACAGACACCTGTCATAAATAGCCTTAGTTGCCCGGCGTGGTGGCGCACTGCTTTAATCTCAGCACTTGGGAGGCAGAGGCAGGCGGATTGCTGTGAGTTCGAGGCCAGCCTGGTCTACAAAGCGAGTCTAGGACAGTCAAGGCTACACAGAGAAACTTTGCCTCAAAAATAATAAATAAATAAATAAATAAATAAATAAATAAATAAATAAATAAAAACAGCCTTAATTAACCTGGAGCAGGGCAGATATTAATTGTCTAAACTACTTCCCATAGTGGGGCAGGTATGGGATCCCTGCCCCAATCCCATGCCATCTACTTCTAATAATTTCTATCAAGCTACCCCCGCCCCCCCATGCATAATCCCAAATACTTGCTAATGTTCCTCATCTGAGCCAAATCTCCATCCATGCCAGCCATGTGCTTCTCTTCCACTTAACCCATGATGGCTCCCCCAAGCCCTGGAACCTTAGCCATGCCTATCCCATTTGCCCTACCCAGGTGTGATGGCCTTTTATTGGTCACACAGGTTAGGTGGGGCAGAGACAACAAGTGGTAATTAGCATCAAAATACACCAGAGCAACCACCAACACTAAGCTGTAAAATATCCAGGGCAACTACAACTAAGTGGATGTAGTTGTTGTAAGTGTTTTCTTTGCGGTTTTGCTGCCCAGCATTTCTGGGTTATTAGAGACTAAAAAAACAAAGAAACAAACAAAAAAAAATGAACGAAAAGAAAAACAAAACAAACAAAACCAGGAGATATCGGGTAACACAGGAGTTGATATGGGGGCTCCTGCGATGTGACAAGGGCAAGACAGGGAGCTAATAGGCTTCTTTGGTTACCGATGTTTTCCCGCTGGGAGGAGTTAGTTGACCATAACTTTGTGTGTCTCCACTTCTCCAGCCAGCTCAGCAGGGCTGACGCCGGTGGTAAATTTAGGAAGAATACTTTGCTTTTCCCTTTCTTCCGGCCCAGGCAGCTCATGCTCCGAACATTTCCCTAGTTCTTTCCCAGAAGGCCTCCCTTGCCGCTGAGAGGCCACTGTTGGCATCACAGGCTGCCGTGCCCCGGTCTTACAATCCCTCCTTTTTCCACACTGAGCTTTTCTGGGGCCTTTTAGTGAGCGGGGAGGACGGGTTCAGCCTCTACAGCTCCTGCCCTTTGTCCTCCTCCTCAGCAGCACAGGGGTGTGGAGCAACATTTTTATCTCAGTTCTCTCAGATGTTTGCTTTTCTCCAATTAAGAAGAAAGATTTGGTATTGAAAAATTCCATCCGGTGGTGAGATTTAGGTCAAGGATGATGCTGCCCACACTAGGGAGAAGGTTTATACTCTGGGGAGAAAGAGCCGAAGGTTTTTTTTTTTTTTTTAAACGGTGTTGACAATTAATATCGGAGCATTTAATGCAGTTAGAAATGTCGCCGACTGCTTTAACTATAAAAAATGATGTAGCAGTTGCTATGGAAATGTGACGAGTTAAAATAACAGCTCTAAGCGAGACTACAGAAGCAGCGAGGGCAGGCCCCCTGATTACGCGCGCTCTGTGTAACGGCGGCTGATGAATACCGAGTGCTTCATTTTACCTGATTAAATTATTAAACATAATTTTTGTCCCTTTATACCAAATGAATAGAATTTCTTATCCTTATGCTTGAGCTGCCATTTGATGCAGCGATTATCCTCATAGAGATTCCAAGGAGAAGCTGAAGACACAAGGCTGCATTGCCATGTAATCTAACTAATATGCAGGCCCGATCTGTAAAAGTCCTGTTATAATTAAACCTCTATAGGACCCAGGGGGGATTGGCAACGCTATTCTTTGATGCCCCTTTGTGAGATTCCCAAAAGGGAGCTCTCATTTTAATATGCACATTAAAATGTACCCCCAGGTGCTCTCTAGCTTGTCCAAGAACCAAACAAAGGAAAATAGGCTTCAATTTCAGCGGGGGCCTTTATAGGAAAGGTAATTTCCTTCCCTGCTATGGAATATTAAGTTTTTGAAAGTCCTTCCCTGGAGAGGTTAGCAGGACCCCCCCCCCCCCCCCCCCCCCCGCCAGTGGATGAACCAGCTCTGTGCTGTTCAGCAGGAAACCACTTGATCAGAGGAAGATTCTTTTAGCCCTCGAAGTCCATGGTGAAATGAAGAGTTACAAGAATATTTCAGAATTAAATAATAATAATAATAATAATAATAATAATAATAATAATAATAATAATAATAATGTGTGGACACAACATAAAAATATGAAGCTATTAAATATGCAAAAAGGTGGTCATCTGATAGTGAGAGTTCATTGGCGGAAAGAGGTAATGAAAAACAAACTTCTTAAAAGAAAAGAGAATCAGAAGGAGAAGAAAAGAAAGGGAGAAGCAAACAAAAGAGGGGCTCTAGGTTTCCACAGTCACACAAAATGACAATTTTTTTTTCTGATGGTTAAAAAAAAATGCTTTCTTCTCTTGTTGGTCGCAGAAGTCATTGACTATGAGCCACTACACATGAGTCCATCTGACTGTCAATTCACGTAAGATAGAATGAAGTGCACAAATTCACATGGATTTTTACCATTTTCAGTGGCCTTATTCTAAATAATCTCCAAATTTGTGTTAATTATTCAGGAAATGATATTTTAGGCATAGACTTGCAAGGCAGAATTAGGGAAGTGGAGTTCAAGGCCAGCCTCAGCTACGTGGTAAGTCCCTAGGCAGTCTGTGCTCTATGGAACACGATCTCACCTTACACACAAATAAAATAATATCGTAGATTTGTTACCAAATAGCATATGCAACCTTCTCTTTGAAATGAAATGGGCTAGTTGACGTCTGTCCAAGCAGACCACTACACTCTTGTCACAGACGCTACGCCATAACGTGGCAGCCCATTCCCCATATTAAGCTTGGTTTTGGTTAATTCAAAGTGGTTTCTGTCTCTGATGAGTCGGGGACCCTGCAAGCATCAGGTAAAAGCTGTTCTTTAATGCTATTAAAGGCCCCTTTCTCTCTAGGGCCCTAGTCAGGGTCTACTCCCAGCCTGGAGCTTCCCTTTTCACTTCATGCCTCCAGT
Source organism: Acomys minous (assembly GCF_964271855.1). NCBI lineage: Eukaryota > Metazoa > Chordata > Mammalia > Rodentia > Muridae > Acomys > Acomys minous. The sequence goes on along the minus strand of NC_140492.1, from coordinate 90,821,874 downwards.
CATGTCATTAAATGTATCACTCAGAAAAGGTTTTATTTAAGGGCTTTTCTCATGCTGCCAATAGCAGAAGCCCATACCAAAACCTCTCGCCTCTATTTATACCTGCCACTCCGTCCTCCTTTCTTCTGTCAACCCTTACCTACGTGGACATGGGCCTCAAGAAGTTTACTGGTTTGCTGTGCACGCTTTTTAAAGGCATTTGCCTCGGCCTCATGTGTTTACATTTTTGCATATTACCAGACTTGGTTTGGCTTGGGTTGACTTGATTTTTTTCCCCCCTTACATTCCTAGTAAAGAGTCTGGCCCAGTGCCAATCAGTGTTTGCTGGATGGACAAATGTATGCAAGGGCGGGCCTCCTTGTCTCAGTTTAACTTGGGCGATGGTACTTGTCACTAGTCTTAGGCATGACCCATGTTTCAGGAAGTGAGAGAGAAACCTAAAGTAGGAAGCATTAACATTTAAATTAGAAGCACTTGTAACTGTTTGATTTACTATCCTGATTCCAATCAAATCAGAAGTGGATTTGATGGGAACCAATAGGAGAACTTGATGTAGAATTATATGTTCTGGGTGTGTGCGTGCGCGCACACACACACACACACACACACACACACACACACACACACACACACACACCGCATGCAAGGAGTCAGAAGTACACACTATACAACAGTTTGCTGGGCAACAAATATAACCCGGGGTGTTTTAATTTCATTTTTTAGCATTTAAAATAATAGATTTTATAATAGCATTTTTTGTTTGTTTGTTTGTTTTTTGAGACAGGGTTTCTCTGTGTTATTTTGGCTGTCCTGGACTCACTTTGTAGGCTAGGCTGGTCTCGAACTCACAGGATCCGCGGGCCTCTACCTCTTGGGTGCTGGGGTTAAAGGCGTGTGCCACCACTTTCCCTCCAGAGTTAAGAGCAGGTGGGTTTCCTAAGAGTGATGGGCTCCTGGGGTTAGTCAGGGTCTCATCACCATGACAACGCCCAAGTACTAGAGGCAGGAAAGGTTTTCTTTATAGCTCATAGTCTCAGAAGTTCCAGGCACGGATGACTGGCTCTGCTGTCCTAGGTCTCTAGTGAGGCAGACCACTGTGGCAGTGGGTCAAATGGCAGCATAGATTGCTTCATTTCACAGCGGTCTGGAAGAGGGAGAGTGAGAGAGCAAGGTGTTGAGAGAGTGAGGGTGAGAGAGAGTCTGGGCTGGAAAATGCCCTTTGGTGATAACACTTCCGGTGACTCACCTCCTCCGACTAGGTCTTAGCTCCTCAGTCTGTTCAGCTGGGACACCGACACAGGCGCAGTGGTGTTCGCGGAGTTGGTGGGCGATGAGTCATAAAGTCTTCGTCTTTCGCCCAGGAATCTTATGCTGTCTGCCACCATCTCTGAAACGGGAAGGCTAAAATGTCAGCTGCAAGTGGTTTACAGCTCCGACTTTACATACTCTTGACAAAAACTCCCAAGCAATCTGAGAGGCAGGAATACACCAGGCCAGGCCATTCCCAAGTGTGTTCAGCCTGCAAGACAGCCAATTAACATTTTTCTACTCTTTTTCTCCTGCGAAGTCACAAGATGCGCTATTCTCAGACAATCGCATCCTAAGTGTGACTTCTATTCTAAAATTTGTGAAACTGAGTAGGTATTAATTATTCTGCTTGTAATATCCTTAACCAAGTAGGAGGGTATTCCTGTTACAAGAAGAGTGATCTGGTAAAATGTTTGGATCATCAGGACACGTAATACTTGATTTAAAAACAATCAATTTTGTGCAGATAAGCTTGAATGATACCCAACCATAGTTTATGAATGACTCTTTTGTTGTTGTTGTTTTGGTTTCTTTTTTGTTTGTTTGTTTTCCAAGACAGGCTTTCTTTGTGTAGCCTTGGCTATCCTGGACTCGCTTTGTAGACCAGGCTGGCCTCAAACTCATAGAGATTCGCCTGTCTCTGCCTCCTGAGTGCTGGGATTATTGGCATGCGCCACCATGCCTGGCCGTGAATGACTGTTAACACTACAATTTGTCTGCAGTCGCAGAACCAACATCATCACAGTGGGGGTGATAGATTTGGGATTACAGCTCCTCTCCACTGAGTTCTGGCAGTTGGTGATGTTCTTTGTCTCCAATACAGAGGCTATGTGACAAGGCTAGCCAACTCAACCCCTGGAATTTGACAAGTCCTAATTGAGCCTAGCCAACAAAGAATGTCAGGTGTCTCATTAAAAAAAAAAAAAAATCTTAAAACTAGCCAGGCATGATGGCATCTTTAATCCCAGCCCTTGAGAGGTAGAGACAGGTGGATCTCTCTCTGTGAGTTCAAGATGAGCCTGATCTACAAAGTGAGTCCAGGACAGCCAGGGCTGTTACACAGAGAAACCCTATCTTGAAAAAAATAAAAGAAAACAAAAATCTTAAAACTAGAAGCAGTAGTATTTTAGATACGGTAAGTTAATTATCGTTAAAGGTGAATTTCACATTTAGTTTTACTTCTTTAATGTGACTACTAGCAAGTTTAAGCTACACTGGTCTCACGGAATAATGATTATTCTAGACTCCTGCTGCTTGAAGCGCAGTCCTTGAGCCAGCAGCTTCTGTGTCATATATAGGAACATAGACGCCTCACCCCACCAAGACCTACAGAGTCAGAACTCAGATGCCAGCAACTTCCTTGTGACCTGTATAAACAGGTGAAAGGTTAAATAGCAGAGAACTCCCCAGGGCCAGGGTTGCCAGATTTAACTACTACATTTAATTGAGGCCACTCAATGAAATTTAGTGCTCTGATAAAAAAAAAAAATCAATGATTTTATATACACTATCTCTCTGTATGGTGTGTGTGTGTGTGTGTGTGTGTGTGTGTGTGTATGTCGAGTGATATCCACCTTGGTTTTCGAGGTGGGCTTTCTCACTGGCCTGGGACTTGCACAGAAGCAACACTGGCCAGCAAGCTTCCCACACCCTGAGGTCACAGGATCAGTCTCTGTGTCCAATTTCACATACAGGTTCTCAAAATCTTACTTGAATCTTCATGATTGCACAGCAAGCACTTTACCAACTGGTCCTTCTTGCTAGCATGATACACTATGTCTTAAATATTGCATGGGACACACATATTAAAATTACTTGTTTTTCTTGGACTCCAATTTAACTGAATATTGTATACTGTGGTGGTTTGAATAGGTATGGCCACCATAGACTCGTGTGCGTGAATGCTTGGCCCATAGGGGGTGGCACTGTTAGGAGGTTTGGCTATGCTGCAGTAAGTGTGGCCTTCTTGGAGGAAGTGTGTCATTGTCGGGGTGGGATTTGAGGTCTCCTATGGTCAAGCTATACCCAGTGTGGCTCACAGTCTCCTTCTGCTCCCTGCAGATCAAGATGTAAACCTTTTGGCTCCTCTAGCACCATGTCTGCCTGCATGCCGCTATGCTTCCCGCCGTGATGATTGTGAACTAAACCTCTGAAACTGTCAGCCAGCCCCAAATGAAAGGTTTTTCATTATAAGAGTTGCCATGGTCATGGTGTATCTCTTCATGCGGTTCTGTTATGCCCCACCCCCCAAAAAAAGACCACCAGGACTCAGTACTGATGCAATGTACACAAGGTCCTGTATTATGGGCTCAGATTCGGATCACCGTCCTTCCTGACACAGCAGGATAGGAGAATGATACTGGACCTTCAAGGGTAACTAGGGGTTGGGATCACAGGGAAGTAAGGACAAAACCATAAGCGGGGGGGGGGGGGGGGGGGGGATCGTGAGTCTCAGGAATGTTGACTCTCAGGCAGGTTGGGTCCAGGAGGCTGAATCTCCAAGGAAGTTGTTTTATCTCAGAAGATCATTGGATGTTAATTGTATCTAATTGTCCCGGTGCAGTTTCTGGGGACTGCTGGTGCGTGTCATTCCCAGAACACAGGGAGAAGGGCACCTAGAGGACAAGTTCTCACACAGACCGTTGTTAATTGCAGAATATAAATTGCGTATAGGATAGGGCATTCATTTTGCCCCTACAGTTCCGAGATCAACTTCCTCCCTCAGGGTGTCCAGGCACTGGGGCAGGGTTTGAACCTGTCTTTACTTTATCCTAGCTCCATGCCAGTTTCCTGGGTGGCACAGTCCACGTGCCCCACATCTTCATGGCAACAAAACCCAAACTAAGACATATAGCTCATCCGTCAACCCTATAGAAGATTAAATTCCTGCTTTGCAAACCTGCTTTACTATTTGCGAGAAAAGACCAAGGAGATAAAAGCAGAGATGGAGGGTAGATGTGGAGACGTGAAAGATGAGAATGCAGAAAAGTGTGTCTGAGAGAAAGTAGAAATGGAACAGGGCACAAAAAATATATTAAAATTATGATTGTGATTGCTTCTACAATTACTACTGAGACAGTACCTGGTGTGGCCCAGGTTGACTTTGAACTGACTGTGTGGCTGCCAGCCCACTCGACTTATTATTAACTCATTAGCACAACCTTTCCCCTTTATTTCTGTGTTTTCCTGCCTTCCCCATTTACTCTGCTTTATTTTCTGTTTGTTGTTTTCAGAAATGGTGCCTCCTGTCACGTGAGAACACAGCACACAAAGAAAACGAGAATGCCATTGAACAAATCACCAGCTTCCCTAAAATCAATTTCCTCTCTGGAATTTTATTTAAAAACAGCCCTTCTCAGGCGGGAGAGACGGCTCAGTGGTTAACAGCACTGGCTGCTCTTCCGGAGGACCCAGGTTGAATTCCTAGCACCCATCTGTAACTCCTTTCCCGGAATGCAAGGCCCTCTTCTGGCCTCTGGGGGCACTATACACATGTACATCACAGGTGGAGGCAAAACAGTCATAATCTATAAAATAATAATTAAAAAAATTAAAGCTAGCCTTTTTCTACAAACAATATTTTCCCATTTAGAAGTGTCAAGGTCGCCGGGTGTGGTGGCACACGCCTTTAATCTCAGCACTTGGGAGGCAGAGGCAGGCAGAGTTCAAGGCCAGCCTGGTCTACAAAATGAGTCCAGGACAGTCCAAGGCTACACAGAGAAACCCTGTCTTGAAAAAACAAGACAAAACAAAATAAAACGGAAGTGTCAAGGTCCCTGAAGTGCCCAAAATGCCAATGCTTCATTTCAGAAGACTTACCGTGTTATGGAATTTTATTATGGGTGTTCTAAGTGTAATACTTTTTTGGATTTTGTTGTGTAGACTTTGCGGGGAGGGGGTGGGGATTACTCAATGTAAGAGGCTTTTGTCTATTATTTTCATTTCATCTTCACCAGAATCCTTTTGGCCTAGCATATAACAGCATAGAAAATTCTGGGTTTTGTTCTGACATCATCGAGCATGCTGTCATTGTGTTATGCTCACTCTTTGTTGTCTTCCCCTCTGAGGCAACTCTTTGTTGTTTGTTTGTTTGTTTGTTTTTCAAGACAGGGTTTCTCTGTGTAACCTTGACTGTCCTGGACCAGGCTGGCCTCGAACTCACAAAGACCCACCTGCCTTTGCCTCCCAAGTGATGGGATTAAAGGCGTGCGCCACCACCGCCCGGTATTCTGAGGCAATTCTTTAAGTACTCCTGTCCCTGTCCTGCAGAAATCCAGCACAGAAGGGAGAACTTGCCTGCTTGTTAGAGCAGAAGCTCTCAAACCAACCCTACTGGGCGTGCCTTCTGCAGCTCGGGACTCCAAAGCATCAAGGTCCCTCTCAAGTCCTCTCGGCAGTTGGAAAGTTTGCATATTACAGAGAACTGTGACCTAGGACACAGGCGGAAATATACGTAGGTTCTAGAGATTGCTTTTTACCGACTAACTCACCTAAAAAATGTCTGGAAAAAATATACTTTGTAGATTTGAGAAAAAAAGTAATAATTTTCTGAAAGCAGTGTGAGAACCTTCTGAAGAGATGAACAACAGTCATGGTACAACTTCCCCCAAAAAGGCTTACTAGCAATGCATTTTCTCGAAAAGCTGCTCCCTAAAAATTTTTAAATGCAATAAATAATTGAAAAGCTAAATGATGGGTTAACTCTGTGCTCCAGATCGAGCTTTGTCCGTCTCACTCTCCTCCCGCCCCCATAGTGCATCCTTGAAATCTTATTGGTTGAAGGTGCTGCCAGTCACTTGGCAAGAACAGTCCAGCCTCTGCTCTGTTTGCTCTTATGAATTGACAGATGTGCTTGGTTTGAGGACACATACAGTTCTTGATGGGAAGGAAACTCTTGTTTGGTTTTTCACTTCTGTTTTTATGTATGGTGTTTTCAGTCACTTTGGACCAGATACTCGCCAGGAAGAATGTAAGGTGAGTAACAGCCCATCCCTTAATGCAGTGCTTGTGTGCCTTAGCGCCAAGTGTGGAAATAGATTTTTTTTGTCATTTCTTTATTTAGTTACATATCTGCATTTGTTTATGGCTCAAAAATGTATAGCTAGGTTATAGCATACAGCTAAACTACAATATGTATTATACTATACTTCTATTGTAAAAGGCAAGGACTGTTGTTCAAAACACTAAGAAACGCTGCATCTGTATTAAATATACCACTGCTTAGCTGACTCTCCGATAAAACCTGGCTCGGTTCGGGTTTCTTTTACGTTTATAAATACGAGCCAAAATCACAGTTTCTCCTGTCATAATTCTGCAAGTGGAGACCTTAGGAATGCATAACCTGTGGTCCCAAGGAACGATATTAGGTCGCACTGAGTAATAGAAGGTGGTGATTGCTTATGACACAGTACTTAGGATTAACAAGCACCGTTTTTTTTTTTTCTCTCTCTCTCTTGCCTGTTTGCTTTCTATATCTTACAAAGGAGTGCACAGACTTATCTCTAAAAAAAGTATATTTAGAATCTGAACCGCAGCTACCATATGTCTTGTTTGCCAATTATTCATGATGTGCCATCTCACCAAATACACAGGGGAAATTCATGCGAACAGAGTGCAGCGGCAAACAGGGTTAGCTGGCAAAGCACTTTGAAGGACTCCCAAGTCAGCAGCTGATAATAGCTTTAAGAATAGACATTCAAGATGCTTTTTTTTTTCTTTTCTTCCCCTAAAGCAATTAGCACTTCCTTTGAAGCTTACTTTTAGATAGTACGTGCCTTAGATGTCTGAGGTGGTTAGATGGTAGCTTGTTTTGTTTGAGACAGGTCTGTAGCCAGGCTGACCTTGGATTTACCTATACATCCCTTGATGGCCTTGAACTTCTGATCCTCCTGTCTGTCTCACATTCCAAGTTCTGGCATTATAAATGTACTTGGCTTTGTAATATGGAACCTTGTGCTTTTGTGCTACTTGGTGACTAAGTTTAGGGACTCATGAATGCTAAGGAAGGGCTCTACCATTGAGCTCTACCAGGCTATGGCACGCAATATTTCCCCACCAAGTTTATATAGAAATAAATGGCAAAAGAATTATGCCAAAATTTTTTTTGTAAAAAAATCAAAATTTGCCCTTATTAAGGGAAGATAAAAATCAATTTAGCTTCAGAAATTATACAAACAGCTACACTGTTCACAATAGCTACAAAACCTAGATGTTTCGAACATGTGAATCAATAAGGAAAATGTAGCATATGCACAAAATTTGCCTTAGCCCCAAAGAAAAACAGAAACTGTAATATTTGCAAGAAAATGGCTTAGCACTGAAATATTAATTGAAGTATATCAGACTTAGAAACAGAAATGCAGCACGTTCTCTCTCTTAGACAGATCCTAGGTTTTGATTTTTATACTTGTGCGGGGGGAGGAGTGTAGGTCATGAAACTAGAAAAGAGTCCATGAAAGAAAATAAAAGGAACCTCCCCCACCAGGGTTTCTCTCTGTAGCTCTGGCTGTCCTGGACTTTCTTTGTAGACCAACCTGGCCTCAAACTCACAGAGATATGCCTGCCTCTGCCTCCCTGAGTGCTGGGATTAAAAGTGTGTGACACCACACCCAGATAAAAAAAGAAGTCTTAAGGGAGGGTTGAGGAGGAATAAAATTATGAGGTATTGAATACATGTGTCCTAACAGAGGAAGGGGGCTGATGGGGAAAGAAGAGGAGAAGAAGGAGGAATGGGGCGTGGTTGGGGGTGGAGGGAGGGTCAATGAAAGCAAATTATGTACGAGAATCCAAGAATAAAACCCATGGTTTTATATGCTAATTTAAAAATTCAAATAATAGAATAAATTAAATCATATGGCTGACCATCCTAATCTAATAAAGCATGGCAATTCACTGTGAAGGAACCAACAATTCCTATTTTGTAAATGTTCTCTCAAATCATGGATGTGAAGTTAAAAAAGTCTTTTAACTATTCATAGGAGAGAAATTTAAGCATGATACACGTTGCCTAAACTTAAAGAGAGGAGTAGGGAGTGATCGGGCATCAGATGGCTCAGTAGGTATGAGCATTGTTGCAGTGTAAAGAAGTCTCCAGGGAGCAAGGCAGACGACCACAGGGGAAGACACCTGACACTGACATCTGCCTTTGACCTTTGTACACACACGTGTGTACACATGTGCACACCACATGCACATGTGTAAAAATGTACGAAAAGGAGAACATCCTGTTGAAGAAGGAGGAGGAGGAAGAGGAGGAGAAGGAGGAGTGAAAGCCATCATTCTTTCTTTTTGAAATCCTTCCTCCAGTTGGATTTATTCTTTTGTTTCGTTGAGACTGTACAGTCTCACTGTACAGCCCTGCCTGGCCTGGAACTCCTTATGCCCTGCCTCTGTTTTCAATTTGTGTTTTTGAGACAGGATTGCTTCACTGATATGGAACTTCCTGCTTCACCTGGACTGGCTAGCCACCGAGTCCCAGGGACCCTCCTGTCTCTGCTGCCCAGGTGCTAAGATTACCAGGGTATGGCACCAGGGCCTGCTTTTTCACATGGGTTCTGGAAATGGAACTCAGGTCCAAATGCTTACCTAATGAATTATCTCCCTGGGCCCATAGCTGCTAAAAAAATATTTTTGTTAAATTATACATAGTAGGTTTCATTAGGATGTCTAGCCATTTAAAACTATGTTAAATTTGTGAAAGGGTCTCACTAAGTTGCCGAAGCTGGTTTTGAACACCCTACGTAGACTTAGAAGACCCTAAACCTTAATCCTTCAGCCTCAGGCTCCTTAGTAGCTGGCACTGCAAGCCTCAGCTACTAACTCAAGCTAGGTTTGATTTTCTTTCTTCTCTTTTCTCAAGATAAGGTATCTCTGTGTAGCCCTGGCTCACATTCCTTAGACCAGGCTGGCCTTGAACTCACATAGATCTCCTGAGTGCTGGGATTAAAGATGTGCGTTGCCACCCCTGGCTAGGTTTACTTTTCTTAAGTCAGTGTTTCTCAACCTACTCACACAGACAATTGTGGACCATTGTTAGTTTTTTTTCCCTATCATTTAGATTCTACATAGTGATGTGTATTTTGTTTTGGTTTAGATTATTAGGTCTCCAGTAAACTCTCATTTGTTCAAGTTTAGGATTGAGTGCAAATCCTGTCAACATTGTGGTGTATTAAAAAAGTATGACGCTGGGCGTGGTGGGGGCACACCTGTAATCCCAGCACTTGGGAGGCAGAGGCAGGCGGATCTCTGTGAGTTTGAGGCCAGCCAAGTCTACAAAATGAGTACAGGACAGCCAGGGCTATAAGAGAAACCCTATCTTGAAAGATCTGAAAAACAAAACAAACACAAAAAGAATGACTTTGTATGATTAGCCCACAGATGCGTTGAAAATGACAGTGGACTTCTTTGCCGATGGTGAGATGGAGTGCACGGTGAGGGACCGTGGTGAGATAGAGTTGCCTCATGGGAACAAGGACTCACATCTTAAGCAAAGAAATTGAAAACAGGAAGGGCCACTGTTGGTCTTCTTAAAAAAAAAAGATATTTTATTATTTATGTGTATGAATATGCTGTCTTCATGTACATCAGAAGAGGGCATTGGATTATATTACAGATGGTTGTGAGCCACCATATGGTTGCTGAGATTTGAACTCAGGACCTCTGGAAGAGCAGCCAGTGCTCTTAACCTCTAAGCCATCTCTCCAGCCTCCCTACTGATGCTCTTCTTATAACAACATTCTCACAAGGACTACAGAGGGCTGTAGGAGAACCACAGTCACGCTGTGTTAGAACCACTGTGAGAGTAGGAACATGGCCGAAGACACCATGATACATTTTTATGATGTAATATTGTATGAAATTCAAAATTGTGTCAAGCGATATATGACATCTTGGGTAAATATTTGTGATACGTGCGTGAATTCCAAAAATTGCAGTCTGAAGAACAATACGGTTTCAATATATTTTTAAGTTTTATAAAATTTCATCTTATAGATAGATAGTGGTTAAAGAGAAGGTGTGCTGAGATTCCTAAGGGAGTGCAGATAGAGTAGAGGTCTGAGGAAAATTCTCCGGTGTATTCTACGAAAAGTAAAATATGTGGTCTAGTGTGTTTATATGAGGATAGAAAAAGAGTGGAAGGTTATAGGTCATCTTTTTTTTTTTTATTGGTTTTTCGAGACAAGGATTCTCTGTGTAGCCTTGGCTATCCTGGACTTGCTTTGTAGACCAGGCTGGCCTTGAACTCACAGCGATCCACCTGCCTCTGCCTCCCAAGTGCTGGGATTAAAGGTATGCGCCACCACCGCCCGGCCAGGTCATCATTTCTTAGTTTTCTCAAATCCCTTTTTGGAATTTGAATTTGTCTTCTTCTTCTTCTTCTTCTTCTTCTTCTTCTTCTTCTTCTTCTTCTTCTTCTTCTTCTTCTTCTTCTTCTTTTTCAAGACAGGGTTTCACTGTGTAGCCCTGTCTGTCCTGGAACTTACTCTGTTGAGCAGGCTGGCCTCGGACTTAAGAGATCTGCCTGACTCTGCCTTCCCAGTGCTGGCATGAAAGACTTGTGCTGCCACCACCACTGGCTTTGTCTTTTTTAAAAATTTGTCTTTTTAAAAAATAACATTATTGAATATTTGTGCTATAATATAGGAACAGCCCAGTGTTATATAAAATTTCATTGTAAAATAATTTACTCCATATTACTATGTTTATGTTATTGGTTACAGCTTGGTAGATAGCTCATGACTTGGCATGTAAGCTGGCTTTCTGTAATACCCAGTGGGCAAGCATCAGCAGAGATCCACAAAAAAGAGAAAATTTTCAGAAATTTCTGTATTTTCTATATTTTGTTTGGAGAAGATGTGTTATATTTACATCGGAAACTCTTGGCTAAAAATGTTGCATTCTGAGTGGTCACGATGTGCTCCTGGGTGAGATGGACACAGCTAAGATAGCGTCCTGTGAAGCCTCAACTACAGATGTTTGCTCTGAATCTAAACCTCTGTTTCTAATTTCAGCTCTCAAGCGGCTTCAAGTAAAGGCGTGATTGTACAGAGTGGTAAGACTTGGAATTGCACTCGCAGTTCCGGGCGTGCAGGAGGGTTAAAGAAAGGCCTTTTCTGGGGTACCTTTCCCTTACTTGTGTTGTATGTACTTAGAATGTCTCCTGGAGAAAACCTTTTAAAGTAGGACATCTTAAAAGATAAGCCAAAACAGGCACAAACGAGACATATCCCAGTGACTGGCTCGTTAGCATTGTTCAATTATGCTGACAAACGGTGGCATCGGGCTTTGGTGCTCACAACATTATTTACTTAACAGGTCAAAAGAATAGCGGAGAGATGAAGCTAGTCCAGAATTTCACAGCGACACCCGTCACACAGGTATGGCCGTTGGGACATTAACCTAAACGACATACTCACTTTTCATGACTCTCAAAGTTACTATGAATATATACACGGTAGTTATGTTAACTATTAACATAATCTTACTTGAACTCTGGGTAGTTGGAAAAAGCATATCATTCTTAATTTTGCTTGCTTTCTCATATTTTCCTCACAGTTCTCAGTTTTATGGTTTTTCCCACAGGGGCTGCAGAAAGTGCATCTTTGATTACTGGGAACTTACTGCACTCTCTCTTGACCAGTTTTTCTTTCATTTGCATTTACACTGGAACAATTGGTCTATTCCTTCTGTTGTACTTAAAGTAAACATATAACATGCATCCGTATTACAGGATACAAATATACTTTTTCTATTATCTGTAGGAAGATTTTGATTCCAAGGACACAGGTTTGTCTCTTAAATTTCCTCTATTTGGTTAATTAGACTTTCGACTACAATCCGAGCAAACAACAGTGGAGGAGTCCATTCAGCCATCACAATCCTGTTAAGTTCTCCAGGGATGGGATGCCTTGCATTCTCTTCTGGACCAAAAGAGTCACAGTAAAGTTTAAGAACCAGACCTGGCTGGACCTCACAGAAGAAGCACTGAGTCAGAACACAGCAGTGGACACTGGCAACTCGAACTGCAGTGAAGAAAGTGCCACGTAAGTCAGTCTTTCTGGCTGAGGAAGCCTTACAGGTACTAGATAATTCACTGTGACAACCCAGTTTGTTTTCTTTTGTCATCTAAACTAAAGAGCAAGTCACAGATTAACTTGAAAATGTTTTATTAGTTTTTTGAGAATTTCCTGCAACTGGTTTTGATCATATTCACCCCCCCCCAACTCTTCCCAAATCCACCTCTTCTACTCATCCACCACCTAACCAACCACCCAATTTTGTGTCACGTTCTTTTTTACCCAACAAACAAATTTGGGCTCTCCAAAGGCTTTTGGATGTGAGTGCCATTGGAGAGTGTTTGATTAGTTTTACTTCTGTGGGTTTTGACAATGAGAGTTTCCTATTCATTCTAAAAGGGAAGGAAGGAAGGAAGGAAGGAAGGAAGGAAGAAGAGAAAAGTTTTGTCTATGAGTCTGTTCATAAACATTTAGAAGCAAGTTTGATAATATGTTAATTTAGTTAAACAACAGTACAAAATTACCCAGTGGGCTTATGGTGTCCCCAATCCTGGATTAGTGGTTGGTCTAACAATACCTGGTATGGGAACCCCGCCCATCCCCTTACCTTCACAATGGTCGTGCCACTATTGCTCAGGTAGGCACATCTTGCCCAGCAGGTTGGCTTTTTGGTTGCAGTGTTCACAGCTGGGGTAGACCAAGGAAACCTTTACTCCCTGAGCAGCCTAGAGGACACCCTTTTGTAATTTGAAAGCTAAACATCAGGGAAGTTTCCAGTTATGTTCTAGCTTGCTTTCTTTGTATTGTGCAGTGGAGGTTTGTGATGTCTTCTGCAAATGCGCTATTATTCTCCAGTTCTGATAGGCAACCATGAACACTGACAAGAGCCTGTACTGTTTGGAGGATGAAGAAAGGAAGAAAGGATGGAAAGAAGGGAGGAAGGAAGGAAGGGAGAAAAGCTAAACTGTTTCCAGGCTTGATCTCAGCTCCTAATGTTAAGAGTCTTAAGTATCCTGGTCTTACCCTGAAAACTTAGATCACACAGCAAGGCATACATATCTTAGTGGGTGACTCCGAAAAACGGATTTACTCAGGATCAGTCTTTGATTCTAGGTGGTGTTTGTTAAGTATGTATCACACAACATACTTGGTATAAGATTTATGGTAGAAACAGAGGGAGGGGCACCCCAAGGGGGGAGAAAAAGAAACACACACATACACACACACACACACACACACACATACACACACACACAGAGAGAGAGAGAGAGAGAGAGAGAGAGAGAGAGAGAGAGAGAGAGAGAGAAAGGGACAAAGAGAGCAACAGATGGAGGGTTTGTCCTTTTTATCTTGGGTCCTTGATGGCCTCTGCAGGTGATGATGTCAGAGGTTGCAAAGCAACCTGGAGGCAGGCTTGTGGAGTTGCTTATATGCTAACAGTATGTTTGGTCATGGTGAGAGATGATCTCAAATGATAGAACCTGGCCTGTTGCAGAGTTTGTTGCGTAAGAGGACAATTGGTCAAATTTCAGAGAACCTTTGGGCATTTGAGGATGAACAGAACGATCAGTTTTGGTTTGACATAAACAAATTAAGTACATGTCCCCATTGAGAACACTCTCAGAAAGCCTTCCTGTGTATTTCAGGCATCCAAGTCTTTGTTTGTTTTTGTTTTTCTGTTACTTATTTTGGTCCAGGAAGAGGGAATCTGAAATATTCCATTTGTGTTCTACAGACCCCCAGTTCAATATTAGCCGGCACGGCTGGTGCTTTTGGAAGAGTCTTTGCTCTTGCTCTGGTCTGTGATAATTAGGACATGTTGTATGAACCATAACATATTACACATGTTCTCCTGTGTGCATTCTTTTTATACTTTATGCAACTTGGCTAGGATTGCCGGCCTGTTCCTGAGTTTCGTTTCTTGTTTTAAAGTTCTTGATGGTGGGTGGAAATATTTCTGTGAAAATGATATTATGCATTGCGCAGTCTTACCCATCAGAATGACTGTCTCAGAATAGGGGCTTAATGAATTGTAATAATTACAAGACTTAGAAAACTGTTAAGAGTCTATCCATTTTTGTTACTCTTGGTACAGCACAACCATAAAGGACTATGGAAGAGATGCCCACACCGCTGAGGGCTCAGGACGTTTCCCCCCAGCCTCTAATTAATTCCCTACAGGGCTTTTTATTTGTGGTCAGTTGCCCGGAGAGAGGCTGATTGTCTGGGATAAGCTTGCTAGCTCAGGGCTGGCTGGCACGCCTCTGTTCCATTTATCCTGACACTAGGGGCTTGTGGGAAGAATCTGGCAGCACAGCTTTTTACTGGGCTATGGAGACTTTAGTCATCAGTGGAAACTATGCCTGGAGAAAAGCTAACTCTGGTCATGCAGGTCCAGTTCTGTGTGAGAACTGTGTGCCTTTAGGAGCTGTGGACGTTGTCACATGTCAGATGGATATGATGGCAACAGCCTTTGTGCATTTACGACAGGCCAGGCTGCTGTGATCTTCACGTCTGGCGGTCATCACAGTGGCTTTCTGATAGGTCGTAATAGGTCATAGGGAATTCAGGCTGAACAAGGCTAGGAAACTTACTGGAGTTCCACGGGCTTCTAAAATGTCTTTAAAAGGGACATGTTACCACATGCCTCTTAGTCTTATCATACAGGATTATGAGAAGCAGATGAAGAGATGCATGCATAAGCTCCAGAGGACTTGTCAAATGAGTTCAAAGCAGGGCCCTTTCTCCTTTATACCAACCACGAGTGCAATGGAACTCAGTGCTGCCACCTGCTGGAGAGGCCCTGGGGCTTTGCGCTTTTTCTCTGCTTTAAAATAAAATCTAAGATCACTTTTCATTTATGAGATTATGTCTCTGTGTGTTCCGGTGCCTACAGAGGTGAGAAGAGTGTGCTAGATCCCCTGCAGCTGGACTCACAGCTTGCTGTTAGTCTCGGGTGCTGGGAACTGAACCCCAGTCCTTTGGAAGAGCATCAAGTGCTCTTAACTATGACCTCTCTCTCTTACCGTGAGTTTTGATTTTTTTACAGTGCATAAATCAGATTTTGGGCTGGCACTGATATTTTATCTTTCCAGTCATCTCTCTAGACATATACTGAGGTGTCAGCCCAGGGTGGATAGTCCCCAAATTCTGCAGTCCTGCTCACACAAGTATGCAGGCAGCCTAGGTGTACTCACACTCAAGAGTGTAGGCCAGGAGTCTTCCCAGGAAGTGAGAGCTTTGTTCCCCTGGTAAGATCTCTTGAGGCTAATTCTTGTGAGTTCCTAGGATAATGGGCTGCCGTTGCCACTCTAGTGAGGAAACCCTTGTGTCCGACAGAATCAGAGTAGAAGCTGCCGAAAGACCAAACCCAAGCAGAGATGTAACCATGTGCGATCAAAAGCCCACACTAAAAAAATGACCATGTTTTAGCTTTTGGAAGCAAACTGTTTAGAGAGAGGCAAATTTGCCAGGCAGATTTGTGGTGGAAGTCTTTTTAAATAGTGAAAGCTCTGCAAATAGAGTACAATCCTGGCATGGGGCACACTTTGAAATTGTATGTTTATAGTCCAAAGAATTCAGAATCTGCTGCTTGTTTGTTTGTTTATTTTCCTTCCTTCCTTCTTTCTTTCTTTCTTTCTTTCTTTCTTTCTTTCTTTCTTTGTTTTAAATTTTCTGCCCCCATGTGTGCCTGCAGGCCAGAAGAGGGCACCAGATCTCATTATAGATGGCCATGAGTGATCATGTGGTTGCTGGGAACTAAACTCAGGACCTTAAACCGGGCGTGATGGCACATGCCTTTAATCCCAGCACTGGGGACGCAGAGGCAGGCAGATCGCTGTGAGTTCGAGGCCAGCCTGGTCTACAAAGTGAGTCCAGGACAGCCAAGGCTACACAGAGAAACCCTGTCTTGAAAAACAAACAAACAAACAAACAAACAAAAAAACTCAGGACCTTTAAAGGAGTGTCCAGTGCTCTTAACCTCTGAGTCATCTCTGCAGCCCCCAGAATCTGTTTTAAATGTGTAAGAATGGGGCTCTGAGTGAGTTTCTTTGTTTTTATTTTTTCTTTTTTTCCACTCTTGTTCTGGGTTGTATCCATCATTGTGTTCCTGGTTAGTTGTGTGGCATCGGGCACCCTCAAGATCTTCACTGAACAAATGGTGAATTAGCTGTGCTGAAATCAGGCCTTATGCTCTTTGCTTCGAAGCACAGTGTGATTTTGAGCTTCCACAGGAACCAAACCCACGGGGGAAAAGCCCCTGGTGGGTCGCTTCTGGGAGCTGGTCAGTTGTCTCACCAGGTGATGGACGCTTGAGATGGCTTTGCTCTGAGGTTTAATTCATTGGTGTAGACCAAGTTGTGAGTAATCACGATAATAGATTGCATTGGAAGAAATAAAGATATTTCTGTTAGAATGAACAATTACTCGAATTGTCTTCCACCTCTTCCCCTCTCTCTTCTCTCTCTCTCTCTCTCTCTCTCTCTCTCTCTCTCTTGGATTTTTGAAACAGTGTTTCTCTAAATAGCTCTGCCTGTACTTGAACTCATTCTGCAAACCTGGGTGGCCTTGTACTCAGAGATCCGCCTGCCTCTACATGCGGAGGGCATGAGCCACGGTGCCTGGTATATTTTGTTTCTTTAAGGTGTTTTCTTTGCCCAGCAGTGGTGATGCACGCCTTTAATCCCAGCACTTGGGAGAAGAGGGAGGCGGATTGCTGTGAGTTCGTAGCCAGCCTGATCTACAAAGCAAGCCCAGGACAGTCAAGGCTACACAGAGAGACCCTGTCTTGAAAAACCAAAAAAAAAAAAAGTTTTCTTTAATAATTTGACAGATAGTCAAAATAGCACTAGGGAAGGGACCTCTTGAAGCTTAACTTAATAAAGAACGTGCTTGTAGATAAGCACATCCAAGGTGTCCAAGTATATCCTGTTAGGAAGCACAAGCGTTCCCTTTATCAATCTTAGCTATGCTTTATTTTGTGACCACCACACCCTTTCCCCATGAGCAGTACTGTGAAGGAGCTCAGTGTGACCACTGGTGTTTCTAGTCCTTGGAAGCAGGTCAAGCTAGTTGAAATCACAGTGTGCTGTCTTTCACTCTCCACGCTGTTTGGTTTTGCTCTCTTTGGTTTCTTAAAGCATACTAAGGTGTTCTGACTTCCAGATATTTTATTGATAAAGCAGCAGCAGTGGCATTCTTTGTACATTTAAATTTCTTATATTTTCCCTTTATAACCACTCAGCTGATTATTTTCATATTTCTAGCCTTACAAGAAGAACGACCTGCACATGTTCAAGTGTATCATGTGATCACTTGTCATATACATGCACACATACAATGTCTTTGCCACAACCAAGACCACAAACATTTTCATCACGTCTCAAATATATGTTACTGTTTATAATCCATCACTTGGGTCGCTCCCACTTCTCCAGGTAGCCATTGGCTTAGCTCCTATCAATCAAGGTTAATTTGTGTTTCCTAGAATTTTATTTAAATACAGCTATACCTTATGTTCTCTGTCTCTGTCTCTCTGTCTCTGTCTGTCTGTCTGTCTGTCTGTCTGTCTGTCTGTCTCTCTCTCTCTCTCTCAGTGTGGCTTCTTTCATTTTACATAATGGCTTAGGCAATCTTCTGTGATCAATGCAACATTCTTTTTCATTGCCAGGTAGTATTCCAATGTATGGATGAGTCACAACTTAATTATCCATTGACCCACTGATGACTGAACTTTGCTACTCTCCTTTATGTAACTTTTCTGATAGTTACGCACATTCTTGTATGAGTCTTCGTGGTGGAATGTGCTTTCATTTCATAGTTATTTTTCATGTAGGAGCAGAAAGGCCAAACTATATTATATAGGCACACTTAACAGCCTATGAAAACACTACATTTTAATTTTAAAAACTTTAAAGTCTTTTTTTAATCTTATTTTATTTTATTTTTTGGTCACACATTAGCTTACATTGAACTATATAGTGTAGTGTGGCCTTATGCTCATGGCAATATTGTTGCTTTAGTCTCCCTAGTAATATTACAGAAGTGCAATGTTGTACCCGGCTTCAAATAAAAAAAAAAAAAAGTCATCCCCAAGCAGGATGTGGTGGCGCACGCCTTCAATCCCAGCACTCAGGAAGGCAGAGGCAGGTGGAGCGATGTGAGTTCGAGGCCAGTCTACTTTACAAAGCAAGTCCAGGACAGCCAAGGCTACACAGAGAAACCCTGCCTTGAAACAACAACAGCAACAACAACAACAAAACAACAACAAAAAAAGTGAACCCCTATTTTTTGAGACAGACTCTCAAAGTTGGCTTCAAATTTGCTCTGTAGTTGAGGCTGAGTTTGAATTTCTGACCCTCCTGCCTCTACTTTCTGGATGGGTGAACATCACCTGCCCAGTTGAATAGGAACCGTTTTGTTTCTCCCAGTGTGGTTAATACTCTGAAAAAAACTCACTGGCCTTGGGCTAAAGGATAAGCTTTGGAGTCAGTAAGAAACTTACATCCTTAGGGCAATGTGTCTGCACAGCGAAGGGCTGGAGAGCCAAAGGGGCACACCTTCCTGCTGGAGACATTTACGAGACAGAATCTTCCTTGTGCAGCTACCTGTGTCCTTCTTGGTAAGCCAGCTGTTCTGTCCAGAGGGTGATTAAATTCTTCCATGTACCTCCTGGAGAGCAGCCTAGGATCTCCTCTCTCCTCTTCCCAAGGAGAATCTGTCAACACCAAGGGAACAGATGTTTTTCTGTCGTAGTCAGGAGGTGAGGAAAGAGCCAGCAACTCTCCATGTGAACTCTGGACACTCAACTTCCACTGCAAACTGCAGACCCCAGTAAGGGTGGGGCGTGGCTTGTGTCAAGAGAACTAATTTTGTTCCTCCTAATGAATAGTTAATCTGTCTTCAGCCTGGGAATGCTGGTATTTACCTTTAGAAAAGTGGGCACAGATATAGGCTATCAAAGCTGTGAGTTCCACATGTAAGAAGGTTTAGCCACCTTGTTTGTTGTGTTAGGGTATGTAAATGTGTTTCTTATTTTATGTTTTCCTAGTACTCGGTATGTTGAGAATATTTTAAATTTTATTAACTTTTGGTTCTCTTTCTTTTGCTTATTCTTTCTCTCTCTGTCTGTCTCTGTCTCTGTCTCTGTCTCTCTCTGTGTATGTGTGTGTGTGTGTGTGTGTGTGTGTGTGTGTGTACGCGCGCGCACGCACACATAAGTGCAAATGCCCTCAGAGACCAGAGGCATCAGATCCCCTGGAGCTGGGGTTACAGGACCTTGCACGCCATAGTTTGCAACTCCTCCCTTCCTTAGTTCTGTGTGTGCTGAGATCACAGGTGTGCACCACCGGGCATAGCTCTCTTTTGGTTTCTTTTCTTTTTCATTTTATTTGTTTTTATGTTTTATTTTCTTAACAGGATCACTTGAGGAGCAAAACTTTATTATAATAGAAATCCAGTTTGCTATCATGTTTTGTGGCTTATGATTTTGTGTTTTTTTTTCAAGAAAACATTACCTACCCAAGGTTGTATAAATATTCTAGGTTTCTTCTCTATGTTTTGGTTTTAGGTTTCACATTTAGTTCCATGACCTGTTCCGAGGCATTTTTTTAGTGTATGTGAGGAGTCAGTCATTCCTAATAATAAAGTTTTTGATCACAGTTATTTATTTGGTGGTGTGTGCCCACTCATGTGCAGGTGTGGATGTGTGCTCATACCATGGTGCCCACGTGAGCATTAGTTAGAGGACAACTTGCAACAGACAATTCTCTCCTCGGACCATGTGGGCTCCAGGCTCTGATCTCAGAACTCGGGTCATTGGGCTTGGAGGCAGGTGTCCTCACCAGCTGAGCCATCTTGCAGTCTGAGGCATTCCTATTTTGATGAGCTATGTTGTTTTCATTTTCTTAGGTTGTCTTTGAAGTTTGGCGATGCTGAAAATCCCAAGGACATTGACATAAGGTGGGTAGTATTGTAGTTTTTAGCAGATAAGATATACTATGCTCTACCTGATCTATTCACTCCCCTGTGAGTGTCAAGGGCAAGGCATGTGCCTATCCTGTGACACCTTGGATTGGATATTCAATGGACTATGAGAGATCAGTGGCCATGTCTGATGGGATCCTATAGGATTTTTTTTTCTAGATAACAAAGTCTATACATATCTCAGCACTCTGAGAAGCCAGGAGCTAAGAGAATCTTGTAAGAATGCTTTCTTCATCATCATCCTCATCCTCATCATTGAATGATTTTTTTAAATGACAGCCCAAAAACCTGTACTCCCCTCTCTCTTCAGCATATGAACCTGGGAATGTGATCTTTTCCCTGTAACAAAGAATAAAGCTGAATAAAGCCCAGTGCCCTTGAGGCTCTGTTTTAAGGTGACTAATTGTAGCTTCTTAGAAGGATTGCACTATTTGGCTATGATGAAGAGACCTTTGTTGTCGGAATTCCCCAGCCGGCAGTCAACGCAGGCGTCCGCTTTTCTGTGCTTATGATAGAAAGCCGCACCTACCAATAATGATTTATCTTAGCAGCCAGTAATATATAAATTCAAAGGCAAAAAAATGTCCTTCTTGTCCTGTGTGGCACAACGTTTTAATCCCGGCACTCAAGAGGCAGAAGCAGACAGAGCTTGAGGCCAGCTCAGTAAACAGTAAATTCCAGACCAACTGATGCTACATAGAAAGATCCTGTTTCAATTTTTTTTCTTCCATAAAAAGTATACAGCAGGGCATGGTGGTGCATACCTTTAATCTCAGCACTTGGGAGGCAGAGGCAGGCAGATCTCTGTGAGTTCGAGTCCAACCTGGTCTATAAAGAGGGTTCCAGGACAGCCAGGGCTATTACACAGAGAAACCCTGTCTTGAAAAACAAACAAACAAAACAAAACAACAACAACAACAAAAAGTATAAATAATTTTCTCAGCAGTTGGTGAACAAGAAATTTGGAGGCAATTTTTTCCCCCACAAAAATACAGTGCATATGTTTGGGAGCTGGTACAGTCAGACCGGGCAGAAGAACCTGAGGATGGCACCCCCAACCCTATGTTAAAAAAAAAAACTGGGTGTGATGGTGTTGCTGTTAACCCTAGTACTAGAAACATGGGAACAGGAAGGCCTCTGGGTCTCACTGGCTATGTGGGACAGTGAGAGACTCTGTCTCAAAAAAAAAAAAAAAAGATGCAATTACTGATGAATAGCACCTGAGGCTGTCCTCAGGCCTACACACACACACACACACACACACACACACACACACACACACACACCAGTCCCTTCCTATAGGACAAACATTTTAGTGGAGATGCGCACTTACATCCTCAACTTCACGTGGAGAAGCAGCAAGGTGTGCCAGCACAGGCACTATCTCCTGAGCTCTGCTCTGTGGGACACTTTGGCCATGTGGAAACACATACGAATCTCCAAGAAAAGGTTCCGTTTTCAGACTTGTTCGAGAATGACTGCATGCCCATGATGCTCTCTCAGAAGCTCACATTATAACTTAATTTACTCATACACCCAAAAGGATTAAGTTTTTAAGTAAAGCTGGCTTTTTAAAAAAAAAAAATCACTGAACACTCCAGTGTTTCCTAAGTTTGGCCATGAGCAGCTTTCTTCCTCAGGACACCTACACACATATCAAAGGATGCTAGTGTCTCACAGAGCATAAGCTAGAACATACAGGCCCCTACCCTTCAGAGAAACATTACCCTGGTAGTTGATGACCAACCTTGGACCTTGTGCTTGCTGGGTAAGTGCCTTCCTAATAGGCTACATGCCCAGCCCTTCAAAGAATCTTCATCAGGAAATGGAATCCACTAGGTGACCAAACAGATGTTCAAATCTGGTCTAGAAATGGGAGGCACTTTTGTCTGGAAAATACCCCTGTAAATCGTCGTCATCATCATCGTCATCATCATCATCATCAGCACCACCACCATCACCATCATCACTTAGGATAAAAGTGTGTGACATATGTGTCCATATTTCCTCTATGTCTACCCGGATGTTACTATTTGAGGGTAGTAGAACTCACATGCTCAACTTTCGTCTGCCCATCCCCTCTCTCTAATAGCCTTTGTGACCAAAGAGGGCTGTATTGGTTGGTTTTGCTAGCTTGATGCAAAGCTAAACACAATGGAGCAGAGAAAGAGCCACAGTTGAGAACATGTCTCCTCCATAAGGCTGGCCTGTGGGCAAGGCTACTGGGCATTTTCTTAGTGATGGAGGTGGGAGGGCCCATAATTGTGGGTGATGGCACATCTCAGCTGGTGGTCCTGGGTTCTATAAGAGATGAGGCTGAGCAAGCCATGGAGAGCAGGCCAGTAAGCAGCACCCTTCCGTGGCCTCTGCATCCTTTCCTGTCACCAGGTTCCTGCCTTGTTTGAGTTCCTGCCTTGACTTCCCTCAGTGATGTATGGTTACTACAGAAGTTACCTCTCCAAACTCATTTAAATCATGGTGTTTTTGTCACAGCAACAGAGACCCTAACTGTCATGGCCTAGAGTGTAGACTTACTATGCTTGAGAGACCAAAGAACAACAAAAAAAAATTCTTCTAAACATGTAAGCCCCTTGTTAACTTGTAGGGACTGCAACACCCCAACAGTCCACTTCCCCTTTTCCTCAGACACTGAAGACTATTCTTAAATTTTCTGATCCTGTAAAATTGGCTGTTCTAGCAAAATAGTAGGTCATAATATTGAGCGCTATTTCTGCTTGTATAATCACAGTTGCTTACTCTGCTCAAAAACATGACTAGGGCAACTGCAAGACATATATCTTAAAATTCGGCCCTACCTACACACGGACAGAGTGCATGTAGCCCTGTGGTTCTGCCTTGATAAGCCTTGGCCTGACACAGCCAAGGCCTGCGTCTTGGGATCCCTTCTTATTAAAATTTATTTATGGTCATTGGTGAAACTCCAAACGAGCTCAGGCCCCATAACACTAACGAAGACAGGGCTGTCTGCTTCCTGCCCTTGTCACGGGGGAGAGTGTCAGCACCCCAGGCTCCTCTACCTCGAATGGAATTGCTTAGAAGTGACCTTTTTGCCTTTGTGTTCTCCACATGGTCCTTGTCTACTGTAAAAACACTCTCATGCTTAACATCTTCACTGCTGGCTCCTGGCTACTATCGTTGCTATTTTTTCCCTTTTTACCTACCTGAATGACTGAACCTACCGTTCATATCATTGTCTCAGGGTCAGCTTCTGCAGGAGCACAAAATAAGATAAGATAAAGAGAATCCATGGAAACAGAAAAATAAGAACCACTGGGCTATAAGAATAAGAAAATAAAATTAACTGATAATCCATCCAATGGTTGCAATTAATACTAATGTTTTTTTTAATCCCACCATTCTGGACTTATTATATACTTTTTTTTTTTTTGGATTTTTCAAGACAGGGTTTCTCTGTGTAGCCTTGGCTATCCTGGACCCGCTTTGTAGACCAGGCTGGCCTCGAACTCACAGTGATCCACCTGCCTCTGCCTCCCAAGTGCTGGGATTAAAGGCGTGCACCCCCAAGCCCGGCTTTTATATACTTTTTTTTTTGGTGATTGGAGACTGTTCCACTTTAAAGCTGTTAGCAGCGAGGGAGCTGTTTGCAGGTTGAATCTGACAGGCATCTCAAACACAACCTTATGAGAGAAACTGCAAGGTGCTTTGCCCTTCTGGGCTCAACTCCTCATATGTGACACTAGGATAACACTAGGATAACAGTATTGCTTATCTCCTTAGTGATAGTGAGCTTAAGAATGCACATAAGTAACAAGCGTGGCTAGCACATAAGACAGCTATTACTATTATTTTATGACAACTTAATTCTATGTTAATATACATGTACGTTTTTTTTATCAAATTTTACTCAAAGAATAAACATACCATTTAATTCTTAGAAAATAAAATAATCGCCCTCCTCCCCGGCCCCCTGTAGTATTTTTGTATTGTTCTTTTCTGGGTGCTAATCACTAGGCTCAGCAACCTGGATGAGGCTCTCTCTTGCTTGGCGCCTAAGGGAAGCCTTTCCCTTCCGCAGCCTGACAAAAGAGGGCGCCATTGTACCGTTTACAGATGTCACTCTGAGACCGGAAAAGTAAGAGCGCCCGCTAACACTAATGCACACTCCTGTTTTCAGATTCACCCTAAGCAATTACAACAAGCTATCCAGCCAGAGTTGGTTTAGTTTACACCGAGTCGAGATTATCTTCAACAATTCGGTGCTAGCAACTTTTAACGCGACCGGTATCTATGCTCTGTCGAGTTACTCGTACCGCTGCCAACGCGTAAGCAGCTTGCGGCGGAATGATGCCCTGCTGTTGCTTAGCAGCTCCGATGATGTGACGAGCCTGTGGGAGGTCACGTTTATTGATTTCCAGGTAAATAAGCTAACCCATACCCTCGACACGTCTGCGTAGTTGGTGCCAAGGAAACTCAGTGTTTGTTGAAGTCACCCAAAACAAGATGTTTAAGGAAGAGCGTCTGTGCCTTTAAGATAGTATTGGTTTATTCTGGGGTTTGGGAGGTATGAGATGGCGAGGGTGAGGGTGGAGGAATTCTTCAGCCAGAGTCCTCCAGGGCTCGCTTTTACTTTCCTGTTTACCCACTCACCAGGTACTTATCTAAACCCTAGTGCAGCTGTGGCTGAGCCTGGTGACTGACATTTCCTGGGCCCAGAGGCACTGTGGGGGTGATCAGTGCCTTCTGGGAGAGAAACAGTGATCTTATCGTCAGTGTGAACGACAGTGTTGACAATTAGCCTGGGACTGGAATCATCAACCAGTCAAAAATAGCCCAGAGATTTGAAAACCTTGGGAGAAAGGTATGGGAACCAGGCAGGCACCTCTGCACCCCAGCATCCCAGCATCCCCTCAGGCTGAGAGACACTCTATCAAGTCCCTCTATCTTGTTTACTGAAGTAGCAGATATGGCGTTGGGTGTTTCCCCACATTTACAAGGGTATACGAATCTTTGTATATTCCCTCTCAGCTTGGGGGAGCGCCAAGAACGTGAATTTTGGAGTCAGGCAGATCTAATTTTTTTGTTTTTTGTTTTTGTTTGTGTTTTTGTTTTTGTTTTTTGAGATAGCTTCTCTGTTTTTGGTTTTTTGTTTTGTTTTTTTGAGGCAGGGTTTCTCTGTGTAGCCTTGGCTGTCCTGGACTCGCTTTGTAGACCAGGCTGGCCTCGAACTCACAGCGATCCGCCTGCCTCTGCCTCCCGAGTGCTGGGATTAAAGGCGTGCGCCACCACGCCCGGCTTGAGATAGCTTCTCTGTGTAACCCCTCTGACTGTCCTGGAATTCACTCTGTAGACCAGGCTGGCCTCAAACCCACGGAGATCCACCTGCCTCTGCCTCCCAAGTGCTGGGATTAAAGGCGTGTGCCTCCATTGCCCAGTGCAGACCTGATTTTAAAATCACCCCTCTGCCACCCAGTTAAGTTACTTAACTTTGTCAATAAATGGCCTATCTTCATCAACGTAGAGAGGACACGACCTCATATGTATGAAACACTCAGGACCGTTGCGGGCGTGGAATAACATTACCACTCACAGCAGCACATGTTAATGGTTAAGACAACACATTTTATGTTATGTACATTTTGTGACGAAAGTAATAAAACGAAACACATGGGCAGAGGACCAGGGGTGAGGATTTCGGGTAAGGGAAAGGACGAGAGGATCAGTAGATGACTTCAGAGCCACCAGTGTTGACTGGCTCACCCACAGGATTAACCTCTCTGCTGGCTGCATGAAGTGCAGTAATTTAGCTTTAAAGCTTTGGAGCAGCGGCATAAGGGAGAAACACCCCAGTACATGTTCCCAGGGCCCCTAAGACTCCAGAGAATCTGCTGTGAGGAACACATTCCTCTCCAGACTTGTGCAACGTGTGTGTGCATGAAATCAGCTTTCTCACAGTAAATGTGCCTTGTGGAAGCACCCAGAATGTAAACAGAGGTGGGAATGCAAGCTCGAGCCAGGGGAGAGGAGCATTCACAGAAGGCAGCTTTCCCCACTGCAGGTTTGCTGGTCTTTCTTGTAGAGTAAACATTTGTCTGTCTCTTAGTAGGCACAAGAGATTGGCTCCAGACCCTGGTTCCCTTCATGGGAACCAAATCCATGAATTCTCAAGTTCCTTATAGAAGATGCCGCAGTCTTTGCACGTGACCCACATACAGCCTCCTATGGTAGTGATAAGAGGAGAAGTGGTTAGAAGATCCCAGAAGCTGTACAGTCATAAGGGGAGTGTGAGTAGGAGGCCAGGTTTCCCAGGTGTAAGTTTTACCATCACACATTTTGCTCTGTGACTCCATGTGAGCCTTGGGCTCTTTTTAAAGCTACAATAAAATAGTTGCTTCCTCATAGGCTGTTATGAAAGCTAGGTCAGGTAAGGAGCATCAGGTCCACACGAAGCTATCAGTGTGTGTTTCTGTGCTTTTACCACATCAGGACGCATGTCCGCCCTGAGAGCTGCCTTCCAACCACTCCTTGTCAACAGCATCAAATAATGCACTTATCAAACCTGGAGCATGCTTGGAGCTACAGATATAGCAGATGTGCAGTTTTATGTGAACTTGAATAGTCCTAAGAGTCAGATGAAGAGAAGTTTTGTTCAGACTCTTACATTCCAGGAGACTTTTAGTGGCTCACAGCTTATCCATCCCAGAGCGTTTAGTCAGCTTTGCTTGAAAATCAAGTTTCAAACCTGGGATAGTGGCTCCTTTCTGTAATTCCAGCACACAGGAGGCTGAAGTAGCAGGAATGTAGTGAGTTTGGAGTTGGCCTAGGTTACCCTGCGAACCCCCAAAACAAATGAAGTTTCACTGTCCCGCTAAACAGAATCATAATTGTCAGACCAAGTGCTTAAATTATTCCACAATTTGGTGGCGATATGTGGCCTAGAAGATAGTGCCTTTTCCCTTTTTCTCCCTAAAATACTGAGATGAAAGCCATTGTGAGGGAGAAACAAGTTGTTTTGTTTTGGTTTTTTGGCTCACAGTTCCTGATTCCATCCCAGCACAAACCTGAAGCAGCCAACCACTTCCTCAGTCAAGCACACAACAGCACGCATGCCTAGTATTCATCTCACTTACTCCATGTTTATACAGTCAGGGACCTAAGCCCAGGGAGTGGTGCTGCCCAAAGTGGGCTGGATCTTCACACGTCGATTCGCATCACCAAGATGATCCTTCCCGCTCTGCCCCGCCCCCAGGCGTGTCCACAGGGCATCTGATATAGACACTCCATCGCTCACACTCTCTTCCTAGGTTATGGCAAGTTGGTAATTAAAAGTAACCACAGTAAGTGAAATGTTGGTTCGTTGGGGCCCAGAACCACCAGCACAATTCCGACTGGCTCTTAAAGGGAAGGCATAGGTCATGTCTGTTCTTTTTTTTCTCCTCCTCTGGACAGATTCAAGGCTTCTCCATCAAGGGGGCACAGTTTGCGCAGGCGCAAGACTGTAGCTCCTCCTTCTCGCCTGCTGTTTTGATTGGCCTGGCCATGTCTCTGATTCTGTTGCTGGTGCTGGCCTACGCTCTGCACATGCTCATCTACCTGCGCTATCTGGACCGACACTATGAGTTCATCACCTCCCCTGTCCACTTCCCATCTCTGAGAGCGCTGGATACAGGGGAGGAGAAGGAGCTGCTGGGGAGCCAGGGGGCTGAGTGCTACGAGCTGAGGAGCCAACAGATCTGCAAAATCTATATTTAGCGGCGCAAGTCCCTGTCTCCTCGAACCAAGGCCACAACTACTTCTGAAAGACACTGTTCTCTGTCTTTGGTGATGTCTCACTTGTGAACTGTTTGATTAAAAAAAGAGAAAAGGAAACGCATTGGCAATGAGTTGGGTTTTTAAAGCATTGATTGGCTTTGCTTGGTAGATCTAGGCCAGTGGGGGAAAAATATCTCTATGAATCCCACAGAAATAAGCAGGACTGTCGCTCGAAAGGAGCCTGGGCTATGGCAAAGAGAAGAAGAAAGGGAATGTGCTGGCTGGTTTTGTGTCAACCTGACACAAGCTGTAGTCATGGAGGGAAGGGAACATCAACTGAGAAAATGCCTCTGTAAGACTGAGCTGTACGTGAGAGCGTAGAACACTTTTGTAATTGGTGATTGATGGGGGAGGGCCCTGCCCATTGTGGGTGGTGCCATCCTGGGCTGGTAGTCCTGGGCTTTATAAGAAAGCAGACTGAGCCCAGGAGGAGCAAGCCAATAGGCAGCACTCTTCCATGGGTGGCTGCATCAGCTTGGGCATCAGCTTGGGCATCAGCTCCTGCATCAGCTTGGGCATCACCTCCTGCCTGCAGGCTCCAGCACCCGGCTCTGTCTGAATTGCTGTCCTGATTTTCTTAGGTGGTGAACAGTGATGCTGATGTAGGATCATAAGCCAAATAAGCCCTTTTTTACTCCTTATGCTTTGGCCATGGTCTTGCATCATGGCAAATAGAAACCCTGACAAAACAGCTGGGGAAGACGAGAGAGAGGTGGCAGGAAAAGTTCAGACCTTTAAAGTGTTTTGGAACACAATTTATATTCCCTTCTCCCCTCTGCCCCCAATTATGTTGGGGTTACTCATTTCAACGGGTAGTTTTCTTTTTCTGTCTTTCCCAGAGCTCTTTCTGGAAAGCTGCTGCCAGTCTGTTGTCAGTCTGTCAGTCTGTCTGTGGCAGAACACTGCACGCTAAGTTTCCTGGTCAAGGCCTTTGCTGTTCAGAAGCAGGATGGCCCAAGCTGTGTGGTGGGAGCGACGGTCCTGCCCATTCCATCTGGCCCAGAGCCTAGGTCAGCCTTACCTTCCGTGTGGCAGACTTCTGTAGACTGTCATGTACACCCCAGAAGCTAGCAGCAGAGAATGAGGGGTGATGCCACACAAATGCCTCTGCAGGACACGTGCTCTAATGCCCATCTCCTCAGAGGGTCTCCTAAACTCTTCCTTAGTAGAAATTCTGGAGCTCGCACGCAGGTTCTCACTACCACCTTCTTCCTCATCGATCCCTCCCCCCCCCCCCCACACAATCTTTTTCAATTCTTAGAAGACCTGATGATGTAAGATTGGATCACTCTCTACCTCTCCAAAGCTGGAATGCACTCTCTTTGTGACAGAGCTGACAAGCATGACAAGCCCATTGCATTTCTCTCTCCAGACTCTGCACATGACCCAGGCTTACTAAGAATACCCCGACACCACACTCAATGAACACAAGCGAATGGCATTTGGGAGGCTGTGGAGACAGGTCTGTTTTCCAGGTCCACCTTAGCTGCTGAGCACTGGGTGATGAGTCCTGACATTTCTGACACAACAGCTCACAGAGCACTTTAAAATTTTTTTAAAAATTTAATTTATTCATATTACATCTCAATGGTTATCCCATCCCTTGTATCCTCCCATTCCTCCCTCCCTCCCATTTTCCCCTTACTCCCCTCCCCTATGACTGTGACTGAGGGGGACTTCCTCCCCCTTTATATGCTCATAGGGGTCCTAATCCTGTCAAAAGTCTAAAAGGTGAAAACACTTCATGAGAAGGTCTTTTTGTTGGGATGTTTGGAGTAGCCTTGGTAGTCTGCAGCTAAGACTCCTTGTTCATGTAACTGATACACAAGACCCACAGAAAAGAGATGCTCAGGAAAACAGAAACCCAAGATGGTCTCTCTGCTCTAGATTGCTTGAAACCAACAACATTTCTGTTAATATAGAAAATGGTGAATGCAGACTGCACAGCTCAGCAAAAACAGCTGGATTTTCATTGTTGCTGCCTTTGACCATTCGCTGGTGACACAGGTAGCTTTATAAGAGATTATATGTGCATGAAAAGTAGATAGCGTATTGCTCAAATCAGGATGCTTGTGAAAGTGAAAAGAAATGTCACTAAAGTTCTATGGTAGAAGACATGAATAGTGGCAGGAAAACTGGGTGTGCCACCATCCTAGGTATTGGTGATCTCTTAGGTTGGGCTGAACTTTCTCTACATGCTGGAAAAACATGACCTAGAGATTTTAAATTAAGAGGGAAGCAGACAGGCCAACTGTAGGTCTTCACCTCTCCCTGCCTCTGCTCCAAATCCAAGGCTCTAGTCTCACCCCCAGCTCTGTAGCAGACCACCTGATACAACTCCCCCCTTTCTGCCACCATCTCTAGAAGATCACACTGCTCTTATTTTCCAATTCCCCCCCCAACACCCCCCCCCCCCGCAGGTCATCCCAGTCGATCCCCAAATTATCCCAGCCTCAAACCCTCACAGATGCTCTTGCCAGAGAAGCAGCTTGCTGGGCTCCACATCTTCACACTCCCTCCTCTCCTCAAAGCCAACTCCCTGGTTGCACCCCCAGCTCTGTAGCAGACCAGCAACTGTGACCTCTCCTCATTCTCTGCCCCATTTCCCAAGCAGACTCTACTCTGGTGGGACAACCTGCTTTCCTCCCTTCTCTGGATTTCCTCAGCACTCCCGCCCCAGACTCTAGCCCATAAGCATTCCTAAGTGTCAGCTTTCAACACCTAGAAGCACATTCTATATGGTCCCCCCCCACCCCCCTGTGCAGTGACCACACTGATCAGGATCCCAAAATAATTATCCACCGGACAACACACAGCCACTATACCCTCCTAGGAACCAGAAAGGGCAACAGAAAAGCAAACAACCAGCAACCACCCCCCGCCCCGACAAACAAACAAAAAACACTCACTCAAAGCAGACAAGACCAGATATAAGCACCTAGAATTACAATCTTTTCAAACCTAGATGCCTAGACACCAGTGTAAAGATGCAACCAGTAGCAAATAGGATGATAATGTCACCAGCAGAGCCAAGCAACCCTACCACAGTCAGCTTTGGGAAATGCAACAACCAAGGACCTTAGAACAGCTTTTATAAATATGATAGCGGTCCTTAAAGAGAAAAACGAATCAATTCTTTAAAGAAATCTAAGAAAACACAAACAAACAGTGGAAGGAAATAAGTAAAAGAATTGAAGATCTGAAAGTGGAAATAGAATCAATAAAGAAAACCCAAGCTGATATAAAGTATTCAGGAAATATGCATAGGCATAAGGTTATTGTGTCGTATAAATTCTTATTTCCTGTCTAAATGTTGTTGTGTAAACTCCGTTCCCAATTTATCCCCCTGATAGGTCAATAAAGCAGTTTACAGCCAATCGATGAGTAGGGGAAAGAATAGGGCTGGACTTCCTGCTAGTCAGGGGAGGAGGAGTTAGAAGAGGAAGTAGTGGATTCAGCCAGGGATTCAGCTAAAGGAAAGGGCCAAGAGAGATCAGAAAGAAGCATTTGAGCCCAGGAAAGCTACAAAGTGCAAGTATATCTGGGATGTTTTCTGGAAGTAAGAAAAAAAAATAACATAGAGAGTAAAGAACAGAGTAAAACTGCTCAGATTGTGTTGTATAGCTTTATGAGATAGGGTTTCTTTGTGTAACAGAGCCCTGGCTGTCTTGGACTCTCTTTGTAGACCACACTGGCCTTGAACTCATAGAGATCTGCTTGCCTCCAGAGTATTGGGATTAAAGGCATGTACCACCACCGTCTGGCCCAGAATACTTTAAAAATTATCCCACACATAGATTCAGAAGTAACATTGCCTGATTCATTTCATGAGGCCACCATTACCTTAATGATCGAACCACATATAAACTCAACGAAGAAAGAGAATTACAGGCCAATTTCTCTTACAAACATAGATGCAGAAGTTCTCAATAAAATACTTATAATATGAGTCCAAGAACACATCAAAAATATTATCCACCATAATCAAGTAGGCTTCATCCCAGAGATTCAGAGATGGGTCAACATACATACACTGTCAAACATAATCCTGGAGAGATTAGGGATACAAGTGCTATATGTCACTATAATATAGACAGTTTACAGCAAGCCCATAGCCAACATCAACTTTAGTGGAAATTCCTCTAAAATCAGGAACGTGACAAGGTTGCCACTCTTTCTGTACCTACTCAATATAATACTTGAAGTCTTGGCTGGATCAATAAGACAGCTGAAGGAGATGAAAGAGAAAGGAAGAAATAAAAGTTTTTTACTTGCAGATGTGATGATATGCAAGTGACATTAAAAATTCCAATGTGAACCAGCCAGGCATGGTGGTGCACGCCTTTAATGCCAGCAGAGGCAGGCGGCTCTCTGAGTTCGAGGCCAGACTGGTCTATAAAGTGAGTCCAGGACAGCCAGGGCTGTTATACAGAGAAACTCTGTCTCGAAAAACAAAAAACAAAGAACAACAAACAAAAAAATTCCAATGTGAAACCCTACAGCTGATAAACACTTTCAGCAAAGTATACAAAATTAGCTCATAAAAATCAGTAGCCCTCCTACATTCAAATGATAAATGACTAAAAAAAAAAAAAATCAGGTAACAACACCTTTCAGAAAAGCCTCAAATAATATAAAATATCTTGAAGTAGTGTTAATCAAGAAAGTGAAAGACCTATATTATTAACAACCTTAAGACACTGAAGAATAAAATTAAAGACGGTATCAGAAGATGCAAACATCTCACAGGTTGGTAGGATTACTATAGTAAACCTGGTCATCTTACCAAAAGCATTGTATAAATTCAATACAATTCCCATCAAAATTCCAACACTATTTTGCTTAGATTTTGAAAGGGCAATTTTCAGCTTCATGTGAAAACAAAACAACCAAACTCAGGATAGCTAAAACAATGTTTAATAATAATAATAATAATAATAATAATAATAATAATAATAATAATAATAATATCTGCTAGTGGTATCACCATTCTTAATTTTTTTTTAATTTTAAAAATTTAAATAATTTATTCAGATTACATTTCGATTGTTGTCCCCTCATTTTCATCTTTCCATTCCCCCTCCCTCCCTCTTTCACCCTTTCCACTCCCCTAGGCCTGTGACAGAAGGGGACCTCCTCCCCCACCATATGATCAAGGCCTATCAGGTCTCACTTGGGCAGTTGGCTTCCCTTTCCTCTGAGTGCCACCAGGCCTCCCCACCAAGGGGAAGTGGTCATATAGTGGGCACCAGAGTTCATGTCAGAGTCAGTCCCCACTCTCCACACAGCTGTGGAGAATGCACTGTCCACTAGCTAGAGCTAAATAGGGGTGTCTAGGTTTAGTGCTTGCATTGCCCTTGGTTGATATAAAATTTGTGTATTGTATGTCCTGTGGGTCCATATCTGCCAGCCTTGATGGTCTTATTGTAGGGTTTCAGGACCCACTAGGTCTTTCCATTTCCTCATTTTCTCATTTTCCCTGTCTCGCCTGGAGTCCTAATAGCAAGTCCCAGCATCTGTCCCAATCCCCTGCTGAGTGACGACTCTCAGAGGACATCTGACAAAGGGCTAATATCCAAAACTCAAGAAATTAAACACCATTAAACCAAATAACCCAATTAGAAAAGGGGTTCAGAGCTAAACAGGGAATTCTCAACAGAGGAATGTCGAATGGCCGACAAACACTTAAAGAAATGCTCAATGTCCTTAATTATCAGAGAAATGCAAATCAAAATGACTCTGAGATTCCGTCTTACACCCATCAGAATGGCCAAGATAAAAAACTCAAGTGACAACACGTGCTGGCAAGGCTATGGAGTAAAGGGAGCACTCCTTCATTGCTGTGCTTGTACAACCACTTTGGAAATCAATCTGGCACTTTCCAGAAAATTGGAACTAGTGCTACCTCAAGACCCAGCTATTCCACTCCTTGGAATGTACCCAAGAGATGCTCCACCACACAACAAGGACATTTGCTCAACTATGTTCATAGCAGCCTTATTCACGATAGCCAGAATCTGGAAAAAAATTAGATGTACCTCAGTCAAAGAATGGATAAAGAAACTGTGGTACATTTACACTACGGAATACTACTCAGCTATTAAAAACAAAGAAATCTTGCAATTTGCAAGCAAATGGATGGAACTAGAAAGGATCACTCTGAGTGTGAGTTAACCCAGACCCAGAAAGATACACATGGCTTATACTCACTTATAATTGGATAGTAGACCATTCTTAATTTCAAGCTGTCATAATAAAAACAGCACGATATTCACACAAAACAGAGATAGTGATCAAAGGAATCTAACTGAAGACCCAGGCACAAATCCATACGTCTAGGGACACCTGATATTTGATAAAGAAGTCCAAAATACACACTGGAAAGAAAGCTGCATGGCTGCATGGACAAGAATTCAAGTAGATTCACACTAATCGCCCTGCACAAGTCTCAACTCCAAATTGAGCAAAGACCTAACATAAACCCAGATGCACTGAAGGTGGTAGAAGAGAAAGTGGGGAACAGCCTTGAATACATTGACACAAGAGTCAACTTCCTGATCAGAATACCCAGGCACTAAGATCAACAATTAATAAATGGGACCTCATGAAACTGAAAAGTTTTTGTATGGCAAAGGACACTGTCATCTGGAAAAAGCAGCAGCCTTTGTTCAAAAAGAAGAAAGATAGAAAGAAAGATTTTTTTTATTTAATTAATTTATTCAGATTACATCTCAACTGTTATTCCATCCTTGTATCTTCCCGTTCCTCCCTCCCTCCCATTTTCCCCTTACTCCCCTTCCCTATGTATGTGACCGAGGGGGACCTCCTCCCCACTATATGATCATAGGCTATCAAGTTTCATCTTGGTAGCCTGCTTATCTTTCCTCTGAGTGCCACCAGGCCTCCCCACCAAGGGGACATGGTCAAATATAGGGCATCAGAGTTTGTGTCAGAGTCAGTTCCCACTCTCCATTCAACTGTGGAGAATGTCCTGTCCATTGGCTAGATCCGAGTAGGGGTTCGATATCTACTGCATGTATTGTTCTTGGTTGGTGCAATAGTTTGAGCAGAACCCCTGGGCCCAGATCTGTCCATCATGATATTCTTCTTGTAGGTTTCTAGGACCCTCTGGATCCTTAAAAAAAAAAAAAAAGATTTATACCAGCTACAATCTGATAGAGGTGACATAACAAAAACATATAAAGAATTTTAAAAAACCCAGATATCAAGAAAATACATAAACCAACTTAAAAATGTGGTACATATCTAAATGGAGAATTTTCAAAAGAAAAACCCACATGGCTGAGAAACATGTAAGTAAATGTTCAATATTCTTAATCGTCAGGGAAGTGCAAATCAAAGCTACTTAGAGATTTCATCCTATACCTGTCAGAATGGCTAAGATCAATAACACAAATGACAGCTCGTGCTAGCAAGGATGGGGAGGAAGGAGAAGGGTCTCCCATTGCTGGTGGGACTGTAATCTTGGAAATCACTGTGGAAAGCAGCATGTGGTTCCTCAGGAAATGGGACTAGATCTTCCTTAAAGTCCAGTGATACCTCTTTTGGGCATTTATCCAAATGGCACTTCTTTGTACCAGAGATACATTTTCTCAAGCATATTCACTGATGCTCTATTCACAATAGCCAGAAATTGGAAACAACCTAGATGCCCATCAACAGGTGAATGTATAAAGAAAATATGACACATTTACACAATGGAATATTGTTTATCTATTTAAAAATGAAATAATTAAGTTTGTGAGCAAATGGATGGAACTAGGAAAAAAATCATCCCTACTGATATAACCTAGACACAGAAACAAAGTATGGTAATTTTTTTGTGTATGTTACCTGCTAAGTCAATGATAAGCAAGTTACAATCCATAGAACAAACCATAGAGATTAGGTATAGAGTGGCAAGGCCCTAATGCCGAAGATAACTACAGAACGCATTGAACATGGATAAACCAAGCTGGTGTTTACCTAGACCCTTCACACCTATGGGCTTGTGCTTTTAGTACAGGGAGGAACTCTGCCTGCTAACAAAGGATACATGTAAATACCAACCCAGCCACAAAGTCTTTGATCTACAATGGTGACCTTCACACAAGACATGCTTGTGCGATGGTTTCATAGAGCTTGTGGGAGTAACCAATTAACATCTAATTTCACTTAAGGCTTATTCCACAAGGTGGAACCCATCCCTGATGATCATTGGGTGACTGAGAACCTGAGACTAGACAGCCCCAGGATCTAGATGGAGAGATCAAACCAATATTACTATTCTACTAAAGGAACGCAGTGATAAAATGAGGCCTAATAATATTCTGTGATGCTCACATATCAGCGCCTTGCTCAGCCATCCTCAGAGAAGCTTCCTTTTTCAGCAGATGAGAACAGACACAGAGACCCACAGCAAGACAGTACACAGAGAGTGACTGACCTCGGAACACTCCGCCCTAAATGGGAGGATGTCTCCATCAAATCCTTTCCCTCACAGCCGAGGGAATCCTATGGAAGAAGAGACAGAAAGCGTGTAAGAGCCAGTAGGAGTAGATGACAACAAGAAAACAAGGCTCTCTAAATCAACGTGACCAAAGCCCATAGGAACTCAGAGGGTAAAGCAGCATGCACAGGCTTACAGCACAAGTTTGGCTCAGTACAGCTCCGTCTGGTGTTAGTATTTTTATTACAGCAACAGAAAGTAAAGTACTACAGAACTTGGAGTCCTTATCAGCTCTTCAGAATAAAAGTTATCACAGAAAAGCATAGAACAATGAAGAAAATGATTTTTCTTTACAAAATGTTCCTCAGTATAAGAATATTATAGTTTTTGGTTAAGGAGATAACTATTATTTTATTGTTTATAGCAGTGGTAATGTTTCCTTTTTTAAAGAAAAATTATTTATTTATTACATATACAGTGTTCTACCTGCGTATAACACCTTCAGGCCAGAAGAGGGCATCAGGTCTCATTATGGATGGTTGTGAGCCATCATGTGGTTGCTGGGAATTGAACTCAGGACCTTTGAAAGAGCAGCCAGTACTCTTAACCTCTGAGCCATCTCTCCAGCCCCAAATTATTATTATTATTTTTGGTTTTTCCTAAATGCTACAGTGATTGTTTGCTGGACACTTCACATTCATCTAACCATGGCGTAATTCTGACCATGTAGCATGAACAGAATCATCTCTGGCATTCAAACATTTTTTTTTTTTTTGAGGAATTTGACTTGAAAACTTGTTCAGTAGTCTCAAATTCTATTTGACCCAGACACAGTCTTTTTTCTGCCTTAGTGAATCCTTCCAATGAAACCCAAGACTACATTTAGATGTTGTTAGTGTCTTTTGCTGTTTGTCCATGATCTCAGAAAAAAAATGCTAATAGTGATTTATTTTTTATTAATATTTTAATTAGCATACAAAGTAATGTGATATTTTTATCCACGTGTCATTATATTTGCTCTAATTCATCTCCTGTGGCCCCACATGTTCTCTGTTCCCCGTTCTGACTGGTCCCCTTCTTTCTCCAGAGAGCCCCCTTGGCTTTCATGGTACAAGTCCTTCAACAGCCTCCTTTACATCTCATTCAGGATCACTTCCTTCCCGCTATGGTACATTGTCACAATATTTGCAGACATGTACATGCATGCAATGCATGCATATACACACATGCATGCATGCACATGCACACACATGCATACGTGTTGTACATAAATTTCACCAATGCATACATTTGCAATTACACAAATGTAAGCACATGCTTATACATGCACATGCAGTCATGCACACATGCACAGGCACATGCACACTTACGTGCACACACACACACACACACACACACACACACACACACACACACACAATTTTAAATCCAGGCTCCAGATTAAGTGAAATCTTTCTGTGTCTGGCCTGTTCCACTTAATACAATGATTTCCATTTCCACTCACCTTCCTGCAAATGTCATGATTTTAATTAAAAAAAAAAAAAAAACAGCTGAGCAGATATAAGTGAGACCTGGTGGCACTCAGAGGAAGGACAGCAGGTTACCAAGAAGAGACTTGATACCCTATGAGCATATACAGGGGGAGGTAATCCCCCTCAGTAACAGTCATAGGGGAGGGGAATAAGGGAAAAATGGGAGGGAGGGAAGAATGGGAGGATACAAGGGATGGGATAACCATTGAGATGTAACAAGAATAAATTAATAAAGGAGAAAAAACCCAGCTGAATAAAATTCACTTGTGGATATGTAGTGCATTTTCTTTATCCGTGCATCTACTGATGGACACCTAGGGTCTTCTTTTTCTTTCCTAACTACTGTGAGTTGTGTAGCAGTAAACATGGTTGTGTTGACTGAGAGTCCTTTGGGTATACAACAGAGTGCGATAGCTGGGTGGTATAGTGGTCCCGTTTTTAAATTCGGAGGAACCTACATGCCGACTCCCTAAGCATCTGTACCAGTTTATACTTCCATCATTGGCTGGCAAGTCCTTGTTCCCCACATCCTATCCAGGGCGTGCATCTGTTTCCCTGTTGGCAGCTGTTCTAACGATTGTGATATGGAATCCCAAATCAAATATAGATTATTTTTCCAAATTGAAGCTGTTGAGCACTCTTCAAGATTCTTTTCTTCTTCTTCTTTTGATAACTGTGTATTCAGTTCATTAGCCCACTTACTGATCAGGCATCTTGATGTTTTAGAGTTTACATTTTGCTGTTCTCTATGTATAATAGATAACAACTCTCCCCTGAGTCTGAGAATTGGAAAATGTTTTTTTTTTCTCTCAATATGTATCCTGTTTCTTTAGCTTGATGACTTTTCCTTTGTTGTGAGGGAGCTTTAAATTTCATTGTTAATTCCTGGGTTTATCTCCTGCACTACTGGAGTCCTTTTCAGAAAGTCTTTTACTATATCTGTATCTTGAGGTGCTTTACTTAGGATTACCCTTGGTCATTTCAGTCTCAGGTCTTACATTAACATATTACTCTATTTCAAGTGATCTTTTGTGCAGGATGTGACATAGAGAATCACGTGAAATCCAGTGTTTTCTAGCACATCATTAATGAAGCTGCCTTTTTCACTCAGGTATGCTTTTGACACATTTGTCAACGAAGGTGACTATAATTTTGTGGGTTTGTCTCTAGGGACTCTATTTTATTCCACTGGTACATGTCTGTTTTGGGGCCAGTACCAGACTCTTTTGTCACTAAGGCTCTGTAATATGATTTGTGTTTGAATGTTGTGATAGCTATAGTGTCTGCTCAGTAGTGTTCTGCTATTCCAATCTTTAGTGCTTCCAAATGAAGTTTAGGGTTGTTTCTCTGGCTCTAGAAAGAATGTCAATGGTGTTTTGGTTGGAATTATACAATTATGTTATTTTTAGTAAAATACCATCTTTAATGATACAGATTTTACTAGTTTATGAGAATGGGCAGTTTTTCTATCCAAGTCTTCAATCTCTCTCTCTCTCTCTCTCTCTCTCTCTCTCTCTCTCTCTCTCTCTCTCTCTCTCTGTCTCTCTCTCCCTCTCTCTCTCTCTCTCCCTTGAGACAGAATATCATTTATATAGACAAGGCTGGCCTCAAGCTTATAGAGATCTGTCTGCCTTGGTACTTTTGCCATGAAAACATAAATTAATTTTGTCAAAGGATTTTTTTTTTTAGTCTACTGAGATAGGCATGTGATTTCTGTTCTTTCACTTTTTTTGTTTGTTTTTCAAGACAGGGTTTCTCTGTGTAATGATTCCCGTCTTTATGTGTTTTTATGTGTTGTATCACACAGACCGAATTGTGTATATGGAAGCATTCTTGCATCCCTGGAATGAAATCAACTTGGTCATAGTCTGTGACCTTGATATGCTCCTGAATTCAGTTTGCAAGCACATCATTGAAACTTTCTATTATATACATGTATGTATATGCATATAGGAATATATGTTTGTGCTTGTACACACACACACACACACACACACACACACACACACACACACACACACACACACGTCAGGGCAATGCTAGCATCACAGAACCAGTTTGGGAGTATTCCTTTCCCCAGTAGGTTCTGACAGCATTTGATCAGTTCATCTTCAAAAGTTAGTTCATCATCAAAAGTTTGGTAGAATCCAGCAGTGAATCTGTCTAGTCCTAGACTTTTCTTTGTTGGAGAATTAAAAAAACAAACAAAAAAACAAAAAAACAGAAACAAAAAACAGTTATTGCCTCCAACCTTGCTGATTGCTATGGATCTATTTAAGTTTTTACAATTCTCTTGATTTTATTTTTTAGTTTATATAAGGAAGAAGTAACTTATATATTTCTAGACTGCCTAGGTTTTGTTTGTTTGTTTGTTTGTTTTTTTGTCTAAGTTCTCAAAGTATTTCCTAATGATTTTCTGGATTTCATTTGACTCTGTTGCAACCCTCCTCCTTTCATGTCTAACTTTATTAATTTTGATCTTCTTTCTTTACTTTAGTTAATTTGTCTAGGTCTAGAAGGTTGCCAGTCTCTATCTTCAGTGAACCAACTCCTCAATGGACTCTATATGTTGGGGTTTTTTTCCATCTCATTAATTTCTTCCCTGACTGTTCTCAAGTCTTGTCATCTACTGTGTTGGACGTTGGCTTGCTATTGTTCTAAGGCTTTGAGGTGCGCCATTAGTCAGATATGGTCTCTCTCCTGCTCATCCTTTGTGTCCCTTGACACTGTGTGTCCCTTCTTGAGAACTGAGGCCAGAAGAGTGACACTTGAAGTTAGAGATTTTGATGACATTGCAAGAGCAAGCGAGTGTGGAGAGCTTATAGATGGCTATGTCAGCACCTCAGCCAGGTGCCTTTAGGCGAAGTAACACACGAAAGATGCTTCGATGCTTCTAGTTTTTAATTCTATAAACATTTCATTCATACCTCTATTTCTCCTCCCAGCTCCTCCCAGCCTCATTCTCTCTCTTTATGTCATCCCCCTAGCCCCCCACAAACAGATGTCTTAATCCTCTGGCACTTAAATCTTTCTTGCCCCTCTTTTGAAATGTTCCCTGAGCCTTAGATGTAGGGGTTCTACTATAAATTGATGGAGACTCCTGCTAGGCTATTTAAACAGGCAGCCTCTGTTTTTCTGACTTTTGTCTTGGGGGTAACCTTCCCAGCTCAGGTAGAGATGGTGGTTCATACCCTGTAGCTGATCCTCTGTACTCCATGGATCTAGATTGAGAGACGAAGCCATAAAAGCAATGGAAGACTTCTCCTTGGCTCTTGGATCTGAGACAAGCTAAGTCGGTGTGTGTGTGTGTGTGTGTGTGTGTGTGTGTGTGTGTGTGTGTGTGTGTGTGTGTGTGTGTGTGTGTGTACCTCCTGGAGCTTGGAGGCTATATTTGAAAGATGCCCATGCCCATGCCTATTGTCCCTCTTGCACCTCGATGTCTTGTGAGTTACCTGTGTTGGTTCTTCTCTCAATTGGTTCTGGGCTTATCTTCTGATGTCTTCTGCTCAACAGAAGCAGTAGAATGACACTGGCAGGGCCAGTTCTTCCCTGCACACCCACTTCATTCCTGGAATCGTGCTCTGGTCTGGACTGAATGTGAAAGGACAGACAGCCTGCTACAGGGCGAGACCACTTGAAGGCAGCCTAGCTATCTAGTGCTGAGCTGACCTATGAGCTGACTTATCAGGGATGTCTAAGTGAGCTTGACAGAGAACAAAGGACTACCCACCTAGCAGAAGCCAATCTGGTTCCCCATCTGTAGAATTTCCAGCTTAATCGTTGCTATTTAAACCAACTATGTCTTAGGATGGCTTCTCATGCAACGAAAGCTTACATCATCACCATAAAGATTAGAGGCACATCTACATGAGGATTTACATCCATGCCTGAATTATCATATCTGCCACACAAGGAAAGGAAGTGCAGACAGTGAGCTGTGTGGAGGACAAGAGATATAGGGAAGAGTGTAGAGCGAAGTTGTTGCCATCTTTAATGGAGTGTAGGCACGAAGTCAAGTCTCTTTCTCAAGCTGTGTCCCTTATGATTCAGATGAATGGATCCTTTTATTGAGCAAGCTTAGACGCTAACCCCAAACTCACACAAGTAAAGGGAAGCTAGTCTCAAGTCTACCTTATAGGTCCCTAGACCCAGCTAATACAGCCTGGAACCAAAGGAGCTACTCTGCCTTTTCTTTATTTTTCTCTCTTTAACAGTCGGCTTATATATAGCTTTCTCATACCCACTTCAAAATGGCGGCGCCAGCTGCAGTTTTTCTTTGCACCTCCCAATCTGAATTCTTAACAGGAAGAATCAGATTGGTTCATCGCAGTCTTTAGGCGTCGCACGTGATGGCAAATTCAATAAACTGAGCTATTTGGGGGTGAGAGGTGTACTCCAACAGTAGAGTGTCTGCTTACCATGTCACCCTGGTTTCAACTCCCCCTCCCATCTATTTTCTTGACAGTGAATGGTTCCCTCATAAGACATAGGAAACTGAATGGTCCTTTTTCATATCTACTGCTAGCAGGAGCCACTACTTGTAGCAAGCAACCAGTGGATTTTCCCACAGCAGCTCAGTGAGGGATCAATGTGGATGCTTGGCACTGAAAAAAAAAAAAAAAAAAGAATAAAGCTCCTTTCCCTTCATCTGGAAGGCTGGATAGGGACTTAGGAAGACTTTATGATAGTTCAGAGCTTGGTTTAGCCTCTTTTTATGTTACTTTAGGGCTCAGAAGCGTAGGAAGTGCGGCTCCTCTTTAGGGGTAGCATTCTATTCCCAACAGGGTCTGTTATAGTAAAAAAAATTGCACAAGTTAGA
This sequence comes from Acomys minous, assembly GCF_964271855.1. NCBI lineage: Eukaryota > Metazoa > Chordata > Mammalia > Rodentia > Muridae > Acomys > Acomys minous. Next base: position 90,778,974 of record NC_140492.1, on the reverse strand, counting down.
GTTTAGAAGGCTAATTGTTAAGAAGCTCTCTAGGGGTAAATATCTCGTTTTGTCTATTTTTCTGGGTTTTGTAAACTAAAAATTTAATTACTGTTCTATAGTAACCAATTCTTGATTTTGCCGCATAAGGAGATTAAAAAACAAACAACAAAACAAAACAACAACAACAACAACACATCTAATAATCTTCACTTAAAATCACGTTGAGCCCTAGGAACTTGCTGGGGTTTTTTGAGACAAGTAGCCCAGGATAACCTTGAACTTTGAATTCTCCTGCTTCTACCTTTCGAACACTGGAATTACACAGCTGGGTAGAAATTGCTGCTTTTTTTTTTGTTGTTGGTCAGAAATAGTTGAGTATTGGGAATTTCATATGGTTCAAATGAATATGCTAAAGAATATTTCAATTTGAGAACCAGGAAGAATGTAATTTCACAGTAAAGGACCAAATCTCTATATGAAAAAATGTATACATTCTTTAATATTCTTATTTCATTATGGATGATGGAATGTCCTCGCAGTTGGTCCATCTTTCCTTCTTTCCTTCCTTCTTTCCTTCCTTCCATTTCTCCTCCACTCTCTCTTTCTTTTAACTTGAAAATAGGTCTTCTTAAATCAGCTCAAGACCTTTAAATTTGTGAATCCGGGCTTGGCCTCTTTAGTAGCTGGGATTACAGGCCTGTGGCAGCATGCTTTGTTCACTCTCTCATTAACCACACACCTCACCCCAGAAACAAAGAAAACTAAACAAAAGCCAAAAACCAAACCAACCAACAAACCAAACCAAATCCACAACATCGCTCTAATAAAATGCACGTGGGAGAGCCTTTAGGGGCAAGCCTCATTACTTAGGCACACCCGCTGTGTGTTCTGAGGGCCTAGTGCTATTGATGGGTGGATTTCTCACTTGTACCTGGCTTACCATTCAGTTCATTTCTATATACCCTCTAAAAAGAGCACAGTCACCTTTACAAGAGGATCCCAATGGCCTGGGACTCTCAGCTAGCTAATGGGTCCTGTCAACCACAAATCAAAGGTGATAGATAACCCTCAACATCAGTTTTGATCAATCTTTTCACTTTAGGTATGACTTTTCTGTCATCTTCACTACCTTCTATTTCTTAAGCAAGGGATCTCCATACCTCCTCACAGGCTGCATCCAGACAGACTGTATAACAAACCAACTTTAGTTATTAAAAACATCTTTTTTGCTCTTGGCACTACAAGCAAAACCACTCCTGATTAAAAAAAAAAAAAAAAGTCTGGCCCCATATGGCTTTGGAGAGAAGCACATTTTAAAAAAATTTTTACTGTACATGTGAAAACAATAAACAATTTGCTTTTCTTTCTTTTTCTACCAACTCAGACTCTAACCTAAGGGTCTTTACAGAATGGGTTAGCGGTTTCTACATTGCTCCACTTTCTCAGCTATTACTGCTTCTTACTGCACTAACTAAACCTTAGCAAAATCTCACCCTTCCTCCTTTCTCCCTCCTCTCTCCCTCCTCTCTCCTGTCTGTCTCTCCGTCTCTGTCTCTCTCCCTCCTGCCTCCTCTCTCTTTGCCCTTTTCTCCTGTACATGCCTCAGAAAAAAAAATGTTTACTTAAATGTTAAAATGCGCATGTGATGGCATTAAAGATGTGGTTTTGTCTCTCTGGGAAATCAAACAGAAACAGCTCACTCCTGATATCTGTGGTAAATGGAAAACAGACTGAGTTTGGGCCGAAAGTTTTTAAGTTTTTTTTTAACTTTAGAAATTAAGTTGAACCTTGCCCTCCATTAAACCGTTTGCCACAAGCAGCTAAATTCTTTCTCCCTTGCTCGTCTCAGCCAGATTCTGAAAACATGGAAGTGACCAGGAAGAACAAAGAAGAGAATTGAAAGTCTTACCTGAAAATCTTACGTTTCTTAGATTTCTCTCAACGTGTTAACTAAACCCATTTGTGAACAGAGGAAAGCACTCTGTATTAAAAGAGGATACAAGTATTGCTTTGCTTAAAAAAATAAGTATGGCATTTTAATTTTATTTATTTATTTATTTTTTACAATTTAACTGGCAGTGTCCACCTGATTTGCTTTAGCTCCTTTTCCTGCTTAGTTGCTGGTTATTGAGTGACAAAGGCAGTAGAAGGGCCTTCGGGAACTCTGCCACCTCTTCAAATCTATTCTTTTAAGAGGGGATGGTTTGAGGTACAGCTGAAGGTGGGTATGCAGCCACTGATCCATCTATCTCCAGCCAGGAGCCTGTAGGAGCAAGGCTGCTTCTCATGTGGGTGAACTTCTAAGCCCTTGGGAAGATGAGCTGGTACACGGGCCCCTCTGTTTTTATGGCTCTCACAGGGGCTTGAAACAGAATGGGGACGGGGCAGAGTCTTATTTATTCTGAATCTGTAATGTTTCCTGAATGCTAACAGCTCACACACAGGGACCAGTGTACCTTACAGATGTGGTATCCAGATGTATTTTTTCAATGATGCAAGTCACTAATTTGTTCTGGAAGAATTACTATTATCTGTTGAACAAGACTTAGAATAAGAGTTTTAGCCTAAAAAGTTCCAGAGGATTTTATAACTCTCTGCCACTCATAGCAGCGGTATTCACCCAGTTCTGAAAAAACTTTGGAGACGAGACACACACACACACACACACACACACACACACACACACACACACGCACATGTGCAAGCAGACACACATACACACATGCACATATACACACACATGCACGTGTGCACTCATACACACATGTACACACATGCACACACTCATGCACACATATACACATACACACACACACCTAAATATAAAATATTTATCCCATACCATCCACATGTAGGATTATGGTAGAGTTGGCGGGGGATTCATAATTAACATAAACTAGAGAAACTGAAAATACCGAATAAAATGATGTTTTTTTTTTTTTTAAATGAGGCTGAATATTGTAATTAGACTCAGATGGTTCCTTTTGTAGTAGGATGCGTTTCCCAAACAGCCACATTTCTTTGTTTGAACGTCAAAAGAGAAAACAAATTAAGCTCCTGTTCTGTTTCCCTGTCCTCAGAACTTCTCGGGAGCCTTGCTGTGTAGGCTCTGTGAGATGTCCACTGAGGCAAAGACATTATGTTCTCCATAACAGACACCCTGAGGTACAGTATCTACTTCCCGCGCCAAGGGCTTTGGGAACTTGTAGGGCCCTCTCCCTGCCTGCGCCTCATCTGTTCAGAGTGCTGGTTGTCTTGGGGGAAACTACGTCAGGGATCTCAGGGTGTCATCTCTATCTGCCGTAGGAAACTGAACTCATCACCAAATGGCAGGCAGAGCAGGCGTGGTGGTGTCTTCAGGCAGTTCTCTTTGTCACTGGAAACCAGGGGGGAAAAATGAAGCCAAAAAGGACAAACGCTGACTTCCGGCAAGGTGGCCGTCTTTAGTTTTTCAGAAGACATCACTGGTGCCTTGGTATCGCTCATAGAAAACTCGTCAGTAAAAATACTCCCGTCTCATACCATCCACCAGCAAGTTTTACCCCCTCAGCGGCTTAATTGGTTACAGCCTTTGGTAGGGAGAATGCAGACACACCCAATCTTCTCTCATAAACGCTTTCTCCCCAATCTGTAAATCTGTATTTATTTGTTTTGGAGATGCAAGATTCTTTTTAAAAAATATTCAAAACGTTTCCATTTTAAGTAGATGGATTAATACACAAAATCTGTTTCTCTTTCACTCAAGGGAAAAAAAAACCCAAAAGAAAACAAACAAACAAACAAACAAAAATCCCCACTAAGCTGAGGACTTTCCGGTTATTGGCACTCAGTTCAGAACAGGATGACGCAGGCCTTAGGTCCAGCGAGGCAGATGCCGAGTTTAAAAAGCACATGCGGGGCTGGAGAGATGGCTCAGAGGTTAAGAGCACTGGCTGCTCTTCCAAAGGTCCTGAGTTCAATTCCCAGCAACCACATGGTGGCTCACAACCATTTACAATGAGACCTGGTGCCCTCTTCTGGCCTGTAGGCACACATGCGGGCAGAATACTGTATAAGTAATAAATAAATAAATCTTTAAAAAAAAGCACATGCAAAGGTCAGCGAGAATCGGAATAGGATTTTTGTATGACGTCAGGCTCACTTGTGATTGGGATTAAAGACGTAGGTTTATAGTTTAATATTTAGACGAACAAGTGACGCCTTTTCCTCCCTCTTTCTAGATCAACATGGTCATCTTATTTTCTCTTTTACTTATTGACATATTAAAATGAACCCATTTTATAATAAATGTAATATGTATCTGAATAGTGACTCATACCACAACCAGTGTTCCTCATGGAATAGAGATGGATGGTTAGGCATATAAGGGTTTTTTTTAAGTATAAAAGAGTCTATGTTTAAATCATATAAAATAGTAGTTTTCATCCCCGCCACCTTTGACACAGGTCTTGCTAAATAGTCCTGGCTTACCTAGAATTCACTATGTAGTCTAGGCGGGCCTCACTTACAGTGACTCTACTGCCTCTCCCTCCCAACTGCTTCGACAATGGGTAGGCAATAGCACATGTGCCTGGCTCTAATTATTAGTTTTACATAAAATATCTAGGGTAATAAGTAAAGTATCCTTCTCTCTTTTGCAATACCTAAATGACTTCAGAGGTTTGATATTTTTTTCTTTAGTATGAACAAAAATCAAATGTAAATTTGAAAAAGAAATATGCATCTCATTGGTATATATAAAAACATCCTATTCCCTCTGTCATAATTCACATTTTCCCCAAAGGACGGCTTGCTATTATAGCTGACTTAAATAAGTCACCAGTGTGTGAACATTGACTAACCAGCATTTCATCATAAGCTTGGCATTTTCATATTAATTTCAAGTTAATATTGATTAGTTAATAGTCAAGTGTTATCAAGTGCCTTGCAAGTTATAACATACATATTAAATTCAGGGTTTTATTAATATTTATTTATTTTCATTAATGCTCATATTTACTATTGATACCAGGCTTTGTGTTTATATGTGTCTATAGATTCCTATGGCCTTGTGATTATTTTAATTTTACTGTTTTGGTTTTTTGAGACTGAGTTTCCCTATGTAGTCTTGAGTGTCCTAGACTTCCTTTGTAGACCAGGCTGGCCTTGAACTCACAGTGATTCACCTTCCTCTGTCTCTTGAGTGTTGGGATCAAAGGCCTGTGCCATTATTCCTGGCTGATAATTATTCTATATAGTAACTTCTTGGTAGATTGATCTAAACTCAGCATGTTTTGGAGCATATGAACAATAAATGTTGATATTAGAACCATGAAAAATTGGAAAAGCTATCACAAATTTATTTATCTGTGGAAGTTCAAAGGTTATCTGCACAGAACCAGAGAATAGAATCAGTATTGCTAGAGTCTGTGTTGTGGAGAGGGGTGGAGGGGGGATAGAGAGGAGATGGAGAGGGGATAGAGAGGGATGGAGAGGAGATGGAGAGAGAAGAAGAGGGGATGGAGAGAGATGGGAGGAGATGGAGAGGGGATGGAGAGGAGATGGAGAGGAGATGGAGAGGGGATGGAGAGGAGATGGAGAGGAGATGGAGAGGGAGATGGAGAGGGGATAGAGAGGAGATGGAGAGGGGATAGAGAGGGGATAGAGAGGGGATAGAGAGGAGAAGGGAGAGGGGATAGAGAGGGGATGGAGAGGGGATAGAGAGGGGATGGAGAGGGATAGAGAGGAGATGGAGAGGGGATGGAGGGGGGATAGAGAGGAGATGGAGAGGGGATGGAGAGGGATAGAGAGGGGGATGGAGAGGGGATAGAGAGGAGATGGAGAGAGGATGGAGGGGGGATAGAGAGGGAGATGGAGAGGGGATGGAGAGGGGATGGAGAGGAGATGGAGAGATGGAGAGGAGATGGAGAGGGGATGGAGAGGGGATGGAGAGGAGATGGAGAGGGGATGGAGAGGGGATGGAGAGGAGATGGAGAGGGATGGAGAGGGGATGGAGAGGAGATGGAGAGGGGATGGAGAGGGGATGGAGAGGGGATGGAGAGGAGATGGAGAGGAGAGGAGAGGAGATGGAGAGGGGATGGAGAGGAGGATGGAGAGGGGATGGAGAGGAGATGGAGAGGGGATGGAGAGGGATGGAGAGGGATGGAGAGGGATGGAGAGGGGATGGAGAGGGGATGGAGAGGGATGGAGAGGGGATGGAGAGGAGATGGAGAGGAGATGGAAGGAGATGGAGAGGGGATGGAGAGGGGATGAGAGGGGATGGAGAGGCGATGGAGAGGAGATGGAGAGGGGATGGAGAGGGGATGGAGAGGGGATGAGAGGGGATGGAGAGGAGATGGAGAGGGGGATGGAGAGAGGATGGAGAGGGGATGGAGAGGAGATGGAGAGGAGATGGAGAGTAGATGGAGAGGAGGATGGAGAGGGGATGGAGAGGGGATGGAGTAGGGGACTGGCCCT